>NC_041384.1:337052178-337208634 GCF_002162155.2 Triticum dicoccoides
CGTCGGGCGCGGCCCGACGAGGAGGTCCTGCGCCGCCTGGGCGCGCGAGTGCGGCAGCGGGCGGCTCCGGGCCCGGGCAGGCCTGCCTTGGGCCCCACGGGCCGCTACGGAGGAGAGAGAGGTGCGGGCGAGGTGGCGGCGGCCGATTCGCTGGGGCGGCGGTGAGGGGTGACGTGGCGCGATGCTATTGGGCGAAGTGAGGTGGCGGTGGCGGCGGACATGTCCGGCCGGTAGTGGGGAGTTTTGTCCGGCGGCGCGAGGAGCGGGGCTAGGGTTTCATCCACGGATTTCTCGGGGGAGGCCACATATTTATAGGTAGAGGGAGCTAGGAGAGTCCAAAAGAGGTGCGGTTTGCGGCCACACGATCGTGATCGAACGGCCTAGGTGATGGAGGAGGTTTAGCTGGGTTTTGGGTCACTTTGGAGGGGTGTTGGGGTGCAACACACACGAGGCCTTTTCGGTTCCTCGGTTAACCGTTGGAGTATCAAACGAAGTCCAAATGGCATGAAACTTGACAGGCGGTCTACCGGTAGTAAACCAAGGCCGCATGACAAGTCTCGGTCCAATCCGAAAACGTTTAGCACCCGCACACGAAAAGAGGTAGAAAGGGACACCGGATGACCTAGGAGCGCCGGATTGCAAAACGAACAACGGGGAAAAATGCTCGGATGCATGAAACGAACACGTATGCAAATGAAATGCACATGATGACATGATATGCAATGCATGACACGCAAGCACATGACAAGGCAACAACAGCGAATAACTGGAAGACACCTGACACATCGGTCTCGGGGCATCACAACAGTCCACCACTACGAGAGGATCTCGTCCCGAGATCTAGAATGGCACCGGAGGGAAAACGGAAGAGAAAAAGAAGAGGTAAAACTAAGTTGCTTCTTTGACAAACGAGTGAAACCAAAGAACTTGAAAAGGTTAAGCCATTGAAAGAAAGAATACAATGAAGATGAATGAATTTGAAGACACTCCGTTAGAAAAGAGGAAAAAGGATCAATACTAGAACCTTGTAGGTTGAAAGACATAAGAATAAAGGTTGCAATGAACAAGAAGCACATGCAAGCACTCTGGTTGAACGAAGAAGCACACGGAACGATAGAGATCAAATACGACAACACTCCGGTTGGAAATGGAAGGAATTTAACATGATCTTGAATAGATGAGAGGATACTTGAAAAGAGGACGCGACCCTCCGGTTAAATGGATAAGCATGAAAAGAACAAGGTCCCGACAAGAACAAGAAGAAGGGTTGAAGAGAGCAACAACACAATGCTTCCGGAAGAAAAGAGAGAAATGGAATGGAATGAACGGAGGAGAAAACAACATCTTCTACCTTAAATGAGCTTGCAAAAGCATCTTTAGGAGAAGGTTCGAACGGAGTTGTTGACAAACCAACAACGAAAAGAGTAAGCTTGATGTGGGCTTATAAAATGCATCTCAACATTATGAGGTGACCACTTGCCACTCACGGAAAATATTTGATTTGGATTTATATGACAAGGAGACGAGAAACTATTTCGCCGGGAGGAAAGATGAAGAACTTGGGTCATTTATGAGCACCATAAATAGCAACCATCATTAGGGAAGGCTTTAGGTGAAACATGACACACGATAACTTCAACGAAGAGGTTGATGGATTCAAAATACTTCATTCTTAACAACATGTGAATCATGAAACATGAACTCAAATTATCAAGAATGACATAATACCACCTCCAATGATACGGTAGAAAGAATTGCACTCCAGATTGCAAGATGAAGAATGATTGAGCTCCTTTGAGAAGAATCTTGATGAGCACTTCTAGAAGGAATTAAATCCTTGATGAAACACCATGTAGAACATCCATGAAGAACTCCGGTAACAAAAGGATGATCAAACAAAAAGAAAGAAAAGTTGCAAAACACAAGGTGAAGCCTTGCAATGATTTAGATGGATCTCCGTGATGAAATAATTGAGAGAGCTTGGAACTCTGGAAAAGGAAAGATGAACAAAAGAAAATCAAGAATTTGATGAGCCTCCGGAAATAAAGAATTTAATTCACTCGATGAAACAAGAATAAGAATTACATTATGCTTATCCTTCACCAATTAAATTGATGACAATCAATGGATTTGACATATTACTTATTCTCGTAGAAAAGATTAAGAGAGATATAACATAAACTTGAGAATGTCCTCCACGAACCACCGTTAGGATTTGGAAGAACGAATGAATTGATATGATAACTAAGGAAGAGAGATCTTGAACGAACCACCGTAAGAATTAAAAAAGAACGAATAAAACATGAAGAAACACCAGGAAGGATTAACAAATAAACGAAGATGCTTGAGAGAATTTAGATCCATGAGAACGAAGAGATTACGAGATGATTAGAGAATCCTTGATTTAAGCACCGGTATGATTTAGAGTATGAGGGCTGGAAGCTGGAATGAATAAATCTTAGATGATGGGCTTCGGATAATCAAACTGAACAGAATCTTGAATTGCTCCAGATAGGTGAAAATAATTTTGACAATCGAAAACAATTATGAGAGGATAGCATTAAGCTAGAATCATGAATCTTGAAGAGAATGGAGCAAGATTGAGAGAAAAATCTTCTTCGGTCTTCAAATGCAGAGAATGATGATGAGAAACACCAGCATGAATCGTTGAGGCACTCCGGAATGAAAATTAGAGAGGTTGAACCAACGATGAAAAGAATTTGAAAGATCTTGGATAAATACATTTGACTGATGATAAATCATTCTTACGTCAAACTTTAGAAAAGAATTTGAGAAGCTCCGGAAAAATAAGAAGAGTCAGGTAAGATCCTGGGAAAAGACCTGTGGGTTAGGGCCCACTGAAAAGATACACCGTTGAACGATTTAAAAGAGAGATTGCACCGGTTGAATTAAATGGCTTAAATGAGATAACATTCTCGAAAGATCTTGAATGGATGAGAATAAACACTAGCATCTTATGAGATATCTTTAGTACTCCGGAATAATTGAATAGCGAGAGGTAAATGATTATGATGTGCACCGGCATGGAAAACATTTGAAACGAGTTAAAGGATATGATCAACACCAAAAGCTTGAATTGAATCCACCGGAGAAGGAAAAGAATGAGGAATGATGAACTTGAGGTTCCGTTAGAATCTTCATGAGAATCACCGGATAAGAATATTGACGGAAAAGGATGGAGATACTTCACAAGAATAAAATGGATATTTGATTAAGACCTCTGAGTTCTCGAAGAAAAAGGGTGGGAGGGCGGGAAAACAAAGGCAATTTGGGACGGATGAGACAACAACGTTGAGAAGACTTTAGTTGATCTTGCGAATGTTGGAATGATTGGACCCACTTGAAGAGAAACACACCAGTTGAAAAGAATTGACATGACAATCTCGATTATCATGAAGGATTGGTATTCACATCGGAGTATGAGAACACTGTTTAGGAAAGGTATGGAATCAACATTTGACATTGAAGCAACTCGAATACCACAACTCAAAACAAAACAAAGGATTGGCTTGCAGAATAAGCCAGAACAAACATATGATAGAGATTTCGTCCGAAGTTTTCGTGGTGGGGCCTACACGGGCTTGATCGTACAACACCATCATGTACAAGGCCGTGCACATGACATACGAAGCGTCCCCGACTCGGCATAGCCAAGGACTCTTTAAGACAAAACGAGACCACTGTAAAACCAACCGTGGATAGGCGGACCACTAGACGTCGAACCCCAATTTCATATCATACATCTGTCGGAAAGATATCCTAAGAGCTACTTGAATTCCCACTTATAAACTCCCGAAACTTTCCAGTTATGCAACCAGGTGTTGGGGATACAGGGGAAGCATAATATCTCACCCAAAGCTAGCAAATCCTGCATCCAGCTGTATCCATCCTTCAACACATAACCAGGAAACCTTCGAAAATCATTTACCTCAACCTTCGAAAAGCATCCGTTATACGAGTTATGGCAATACTCCCGAACTCCCGCCCCAGTATTGGGTGGCGTCGAGGTTATCTCACCAACAACTGCATAAAAGAGATTTTCAATGTCGGCAAAAAAACTCAGGTATTCCGGAACCGCAACAATAAAATTGTGACGACAACACCACAGAGCTAAACTCCCCGAAACACTGCCACAACCCCTAAATGTTAGGAGGCACCAAGAACAATGTTCTCGTCACAAAACCATCAGAACGATTCCAAGATACCCGCGTGATCCTAAATTTTTTTAGTGAAATTTTAGGAGAGAAGAGTCAAAACTCTATGTCATGATGCCTCACTAGAGCGACGAAGGGACTGAGGAGTAAAAAGAATCCTACTCTCCGATATATAATTCCTAAATGACTCAAAACATTTTTCTAGACTCAACAACGCCAGCGATTCGATCAAGCATGGGGCTCCTAAGGTCGGGGAAGGCTCTGATTACCAACTTGTAACGCCCTCGATGCGGCTATATCTCCCACGTGTCGAAGCACGACTTAGAGGCATAACCGCATTGAAAGCAATGTCGCAAGTGAGGTAATCTTCACACAACCGATGTAATACATAAAGGAAAGAGATACATAGTTGGCTTACACTCGCCACTTCACACAATACATGAATATAACATTACATTCATCCAAATACACTCAAGGTCTGACTATGGAACCAAAATAAAAGAAGACTACCCCAAAAGCTACACATATCCCCGATCGTCCCAACTGGGCTCCACTACTGATCAACTGGAAACGGAACAACATAACGAACACGATCTTCATGGAGCTCCTCCTTGAGCTCGGTTGCGTCACCTGCACGATATCATCGGCACCTGCAAACTGGTTTTGGAAGTATCTGTGAGTCACGGGGACTCAGCAATCTCACACCCTGGCGATCAAGACTATTTAAGCTTATAGGTAGGGAAAAAGGTATGTGAGGTGGAGCTGCAGCAAGCACTAGCATATATGGTGGCTAACATACGCAAATGAGAGCGAGAAGAGAAGGCAAAGCACGTTCGAGAAACTATGATCAAGAGGATATCCTAGAACAACCTACGTCAAGCATAACTCCAACACCGTGTTTACTTCCCGGACCCCGCCGAGAAGAGACCATCACGGTTACACACGCGGTTGATGAGTTTTAATTAAGATAAACTTTAGGTTTTCTACAACCGAACATTAACAAATTCCCATCTGCCCATAACCGCGGGCACGGCTTTCGAAAGTTCAAATCCCTGTAGGGGTGTCCCAACTTAGCCCATCACAAGCTCTCACGGTCAACGAAGGATATTCCTTCTCCCAAGACAACCCAATCAGGCTTGGAATCCTGGTTACACGACATTTCGACAATGGTAAAACAAAACCAGCAAAGCCACCCAGATGTGCCGACAAATCCCGATAGGAGCTGCACATATCTCGTTCTCAAGGCACACGGGATGAGACAGACGTCAGGTAGGTCAGCCCAGAGTTGCCCCTGGTAGCCCCGGACATCGCTCAGTTGGACCAATACTTAGAGAAGCACTGGCCTGGGGGGGTTAAAATAAAGATGACCCTTGAGCCGGCCGACCCAAGGGAAAGAAAAGTCTAGGTGGAAAATGGTAAAACCAGTGTTGGGCCTTGCTGGAGGAGTTTTATTCAAGGCGAACTGTCAAGGGGTTCCCATTATGACCCAACCGTGTAAGGAACGCAAAATCAAGGAACATAACACTGGTATGACGGAAACTAGGGCGGTAAGAGTGGAACAAAACACCAGGCATAAGGCCGAGCCTTCCACCCTTTACCAAGTATATAGGTGCATTAATTAAATAAGAGATATCATGATATCTCAACAAATATCCATGTTCCAACAAGGAACAACATATCCATGTTCCAACAAGGAACAAACTCCAATCTTCACCTGCAACTAGCAACACTATAAGGGGGGGATGAGCAAAGCGGTAACATAGCCAAACAACGGTTTGCTAGGACAAGGTGGGTTAGAGGCTTGGCTAAACAATATGGGAGGCATGATATAGCAAGTGGTAGGTGTCGCAGCATAGGCATAGCAAAAGAGTGAGCATCTAGCAAGCAAAGATAGAAGTGATTTCGAGGGTATGGTCATCTTGCCTGAGATCCCGCAAGGAAGAAGAACGAGTCCATGAAGAAGGCAAACGGACGTAGTCGAACGGGTCCTCACAAACGCGACGTTATCAGAACCAACCCGAAGAAGCAACACCGGAAAGAAGCACACAACATAGTAAACAACCAACACATGAACATGACATGATATGCGGGATGCGGTATGTGATGCATATGCATGATTTGGAAAGGAATGACTGAACCTAGCCTCAACTTGGAAATCCGAGAGTGCCACTGGAAAGAGGAGTTTATTTCAGTCGAAATCGATATAAAGATCACCGGAATCAGATGCACGGTTTGGAAATGACAAGCAAAACAATTATGGCACCGGTCTGCGACAATCAGCACGAGACCATCGAAATGCATCAAGATAAGAAAGCTACTGCACTCAAACATAGCAACAAAATACATGGCAGGGATCCACTCATGATTCTTGACAAAAGATGAGCACTGAGCTATGGCTAAATCACTCAATAGCAGGTTCAAACAAGCATGGCAAAAGTGCAAAAGATAACATGTTACAGACTTAGTGAGAATAACATCAAGTCAGGAATTTAACATCAGGAAGCAATGTTTAGAGCACGATAACTACATGCTACAGGAACATATCATGGCAAAGCAAGGCATGGCATGAAGCTACTCAAAGCATACAACAAAAGTCCCTTACTGACCATAAGCCAAAAGGGATCAGAAAATACAATTGCAACCATGTGAACATAGCAATTAATGATAACAGATTCAGACTTTGTGATGAACTGGAGCATGGCAAAACAGATAACGAGTAGGCATGTTTACGAGCTCGATGCACTCACTACAAAGCATGGCATGATAATCTAAGCATACACCCAACAAGTAGATATGGCATAGAAGCTAGACATGGCAAGAACAACAACATAGCATGCACGGATCAACAACAACAAGCTCGGCAAAATTGCTAAACATGTTAACAATCTGCCAGGAACATTTTATAGCAAAAGTAGAGCTCGATTGACTCAAGCTAGAGTGATCCATAAATGCAAACAAAGACATGGATGGATAGAGCACAACATTATCTACAAAACATCCTTACTGGTCATGCTCAAAAGAGGCACGGATCACTAGGAAACAACATGAACATAAGGCATAAAAATAATGACAGGGCAAGGACTTCGTGAAATTCCAAGTCCCTGAAATCAGCATCATTGAGTAAGCTACTTTGCATGCTTGTGCTAGTCACCACAAAGAACACAAAAATACATGGAATACACCCCTGTAAAGATGGCATGGCATACTTCAAAACACATGTAGAGCTCAGGATCATAACATGCACACATTAATCATGGCAAAAATGACAAAAGTGCATTTGCTGAAATAGATCTGAAACTATCATCACATAGCCCTCTTCCAACAGCATTACGGGCATCAAGATGAACTCAAATGAGAATGACACAATTAGATGAAATGATATACTCGTCAAGACGAACATTTTGATATGCTACACGCACGAATCGGAGCCACGGTGATGAAGTTATGATGCGATGAAGAATGCATAAAAACATAGCAGTCTGGGGACTTAGACATATTTCACCTCGCGGAAAAAGTCAACCCTGGACGAGGAGAAGCGGGACGGTGCGGATCCGGATCGGGGACGAAGCGTTTGGATGGGGGAGTGGGTGGATCTGATCCCACTCTCCCCGGATCTGGCCGGAGGAACTCCGGTGAGGGCGAGGACGAACTCCGGCGGGGCAGCTCGGGCTCCGATGAGCGCGCGGGGGCGGCGCCGGTGGATGACGCCAGCGAGGCAGCGGCGGACGATGTCGGTGAGGGGCCGGATGGCGCCGGCGAACGGAGACGAGCGGGGCGGCGCGGAGTTGTGGCGGCGCCGGCAAAACGGGCGGCCGAGGCGCGGAGAAGGAGCAGCAGCGTCGGGCGCGGCCCGACGAGGAGGTACAGCGCTGCCTGGGCACGCGAGTGCGGCGGCGGGTGGTTCCGGGCCCGGGCAGGCCTGCCTCGGGCCCCACGGGCCGCGGTGGAGGAGAGAGAGAGGCGCGGGCGAGGTGGTGGCGGCCGATTCGCTGGGGCGGCGGTGCGGGGTGACGTGGCGCGACGCTATTGGGCGAAGTGAGGTGGCGGCGGCGGCGGACATGTCCGGCCGGTGGTGGGGAGTTTTGTCCGGCGGCGCGAGGAGCGGGGCTAGGGTTTCATCCGCGAATTTGTCGAGGGAGGCCACATATTTATAGGTAGAGGGAGCTAGGAGAGTCCAAAAGAGGTAGGTTTGCGGCCACGCGATCGTGATCGAACGGCCTAGGTGATGGAGGAGGTTTAGGTGGGTTTTGGGTCACTTTGGAGGGGTGTTGGGCTGCAACACACACGAGGCCTTTTCGGTTCCTCGGTTAACCGTTGGAGTATCAAACAAAGTCCAAATGGCACGAAACTTGACAGGCGGTCTACCGGTAGTAAACCAAGGCCGCATGACATGTCTTGGTCCAATCCGAAAACGTTTAGCACCAGCACACAAAAAGAGGTAGAAAGGGACACCGAATGACATAGGAGCGCCGGATTACAAAACGGACAACGAGGAAAATGCTCGGATGCATGAGACGAACACGTATGCAAATGAAATGCACATGATGACATGATTTGCAATGCATGACAGGCAAGCACATGACAAGGCAACAACAGCGAATAACTGGAAGACACCTGGCACATCGGTCTTGGGGCGTCACAGCAGCATAGCTGATCGATGTCTTTCAGCTTGTAGTTGAGACTCAAGAAACCGAACTGATTCAGATAGTGAGTTAGAATAGCTTGTGCAAGCGGTAGTGGCCAGTAACTCGAACACTAAACCAAGATAGGACTTTGGGGTTGTCTCGCTGTCTTCAAGATAGTCTTCCTTAGCTGTCTTATCAGCTTTGTTGGAGACCAACAAGGATGTGTGACTATCCTGAACCTTATCTGCATTACTTCCTTTACCATTGCTTAATAAGGCACTCTTCCCCAATATTCTGTCAGCATTCTAAAAGAAGAAACAAGCCGACACATAACAAGTTTAGCATGTACTAGTATATGAAACTCATTTCGGTGAACCAGTTCATTAGTAAGGTGGAGAGGATTAAACTACCAAGTCTTCTATTGCCAAGTGCTAGTACATAATAAAAGCATCAAACAAACATATATCTATGTCGTATGGTCACTGCATTGTCTTGCCAAATCAAAATAGAGACACGGTTCAAATCATATCAGTTCAAGACAAAGCAGCAGTGAAAGAATACAAAGCGTGGGAAACTACACGGCACAACAAGATTTCAGATGGGTACCACGGGTCTACATATACAACAACACTATTGGCTTTGTTGTGATGCTAGTAATGTGCATGATATGAAAGTCAACTGTATACACAATTGAAATTGAAATCAACAGAGCTATTGATAAGAGCAAACCTGTTAAAGAAACATGCGTGAACATACCTGCTGTGCCATTGGAGTTTTGATTGGATCCTTCAATTTAAAAATAAGTTTGTATGAGTAAATACAGTGATACAAGAGCAAAGCAATCATAGTTAAAAAAGGTGTGCCTAAGCAAGCGCTTAAGCGCGCCTAGGCTCTAGGCGTTGGCAAAACGCATTGCGCATAACTACGCATAATCTGTGCATAACTACGCATAAGCATGCGCTTTGGTCAGTAAAGCGCAAGGCGGTGGCAAAACGCACAATTAATGCCTAGCGCTTTATTGAACTATGATAGCAATGGAATCTTAAATTAGAACAGTTGTTCTTCAGGTTTAGGCACTTGTTCTACATGAACAGAGTACAGTAAGACGCAAAAATATAATACTTAAAAATAGAAAATGAGCTCATAGACCTTACCACATTCTTGGTTCGGGACCAGTACAGAACAAGGCGTTCCCAGTCATCGTCTAGTAAATGTGTCTCAGGAGAACGTAAGGGAATTTGATGAGTTTGTTTGCCGGCGAAGTACGTTTTCTTCAGGTAATTCCGATACTGCCACCAAGCATTCTTGAAGATAGCAGAGGTATTAGCACAGGTTACCTCATACTGAGTTTCCAAATCGGTCCTTCTCTATAGAGAAAAATGGGAAAATTTGCTGTATTATAACCATCATGGAGGTAGGATGTATGTGACGAAGCAAAGTAATTGCCATGAATAACATTACTTACACATAACTCCTGGACAAACACCCGCAACTGGCATTTTCCTTCATCTTCACTATAATATTTCCAAGATGGGAAGATACGCACATACGATTTAACAACATCAAATGCGATAGATGCTAAACTACGACTAGCTGGTTGTGCTTCCTCCACAGGAATAGGCGTACTAACTGGTGGAGTTGGGGTTCGCCGTGATAGTACTGGCCCTTTGGGCACTGGAGCTGCCTTACTAACTGCTCTTGTTTGGGAGCTCTATGGTGGAGATGGTGCTGTGTCAACAGGAACTGGGTTACTACCGGCTGGGGTTGGGGTTAGATTGGGTGAAGCTGGTTCTCTGTCCATCGCAGTAGGGGTACAATCTGTGAGAGTTTGGGTTATGTGTGGTAGGGCTGGTTCTTGTGGATGTACAACTGGGGTGCTATCTCCACCAAGAGGTAGCACCATTTTATTTGAAGACCGTGTTTTTAGTCCGCTAGATACTGGCATCACCCGCTCCAATTCAAATGGCTGATAAACAGGAAACATAGTTGAATGTACATACATTGTATGAGAGACAGATGCAATAGATAGTGTGGAAAAAAGAGGGCATGAAATAGTTGACATGTATATTGTTTAACTAAAACGGATAGCATGACATAATTTCACATATATGATGTCTATCTAAACTGGATAGCATAGCATAACATAATTCAAAGATATGATGAATAACTAAACAGGATCGCATGACATAATTCACCTACATGTTATCTAAGGAATCAGGATCGCATCATTTAATTCACATATGTGATTTATATGCTAAACAGAGGGCATTCGATATGATGTCTGAACTAAGAACATGGTGTTGAATATTGTGTATATGATGTCTAAACTATGCAATGCAAGACACCGTATGCATGATATGAGCAGTATAACCGTGCCAAGTTAGAGCATACACCTCACTGGGGAAATAGGACTGGTCATCTGTCTCTGAATCCATCTCTGAGGAGCTATCGGGACCCAACAAGAGATCTGCTTTGACAGGTAGCACTGTCTGCTCTGAAGGCCTTGTTTTCACTCCAGATTTTTCCATCTCCCACCCAAATGGTTGATTCACGGGAAGAGTAGTTTAATGTACAAACATTATCGACAAATGGAAATGTAATGAAGAAAAGGATGGGCAAGATATCATTCAAATATGTGATGCCTGGTTAAACAGGATGGCATTGCACATTTCACATATATTATGGCTGGCTAAAAGACACGAGACTGCATAATTCCCATATATGATATAGAAACTAAACATGTGGCATTACAGAACATGTCTAAACTAAGCAGATGACATATATGATGTCAAAAGCAGGCACTGCAAGGCAACATATGCATGATATGACTAACATCATCATGCCAAGGTAGAGCAAACACCTTGGGGGGTAAATAGGAGTGGTCAGCGGCGTCTGAATCCGCCTCAGAATAGATATCTTCCTCTGGATTACAATCTGGAGAGGGGTGGGGAGGGTTTGCCATTGAACCCACCATGGAGCGATGTCTGCATGACATTGTATTGCCGCGCAAAACTCTTCTCTTTTTCTCTACATGTTCAGCATGACTGTACAATATCTAACATGCATACGAAAAAAATATGGTGAGATTATGTAAGGAGAGCATGCAGAAATTTAGAGTGATGGTAACAACCAGTGGATCGATGTTTTTCCGTTGAACCAAAATAGCCCTAATGGATCGACGTGAATGTATAGTAATAAGTGATGCAACAAGTGTACAACCTCTTTGCCGTAGCCGTGTTGACCTCAGCATCATTGGGTTGGTCGCTAAAGCAGTTGAGGCAGAGGTGGCTGTCGGAGGTGTGGAGAAAGATCTGAGGAATCTGTAGACGACGTCCAGGGCACTGCTCTATTGTGATGGATTGTTCTGTCGTTGGAGCAGCTCCGGTGAGCCGTAAGACGTCAAGGCTGAAGCAGCACAAGACTACATCGTCAATCTCAAGTGGGATTCTAATAGCATCTCCAATAGATGATCTAAAATGGATGTAAAATTAACATCACCAAAAACCACCTAACTACAACAGATGAGGTAAAAACTATTGACTCTGAACTTAACTGTCGAAACTGAAATTTACTGTGGAATCTGAATGCTACTGTCGAAACTGAACGGAATGGTAGCAGAGAGGCACTTGACATGTATTTTAGGGAGGGCCTGCAGTTCATCTTCAACCTGCACCCCCCTGAGCTGCCAGCCACCAGCAGCCTCGCCGTTGGCCCCAGCGCCGCCTCGCCGCCCCGAAACAACTCGCCACCGCCGCCCCAGCCAGCCCTCTAGGCCCCCCGCCCCCACCTTGAACCCTAAGATAGATAGTGGGGTACCTCTCCGGCGAGCCCCCGTCCCCGCTGCGGGTGGTTCTTCCTTAACTCCGGCGAGCCCCCGTCCCTGCTGCGGGTGGTTCTTCCTTAACTCCGGCGAGCCCCCCCAACCCCTGAAAATCGACTGACCCAAAAGTCGAGTTAGTCGACTAAAGTGTGGCTTAATCAGAGCAGAGCAGCAGCACGAGCGAGGGGGAGAGCAACAGCAGCAGCTGGGCGAGCGAGCGATCGAGCGAGAGCTGGAGCAGCAGCAGCAGCGCAAGCGAGCGAGAGCCAGAGCAGCAGCAGAAGATCCGGCTGGTATGGATGCCGCCGCCGAAGGGGCCTCGCACTGGGGGAAAGCCGCCATGGAGATGTCGCCCACGGCGCCGGCTTCAAGGTAGCCGCTCCTTGGGGGTGCGGATGGAGCACTGTCAGCGCTGGGAGGTCAAGTTAAGGAGAAGGTGCGAGGCGATGAGTGCACAACCTCTTTGGTGGCGCCGAGTAGGCCTCGGCTTCGTCCGAGGTGTCGGTGAGGATGCTGAGGTTAAGGCGGCGCTATGGGGATGGAGCAGCCGCGATAGACGAGGCGATCGTCGGAGCAGCTCCTTGGAGGTGGAGGACGGGGCGGCTGAACCGGTGGGACGGCGAGATGGACGACGGATCCTCATCCGGGGAGGTGGACGAGGGACGTCCAGCTGTTGTGGTGGACGACGTCATCGGGGAAGAGGCTCCGACTGGGCAGCGGTGATGTGGCGGACGGAGGAGGGTGGGGTTTCGCGGCTGGAGCGGAGAGGTTATGGCGGCCTGGGATTTCGAATGGCGAAAAGGGGGCGATGGGAGGGGGTGAAGCATGACTTAGGGACACGCTTGTCCAAAATGTAGGATGTGTTACAAAAGTACCCCCCACCGATTTGAACTAGCGGCCCTTTCGGCTTAGGGTTAGAAGGGGGATTTCGCGTGTCAGGATTTGGCAGCTGGAGGGAGTTTTCGCGCGCGTTGTAATTTCGGGATAGCAAGGCGCGGGTTGTGAAGGCGCCAGTTTTGGGAGCACGATATCTGGATTTTCGGGATATAACAAGACGCGGGTTGAATTTTAGGGACATGCCTAATGTGTAGTAATATTGTACTTGTACGTACCAAATCAATTCGCACTTCCCTCAACCAAAAAGAAAACAAAAAAAATAAAACTATTCACACCACACAAAGAGAGAGTCTTGCCCCGTTTTACTATACAAATGCTATTCAAAACTACTCCCTCCTTCCATCTATATAGGGCCTAATGCGTTTTTCTATGCTAACTTTGACCAAATATTAGAGCAATGATATATGACATGCAACTTACACAAAGCACACTGTTAAATTCGCCAGTGAAAGGTTCTTTCAATGATATAATTTTGACATTGTGCATGTCATGTACTATTAATCTTGTCAATAGTAAAAGGCGGTCTTAAAAATCTCATTACGCCCTATATAGATGGAAGGAGGGAGTATGAATCCATGTTATGTCCGATTAAATTTTTTCGCTTGCTGTATAATGCATGTAACCTACTCATACCAACATTTTAGTGCATTCCAAATGTCTATACTACCGCTGAAATTCGAACTAAATTTGAATTCGTTTCTCTATTTCAATAAGAATCTACAATCATGATTGTTGCCAACTTCAACCATCATAGTTTCCTTGCTATCCACCAGATATAAATTGGACGGCCTATAATGCAGGATGGCAGGCACACCATCATCAACAACTCCGTTTTTTTATAAGAGTAGAGATAAAATATATTAAATGTAGTATAACATGTTCATAACCACACCATGTGTATCACCGTCATATATATTCACACATGCGTCGGTTTGAAACACTATGATAAATTCTTCAAATATCCGAATTCGCTTTTTATAATGAAGTATATATGATATCTAGTCGTCTTTTACACCCACACAACCCTCTTATCTTCGTAGCTAGCGCTAACTTTCTCTTGTGCATGCACACACCCGCATCCCTCTCACCCTCCCTCAGCATTCTCTAGCTCCATCGCGCAAATTCGTCTTTTCACTTTAGGTCATTCACCCACGGTGTGTTTAGGCCCCCCAGCTCCTTCTTTACGGCACACATCGATCGATATGCCTCTCTAGCCAAGTGTGCCTAGCACAAACACAAGCTTCCCCTCTTCTCTTGTCACCGTCCATGCCTCACTCCCACCACTCTTTTCATCGTTCTTGTACTCGAACACTCCTCCCCCCTCGATATAGTATGCCTCTCGTACCACCTCCTACATGCATCCCTCTCTCTCTATCCTTCTCCTCGTGCCTCATTTGCTTCTAACACACACATGCATGTATACCGATCAATCTCCCAACATATACCTAGATCGACTTTAACTACCCCCCCATTGATCGACATACCTCACAAGTTATGTCTCTCCTTTCTCTAACAAAGGGCGATTGATCTTCCTATGTAGTTACGTCTGCTTACCACAACCACGTCGTCCCCCCTCATCATTCGTGCATTCCTCCTGACCCGTCTCTTATTGATATTGCGGGCGTGCCCTCCGTTTGTCTAGCAAGCCTATCCCACCATTTGTTAGAAGCAACTCCACTACCACCCCCTCCAACACTCTAGCTCTGTCTCTTTCCCAACCTTATTCCTCTCCTGCACATATGCATGGATGCCGATCGATCTCCCTTAATACACGAGGCAGATCGATCTCCTTAATACATGAGGTAGGCCTCTCTCCTCCTCCACACATATACCAGCCATTGTACCTCTATAGTTAATTGGGCTTCCCTCTTCCCCCACCACACACCGATAGTCGAGCGCTGCAGGTAGGTATCCATGCCACAGAGACAAACTACACATGTCCCATCTCACGTTCCAGTAGGCCAGCCACTCTATATCTTTGACGTGGGCACACACAAATTCGATGGCACTCTTTATCGATCGGGCGCGCACACACACACATCATCATCCCTCTCTTCGATTCTATGGACACCTCAAGATGCATTTGTATGAGTAGTTTATCTTGTGAGAGAAAAGGTTGAACGAGGGAAGGCCTTATTTGCGAACATGGAGAGACGTGTGGGTATATTTTTGCAAAATTGCCATAGTTTCTTTCCTATCCATTAGATATAAATCCAACGGCCTATATTGCAGGATGGCACGCGCACCATCATCACCAACTCTGTTTTCTACTCCCTCGATCCGAAAATACTTGTCATCAAAATGGATAAAAAGAGATGTATCTAAAACTAAAATACGTCTAGATACATTTCCTTTTATCCATTTTGATGACAAGTATTTCCGGACAGAGGGAGTATTTGTCTTTTTAGAGATTTCAACAAGTGACTATGTCCGGACCTTACCAACATACTCAAAAAAGTAGTCCATAATTTTGATGTTATCCTCTTTTCTTGGCGGTACAGTGCCATCTGGATACCTCATAAATAAACAAAGTACTACATGATACTAATATATGATACATGGCGCAGGAGTACTAAGTATTTTTAATACAATTTTGCTAGAACTCATCTAGATGAGATATAATTTGGTCTCATTCATCTTTTATAGCCATTGGATGTGATGCTATATAAGATGCGTGTGTGCTGACATGGGTTGTATTTGTTCTTGTGCAATGAACTGACCACTGCATGTCATGTTTGATAGTGTCAAGTCATTAAAAGCATACAAGCCCCACATCTCTGCTTGGTTGATTCCTCTATTTATGTCAAAAAATAAGAAACAACGTGAGAGTTAATGCACCATGCCTATGTGTTTACTATTTGGTTTTCGTAAGATGACTTAATACTCACCTAGACGGAGGGAGTATTCAATTTGACAGCGGGCGGTGCAGTTCCTGATACGGCTTTAATGCAGACGAGGGAGGGAGTAGCGGTTCACGATATGTTGAACGGCCAATGCATCCTCCTTTAATTAATGTATGAGGGAAGTAATGGGAGGAGGTCCGGGAAAAGAGGCTGCACGATATGAATGCAACGCAGCTTGCCCTCATTGCCCTCATATAAAGGCGCCCCTCCATTCCAATGCATCTACCGCATCGTACGCACCTAAGCATTTGCCTAAGCACCTACAGTAAGCGCAAAAGAGCTCACTCCAGACCCATGGCGGTGATGCTCGTAAGCGGCCAGCGGCTGCACCAGATGGTCCATGATGCCTTCCTGCGGCATGGCGCCGAGGATCGTCTCCAGACGGTGTTGGAGACCAGTTGGTGGATGGCCGCCTTCGACGCCAACTACGAATCTCAGTTGGACCAGATGATCGTTGCCACCAGCAACAAGTTCACTGTCCTCAAGAAGCTCGCGGACGACATCGCCGTACTCCTCAAGCCCGCGTGCCCGGGCTCCTCATTGCCTGCCACCCTAATCAGCCTCCATGGCCGGAACCTCTTTCAAGCACTGGTGGCCCTGCGACTGCCCGCCGACGCCATGAAGAATGTCCACCTAGAGGTCGCGCTCGCCGCAAGGCGCCTCGCCCTGCAAGAATTCGTCGACCTACACATCCACATGTACGAGGAAATCGTGTACATAGGTATCTACAAGGCCAGTGAGGATGCTATGATGTTGGCCTTCCTCAACCGGCTGGAAGGCTTGGATGCCTTTGCTGAGAAGCACCTCGACCTTGCCACAAAAGCCGCCGCTCCTTAGCCGCCGGTCGGTGGCCCAACGCACTAAGTTGAGGAGGAGGAGGTCGTACGTTCGTGGATCCATCTTTCTTCTTGCCTTCTGTAACCACCACTGCGATCGCATCATCGTGGCCTTAATTCTTATTGTGCTATTGCATTCTCGTTCCAGTCAATACCGACATGTGCGATCCCTTTGCTTAATTATATGCATCACTGTAACTAGTACTCCATCCGTCAATTTATAAGTTGTTCTTACCTTTTCCATCAACTTCGTGCAACGCGCGGGCATCTTGCTAGAAACACTAGAATATGTCTATATAATCCGTATGTGATAGTCCATTTGAAATCTTAAAAAAGACAAATATTTAGGTACGGAGGGAGTAATATATTAGGAGTATATCAAAACAATAGTGATTTCTTTCAAGTTTGTGAACAAATACTACTATTCTACTACTTTGGATCCGTCGCAACGCATGGGCACATTGCTGGTAAAAGGAAAAGGCCTGCTGCGTTCGCGTTGCACCCCCACACGCCCGGGAATCAGGAGTACAACACGGCCCATCCGGCACGACACATAGCTTAGGGAAGGCGTGTTGCCTAACATTTTCACTTTCATGTGGGACCTCTGTTGAGCAAACCGACACCCCGCCCGCCGCCGGGTTGGAAAACAGAAACGAGGGGAAGATCTAGCTATAGCATGGAAGCCAAGAAATTTGGTGTCAGATGGGGCTCGTTGATAGAGTAGGAGCATTCCGTACTAGTACTACTACTAGTACCAATTTTGTACTCCTAATACTATATTACTAGTACTACCACTATACAACTAGTATCAACGTAGTATGAATAATATGATGTGGGGGGCACCCATGAAGCTTATGTGGCTTGGTTGCATGGCTACAGAAGGTTAGAGAAAAATAAATAGATAATGTGTTTAGAGTGCACTCCACTAAATAGATATATATACTTTGGATCCATTGCAACGGACCGGCACATCTTTATCTATACCCCCTATATAGTGTGTGAAAAACTTTGAAAGTTGGTCGTTGGATGAAGCCAATCCGCCGGTACAAAGATAGCAAATCCGAGCACTACTGTCCGTTGTATATCATCCACCAGATTCTGCCACATGTATAATCTAGAAGACTCCATGGTTGAAATTAATTCATGACTAACTTTGCCACAACTAAGCTTAGGCAAAGTTATTAGTTCTTCAAAACGAGAGAAACAAGTTGGCAAGCCTAAGGGAATCTTGCCACATTTTGTGTGTGTATGTCATGTGGGGACTTAGTGTGGCTTGCCTAAGGTGTGGCTTGAACCAAACACTCACCTAAGTTAATCAAACTTGCCTAACCTTACATTCCACCTGATTTTGCCACATGTTAGAATCCAAAAAGCTCCACATGTAGAAGCATAATGCACAAACCACCAGAATCTCATGCGTGCAATGCACGTGTACCTTACTAGTACTAGTTGGTAGTAGTAAGAAAAAAAATTCCAGTTTTGGCATGAGCTCGTACTGCGGGAGCACCACAAGGCCTGCCACAGGAGTTACATTTCCCTCTCGGGGCCCACGGGACGGAACTTCAGTGGCTTAGTGCCCGACCTATGAGTCAATGACATGCAGACCTTAAATGCGGCTGGCCCACATGTCATTCTCATGGTGGTGGCGTGGTTCGCGACTCACTCGTTCGAGATGAACCGGCCGATGGTGGCGTGGCCGTGGCGAGGGTGCCACAGCTGGGTGTCGGGGTGTTACGAGGCGTAGATGGCCACACCGGCGGGTACTACCTATAGTACTCCCTCCGGTCCTTTTTACTCTGCATACTAGGTTTTTCCGAAGTCAATCTCATCCAACTTTGACCAAGTTTATATAAAAAATTTATAGACATTCACATAACAACACCAATATCATTAGATTCATCTTGGAATATATTTTCATATTATATTTATTAGATATTATAGATGCTAATAATTTCTAATATAAATTTGGTCAAACTTAGCAAAGTTTAACTTTCGGCAAATTCAATGTGCAGAGTAAAAAGGACCGGAGGGAGTACATAAGTACTCCAGCCGAGGATTGATGCCCGGGACGAAATGTGTCACATCCACTGGATGAAAATTCGATGGTGCGGGAGTACAGATTGGAGCACAGCAGCGGAGCAGGCAAACCACGTCCAATCGGGTGTGTCTATGGTAGAAAGTTGATGGTCGCCGCAGTTCAGCTGGCCCGCATGTCATGCACACAAAGGCAGAGGAGCGGTGGGGCCGAGAGGGATGAGGGGCATGTCGGGGGAATGAGGATCCCCTGACGCGAACAATCCTACCATTCTGTCACTGACATGTGGGACCCATAAGCGTGGGTCCCACCTGTCAGTGAAGGAAAGGCAGGGCAAGGCAGTGATAGCCACGTCAGAGGATGCATGTCCATGTCGGGGGACGTCGTGCCGTGGGTTGGAGCGGCGTCGTGGGAATCGCGTGTCGGTGTGGCAGTGGTAGAAACAAGAAACGTGATGGTCGTCGTGGTTCAACTTCCATGGACAAGCTGTCATGTCTGCTGACACAGGTATATCAAAACTAGAGTGTTTATATTTCAAGCACGTGAACAAGTATTATTCTACTACTTTGGATCCATTGCAACGGATGGGCTAGCACACTGGTAGTACTAGTGTCCATCTCTATCTCTAGAGGCCTTCCCTCATTCATCCTTTTCTCTCACAAGATAAACTACTCATACAAATGCATCTTGATGTTCCTTGGAACACACGAGGATGTTTCCTTGGGGGTCTCTCCAGCGCGGCGTGGCCGTAGTTGCAAGTTGACGCCCCTTGAGATGCCGACGTTGAGGGGCACACGGATTTCCTCCGATGAGCAGGTAAGATGAGTTTGATCACATAGTAAATGCATTCTAAAGACTACTTCCGTGTCCATTTCCTAATTCTCCCCCTGCCCACTGTTTCAGAGGTTAGGCTCGGTGCGAGTGGAGATTGGCTTGCATATGTACAGGAGGGTACCAACATCAATTTGCACAACATTTACAACGGTGACACCGTTCCCGTAGAACCTTTGTCCAACATTGGGATCAGCCATGCAACGGGCCACCGCATGAATTGGTATGATGGAACCACGGTGAGATTGAATAAGATAGCACGAACCTTGCACATGGCGGTCAAAGGCGGACCATGCTGTCTGCGGCCGATTTGTTGCCGTACGAGTAGGAAGACGATGTGCTCCTTTCTAACCGCATCTTCGTGGTAAAAAACCAGGGGACTTATTTTGTATGGGACACATCCTACGATATACTCCCTCTCTCCCAGTTTATTTGTTTTGAATCTTTTCGTTTTATAAGTTTCAAATTCAAATTTAGAGCTCCCCATCACATGTTGACATTACAATGTCCATTAAATCATTGCGTGCATGTATAGTAAAGAAACAAATCTCGAGTTTGGCACGAGTTCGTGCTACGGGAGCACCACAAGCCCTGGCGCAGGAGTTACATTTCCCTCTCAGGGCCGTCGGGACTGAGCTTCAGCGCCTTACTACACCTACCTTTGAGTCAATAACATGTGGACCCAATAGGTGACTGGTCCACATGTAATGCACCTGTAGGCAGAGGGGCAGTGGGGCCAAGAGGGGTGAGCCGCAGGTCGGGGGACGTGTGGTTTCATGGGTTTGAGCGGCGTCGTGGGAATCGCGGGTGGCTGTGGTAGAAACTTGATGCTCGCCGCATTTTAGGTGGCCCACATGTCATGCACACAAGCTGTCATGTCTACGGACACATGCACTGCATACCGATCACTGGAAGGAGTAGCAGAGAAAGCTATATATGCGGATAAATAGTTCCTTATAGTCAAGCAGACCCATGCTACTACTCTGTTCCAAAGACATGCACACTATCGAGATAGTCCATCTATATCAATATACACCAAGAGGGAATAATTTTTTTACAAGACAGGAAATAGTTCATCCATCAATAATGCCCTCCTGCTGGTGCAGCCTTTTCTTCTCCTTCTTCTTCTTCTTCTTCTTCTTCTTCTATATATGAAGATAAATAGTTCCTTATAGTCAAGCATACCCACGCTACTACTCTGTTCCAAAGACATGCACACCATCGAAATAGTCCATCTATATCAATATACACCGAGAGGGAATAATTTTTTTACAAGACAGGAAATAGTTCATCCATCAATAATGCCCTCCTGCTGGCGCAGCCTTTTCTTCTTCTTCTTCTTCTTCTTCTTCTTCTTCTTCTTCTTCTTCTTCTTCTTCTTCTTCTTCTTCTTCTTCTTCTTCTTCTTCTTCTTCTTCTTCTTCTTCTTCTTCTTCTTCTTCTTCTTCTTCTTGACGGCTCGCAACAAGCTCTTTGGACCTTGCAACTATCTCGAAACTCACACGGGCATCGAGGGAACATATTTTATCCGCTCGTACGTCAAGGGATAATTCACCCATCCAGGCGACCTTAATGCCACCGTCTCGTCACCCTTCTGAAGATTTATACCGAGCACAAAATTTGCTACGTCGAATAGGGATGGTGTCTGTTTATCACAATCTTCTATAGGAATTTTGATTCTGGTTTGTAGGTCAGCGATGCTTTTCAAATCAAGGTTGTATGACTTCAGCTTCTGTTTGTCCCCTTCGATGGCTGCCCCACAGAAGTATACGTCCTCCCGAGATAAGAAATCGTGAAGCTCACGTGGTATGGAGGGCGAGTGTATGATGTGGTACACCAAAACATCATCTTCGTGGCACATCTGAAGGACGGCGGCGCACTGGATCTTCCCAGGGGCACGCTCCGTGTACTCTGTGTCGAGACCGATGACCCTCGTCTCTACCTTTTTGAGGGAGTTGGATACATTGTTGATCCACTGTCGAACAACCCTTGGGTGGACGGTGATGGTGGCAACTATGCGCATCGAGCCTTCGACGAGGACATGTTGGACGCTAAAAACCTGCATCTCGATCTCTTCTGCCATTTGGAACCGCTGGAACGGAGAGCTATGGTTTGGAGAATTAGGATTAGATGGCTAGTCTAACTGAAGTAGTAGATGATTATTTAAAAAGGTTAAAACAATGTGAACGCGGTGGGGTTTGGATGCAAATGAAGACAAAGGGGAGGTGAAGAAGTCGAGGAGAATCGGTTCACGATGGAGAAGTAAATGGGAGAAGTGGCGTGCAGGCAGTTGATTAGACGGCTAGGTAGACTAAACGAAAATGCTATGCGGGTAGACTGATGAGTCGTACCTGTTCGTGTACGTGCCCATCCTTCCTGATAGGTGGGGCCTATGCAAACAGACAAAAAATGTGTCGTAGTTTTTTTTGAGCGCGTGGGTGGGAGACACAACATTCTCCATTTTTATTTTCACTTTTCAGTTTTACATGTAGATTTTGACCCCAAAAAACACATGGTCTTTTTAACACTTGTCAGTTTGCATTATCCTGGATATAGAACATGGATCTCTGAATAATTTAAATATTCTGAATAATTCAATAATTGACAGAGGCATAACAATTGAAATGTAGCTTCAAATGTCAAAAATTAGTGTCCTGGATACAGAACATTGATCAGTTTTCAGTTTGCGTAACAATTTTTAGTTTGCATTATCCTTCTCTGAATAATTCAAATGTCTTGGATACAGAACATGGATAACACTGTATATTTAGTGTAGAATCTTTTTAGTACTTTGAATTTTGGCCACTACTTCTGCTGTTTAGTAACTTTTCTGAATTTTGGCCACTACTATAGTAAGTTCAAGTGAGTAACTATAGTAACTTCAAGTGAGTAACTCCATTTCTGATTTTTTTACATAAAACTAATCAAGATATTTGTTCCTCTGTTCTGGTCATAATTATAATCTGATTGCTGAACCCTTAATCATTCTCATAATGTTTACATGATGCACAATTATACTAACGTCAAAACTACTCCATACACACACTGTCGAAACTGACAAGATGGTGGTGGAGGTGGGAATAAATGTTCAGTATTGGTGCATTTTCTGTGCTTACAAAATTCAGATTGAATTTCACTACCAAAAGAAAAGAAGTGGAGATTAAATGTTGCTTTCCACTTACTTCACCTGTGTGTAACTCTTTTGGTGCATTTTCTGCAGAACCTATGTGTAGCTGCAGCATACAGGCCAGTTCATCAACCACTCGAAGAAGAAAAGAAGGTGGCATTTCCTTGCCTTTAGCATACAGGCCAGTTCATTTAATGTCCTCTGGTGCTATATTTCTGAGAACATCCAAGTTTTTACTTATCACTTTGCTAGCATTCACAAGTCTATTGAAGCGTGCATGTCTTTGTGAATCTTGCTGTCTACTCCAAGTAGATGGTGTGTAGCCTGGCAAAGGATATTAATACTTGGTGCATTCTAAGTTTAAAACCACTCTAGATTTACAAGTGTTTACTGAAGATGACAAGTGTTTATTCAGTTATAAATTTGAAGTAACTAGTAGACGAACAATATTCATCTTTTTCTGTATATGAAGAAGAATAAACCTAGCCAATTCAAATAATTCCAATTTTAGGGACATGTTTTTATCAACTCTTAGTTAAGGGGTTGTGGCAGTTTTCAGTTTTGTGCTGCTTGAATTGATTCTACAGGAATATTTAGGGAAGAGTCATGGCTATGCTTAGCTCTCTGTAAAATGAATGACTGAAATTGGACAATTGGAAACTTTAGGTATGTTTGCAATTGGACAAATGGTGTATAAATCCAAATAAAGCAAATAAATTCAAATGATTCAAATAAATCCAAATAAACATGGTTGATCTTCATTTTGCATAAACCTGGTTGAGTATTACAGAGTAATTGATAACAAATTGACCTGGTTGGAATTCATACAGCAACAGTAATAGTTAACTGAACTTCTTTTGCGTGCATTTATCACTCCAGAAAACTTTCAGTAACAAGTGAGTAGCCTCTGCATTTTCTCAGTGAACTTTTGAGTGCATTTATCACTTGTTGGAGTATGCTACAGCTTCTGCAAATCACAAACTCCTTTAGTTTACATCTCAGTTTTAGCAAACACTACAGTTTCAGTAAAGGAGTCATAACTGAATTACAGGAACTCTAGTTTCTCTACAGTATTGGAACACTGAACATTTTTAGTTAACTGTAGCAAGAAAAACTTCCAAAAACTAGCAGATCTCCAAGAATTCCAAGAGTATTACTCAATAAATTTGATGGCATCGAACTAAATTTTCACTATAATATGTTAATCCTTTAGCAGGAGTGTACAACCTTTGTCCTGGATTATTTCTCTAGCTTTGTATCCCCTGACTGAATTTTCTCCGCCTGTACCGAGAACAGCAAATTCAGACTCACAACAACAAATTGAACAGTAGCAGTAGCAGAGGCGGGCGGGGCAGACTCACCAGCACAGGCGGGAGTGGCAGCAGAGGCGAGGCAGGGGAAAAGGCAAAAGTAGCATCAGAGGTCCACGGCGCCGGCGTCGTCCACCAGTAGCAGCATGAGAGGCGGGAGTGGCCGGAATTGTCCATGGTGCCGGCGGATGAAGCGGACGAAATCAGAGGCGCAGGTGGGCGGCGAAGGTGGGCGAACGTGGGCGGCGACCTTCAACGGGCCCGGCAGCGTAGCTCGAGGAGGGCGCCGGCGCAGGTCGCCTTCATGGTGGGCGGTGCAGGTGGTAAGCCGCGGCATAGGTGCAAGAGGGCAGCGGCGCTGTTGTTGGTCGCGGGCTGGGACACGGTTCTGGTGTTGGTCGCGGCACAGATCCAGGCGGGCGGCGGCGCAGGTGGGTAGCCGGTGATGGCTGCAAGGTGCGGGCGACGAGGGAGGAGGAAGGAAGGAGATGGACTTCTTTGTGACATGTTTAAAACTATGTGGTTTTTTTTGCAAAAAAACAAATACACTGCCCCATGGACAACTTTTCCCGGACGGAGGGAGTACTAGTTAAATCTGAGCTATGGGTGTGAAGCACTGATATGCCAGTACATTTGATTGTGACCTATTCTAATTTTGTACTTGAACTTTTTTTAGAAAGGGTTGTACGTAAACTTAATGTGCTAGCAGAACTTATTGTGTTGTCTATCTGTTTTCTTTGCACAACATTCAAGATATTTCCCCATCATTGATAAAGACGATGAACCGTTATGTACGACTTCGTTGGTTTCAACATAGCCCTTCCCGTAGTGATCCGCTGCTTCCATCCTGATTGTGCCGCCTGCGTGAAATTTTTGTATGCAAGTTCAGTGTGCTATGATGTTCTATATGATTGTGTCAACTATATAAGTTTTTACTGAGCATCAGCAATGCATATGGCTCAAAGATGTATTTACGAGCATCGACCGATGGGTCTCTCTCTCTATCTCTCTCTCTCTCTCTCACACACACATGCACACACACGTGCAGACGCACAAGTGGGACCCGTTGAATTATTTATTTGCTCGTGACAGCTTTTAATTAGGTTCCACTATAATCTAACTTTTTTCTTAAGTTATTAATTGAGCTCAGTGACTTCAAAAAGTTGTACAGAAGCCTTGTTTGGGCCTTTTCGGCGTCGCTGAATGTGGGCTGAGTAACCATGTTAGGTTGTACTGTACTACAGAGGCCTTTTTTCAACATTAGCAATGCAACTGGGCCGACAGTTGTAGACAATATCCGGGTCAACTTGTTATTCTCCGCCCCGCTGGGCTGCAAACTTTCCTAGGAGGTATGCATTAGGCTTAACAAGAAAATGAACTTTAAGAAATAATAAATGGGATGCAATTATAATAACTGGACAATTACTATGCACCAAACACGTAATTAGTTTGAAAAATATATTATTTTTGGAATTTGAAATTTTTAATTTCATTACTTGTTGCGCACGCAATATTTCATTGGATTTTAACGTAATACAACTTTATTTTGAAATTATATTTGACCTGACTAGAAATTTCAGATAAAAATATTTCGGATCCCATCAAAATGTGGGAATTTTTTTGAATTCTGTTTTGAGCGGTTGTTTGAAATTATTAATCGTTGTCCTAGCTAGAAGTTGGGCTGTACTTTTAACAAACTGTAAATGGGCTGTAGTAAATTCCATTAGAATTAAAAAATGGGATGTACATTCTTACAAATCGCAAATGGGCTATATGTTCTCCGCCAAATCCGAGCTGTGGGCCTACTAAGTTGACGCGTACCAAGGGCTTTGTCAACTTAGTCAATATAAACGATTCTAGTTGCAGTGATCGTACGATGTCCATCCAACGGCCGTAGTGCTTCTTCAACCTCTGGTCTTCTTGCTCCAGCCGCCCAAAGCAGCGCCGGTCGTGCCGCATGCTCCTGCCTCCCGTGGTCGGCTGTGCTGCCGCGGAGGCCTCACCGCCCCCTACTATTCCCACTTCTGGCCAGGCCCAGCGGTGACGGCAGCCTCACACCGCAGCTGAACCAGTGAACCCTCGTACTCCTCTCCGCGCGGGCTTCCACTGCCACGTCTTCCCCGGCTCCCCGTTGTCCCCTTCCTAGGTCTCGCCGTCGTCCACCGCCCTGGTGCTCTCGGCGCGGCGTGGTCAACATGGTCAAGGAATGACTTCCATCGGACATGGACTGTATGTGGAGAGGCTGACAGCTGGGTCCACGGCCGCAGCAAGGAAGTGCCTCCTTATTACGCGGAAAATAATGATTCCTCCACCTGACAGCAGGGACCCACCGGACGGGCCATCGTATTTCGTGAAAAAGACATTTCCCCCTGACCGCTGGGACCCACCAGCTACATCTTCGTACGCAAGAAAGTGCGTCCATATTGCTGGGACGCACAGGATGGGCCACTGTATTTCGCGAAAAAAACGTTTCCCCCTGACTGCTGGGACCCACCAGCTACATCTTCGCACGCAAGGAAGTGCGTCCGGGCAAAAGAAACGATTCGCCCCCCTGATTGCTCGGACCCACCAGCTACATCTTCGCAGGCAAGGAAGTGCCTGACAGTCGGGACCCACCTGGTCGAAGCGTACGTAGTGTTGTCATTCTGGTCACGAACGTGCACGTACATATATACTGGTGGATGTAGAGGCGCACACGTGTTGTAGTAGAGGCGCGTACGTGTCGTAGTAGAGGCGCGCACGTAGCATGTACACGTACGTACAGCGGCCAGGGTGCAAGAAAGAAACTACGGCCATGTATGTGTACATACGGGCGGGGTCTCGAATGCCTACTCGCGCATACGTACGGCAAGGGCTCGTGCACATGGCTGGGTCGGAACGGAGAAACATCGTCGTCGTCGTGTTCATGGGGAGGCAACGGAATGCGTCGTGTTCATGGGGAGGCAACGAAATGCGTCGTGTTCATCGGGAGGCAACGGAACGCGTGGGAGCCAACCGGCTAGGTCGGAACAGAATGTGTGGTCGTGTTCATCGGGAGGGCTTGGACGGAACAGGCGATGGAAACGAGGCCTAGGGTAATGCACAACGGAGGATACATACCTCCTACATTCTGAACGGGCTCCTGTTGATCGGGAGGGGTCTGGCATACCGCAAAACGGAGGAAACGGACCTCCTACGGTCGAAACGGGGGTCCTGTTAATCGGGAGGGGTGTGGCATACCGCAAAACGGACGAAACAAACCTCCTACGGTCGAAACGGGGGTCCTGTTCATCGGGAGGGGTGTGGCGTACCGCAAAACGGATGAAACGGACTTGTGTTGGATTGCTATGGTCGAAACGGGGGTCCTATTCATCGGGAGGGGTCTGGCGTACTGCAAAACGGGACTCCACGGGATACTGTTCATCTCCACTGTCGACCTCCTCCAGCCTCCACGGGCTACCGTCGACCTCCTCCAGCCTCCACGGGCTCCTGTTCATCCAGCCTCCACCATGTGCTACTCCACCGGCTACTGTTCAACCACCCCTCCACGGGCACCCCTCCACCATCTACTGTTCATCCAGCCCTCCACACCACGGGGTCCTGTTCAACCACCCCTCCACCGTCTACTGTTCATCCAGCCCTCCACCACACCACGGGGTCATGTTCATCCAGAGGCAACGCCACTGCTCACTGTTCATCCAAACCCCCCGCAACGCTCATTGTTCATCCCAGAGGCAACATCGATCGGCTTCAGTTAGTAGCAGTAGCGAAGGAATCGCTCGATCGGGTTCAGTTAACAGCCATCGATCGATCGCTCGGGTTCAGTAACGCGTAGCCTGCAGTGCAATCGCTCGGGTTCAGTCAGAGCCCAACGCCTCGCTCGGGTTCAGTTAGAGCCAACGCCTCGCACACACGCGCGTACGTGTACGAGAGAAACGCGCATCGCTCGGCCCCCGACCTCCCACCGTAACTGGGAACTCCCCGAAATTTTCCTCGCCCTCGCTTCTACCATGGTTTTTTCCGTCATGGATGGCCCAAAGAATGTCATGCAGCTACGTCTTCGGCCCGCCCAGGACGAAAATCCCATTTTCTGTCATGATTTTTTGTCATATAAGTAGGAGCCCACCACATCTATGATGATATCGGGTTTTTGTCACAATTATCGTCATAGAAGTGTCATATGTATGACATATTTTTTTTTCGTTCGGCCCAAAATGTCACAGATGTGTCTTTTTTGTAGTGATGTTGCTAATCTCTTTTGTAGGGAAATATTGCGTCTACACGGAGTGCCAAAGACGATCGTCTCGGACCGCGACGTCAAGTTCCTTAGCTACTTTTGGAAGACCCTATGCGCCAAGCTCGGAATCAAGCTACTCTTCTCCACGACATATCATCCACAAACCGATGGCCAAACGGAGGTGACCAACCTCACACTCTCCGCTCTACTTCGAGTACTCATCAAGAAGAACATCAGGGAGTGGGAGGAGTGCCTACCTATCGCCGAGTTCGCCTACAACCGAGCAAGACACTCAACAACCGGCAAGTCCCCCTTCGAGGTCGTCTATGGATTCAACCCATTATCACCGTTGGACATTCTTCCTCTACCACTCCAAGAGCGCATTAATTTGGACGCAAGTGCATGAGTGACACATCTCAAGAAGGTGCATGAAGATACAAGACACACCATCGAGCGCCAAGTTCTACGCCTTGCGACCAAGCTCAACTTTAACAAGCAACCTATGGTATTCAACATTGGAGATCTTGTGTGGCTACACCTTCTAAAGGACCGCTTTCCCCAAGAACGCAAGTCCAAACTTCGACCATGAGCGGACGGACCCTTCAAGGTGCTTGCACGCTACAACGACAATGCCTACAAGATCGACATTCCACACGACAAGTACTTCGTGAGCGACATCTTCAACGTCAAGGATCTCTCGCCCTACCATGGTGATGAGGATTTCGATCCGAGGACAGATCTTCCCCAAGGGAGGGGAGATGATGTGGAGCATCCCACAATCATCCCCATGGACGCACCTACACCTCCAACGACACCACTTGGACCAATGACAAGAGCCCGAGCCAAGGCTATCGAAGATAAGGTGAACTCACTCCTCTCTGAACTTCCACTTTCTATGCATGAGACATGGCTACTACCTAAGTCCGAGTTGTTGTGCATGATTATGTATCAAGAGGACCCTCCCGAAGATGCACATGAAGATGTACAAGTCCCCAAGTTCATGGATGAAGAGAACCAACAGAAGGAGTCAAGTACACCTCCCAGGCCCCGGACATCTGGCCACGACCCGGACGTCCGGCTCCTGGAGCTTCACCCACCACAGCTGCTCAGCCACCAGGACGCTACAGACCCCGGACATCCGGCCCTTCCCAAGCCTCCGGAAATCCGGCTGCCAGCCCAGATATTCAGACACCACCGAACCCGAGAGCAACATGGCCAGCTTCACCAGCCCGGACATCCAGCCCTCCGTGAATGCCCAGACATCCGGCCCGACGCCCGGACGTCCGGCCTCCCATGTACCCCTTCGCCCCTAGACTATATATACTCCACCTCGTCCTACTTTCTAGGGTTAGCATTGGTTTAGCTCATTTTAGAGATAGAGCATTGCTCATCCACGTCGGATCTACTCCACGAGAGAGACCGCGGCCTCTACGGAGAAGATCCTTTTGGATTCATGACCTCCTTGCAGAGAAGATCATCAAGACCCCCTCTTGGGCGATCTCATCAAGACCTCCTCACGGAGAAGACTGTTACCTCTTGTATCGTCCGTTGTTGACTTTGGATCTTGTATCCTCCTTTATTGATGTAGGGTAGAACCCTAATCGCCCGATCTTTCAGGAAAGGAGCGGATCCCACGAAGAACGCGAAGAACAGGAGGAAGGAAACGAGGGAAAACACAAGGGGAAATGCAAGAGGAACACTCCAACTAACAAGAACAAGTCACACATGTGCTAGATCCTCGGGTACATAGAATGATACATGAATCCACGGAAAACTAAGGACGATACAAAGGGTAGCCGGTTCTTCTCCGTGAGGAGGTCTTGAATCCACAAAGGGATCTTCTCCGCAAGGAGGTCTTGAATCCAAGGTGGATCTTCTCCGAAGAGGGGCCGCAGTCTCTCTCGTGGAGTAGATCTGGATGGATGAGAGAAGCTCTATCTCTGGGTATGAGCTAAACCAACGCTAACCCTAGAAAGTTGTATGGGATAGAGTATATATAGTCTAGGTGACGAAAGGGTACACAGGCCTCGGCCCAAGTGGCTGTGCGCAGGCAGGGCCAGAAGTTCCGGGCTAGGCCGGAAGTTTCGGGCACCGGAGGTTCCATGGAGGGTCCGGCCTAACCAAAGAGTTGGCGGGGTGGAGATGTGCTGGCATCCGGGGGCCGGAAGCTCTAGGCAGGCCGGAGGTTCCGGGCGCCGGAAGGTCCGGGATGGGGTCCGGGCTAACCCGAGAGTTGGCACGCCTGGGCTGGTCGAAGTCATCGGCGTCCGGAAGCTCCAGGTCGGCCGGAAGGTCCGGGGGCCAGAAGTTCCAGGCTCTGGCCGGAAGTTCCGGGCTGTCCAGAGTGTTGACGCATGTCTCTTCTTCTATAGTCCTCGGCTCCGAGTCTTGAGCGTTGTACCTGATGACACATAGTATCTTGGACTTAGGCAGCAGCCATGCCTCACTTGAAGAGGGAGAAAACTCAAGTAGGAGTGATGTCACCTCGGATTGAATAGCACGTGCCCTAGCCCTTGTCATTGGTCCACTTGGAGCTTGCATAGTTGAGGTGGCGTCCATGGGGATGGTCCTGGGATGCTCCGCATCATCTCCCCTCCCTTGGGGAAGATCCGTCCTCGGATCGAGTTCTTCATCACCATGGAAAGGAGAGAGATCTTTGATGTTGAAGATGTCGCTCACATTGTATTTGTCACGCGGGAGGTCGATCTTGTAAGCGTTGTCATTGTATCGTGCGAGCACCTTGAAGGGTCCATCTGCTCGAGGTCGAAGCTTAGACTTGCGTTCTTGTGGAAAGCGCTCCTTGCGAAGGTGTAGCCACACGAGATCACCAATGTTGAAGACCATAGGTTGCTTGTTGACGTTGAGCTTGGTCGCAAGGCGTTGTACTTGGCGCTCGATGGTGTTTCTTGTATCTTCATGCACCTTCTTGATATGGGTCGCTCTTGCACTTGCGTCCAAATTGATTCGCTCTTGGAGTGGTAGAGGTAGAATATCCAATGGTGACAAAGGGTTGAATCCGTAGACGACCTCGAAAGGGGACTTGCCGGTTGTTGAGTGTCTTGCTCGGTTGTAGGCGAACTCGGCGATGGGTAGACACTCCTCCCACTCCTTGATGTTCTTCTTGATGAGTACTCAAAGTAGAGTGGAGAGTGTGCGGTTTGTCACCTCCGTTTGGCCGTCAGTTTGAGGATGGTAAGCCATGGAGAAGAGTAGCTTGATTCCGAGCTTGGCGCATAGGGTCTTCCAAAAGTAGCTAAGGAACTTGACGTCGCGGTCCGAGACGATGGTTTTTGGCACACCATGGAGACGCAAAATTTCCCAACAAAAGAGATTAGCAACATGTGAAGCATCGTCTATCTTGTGGCAAGGAATAAAATGGGCGATTTTTGAGAAACGGTCCACAACGACAAATATAGAATCTTTCCCATTTCGAGTTCTAGGCAAACCAAGGACAAAGTCCATGCTAATGTCTTCCCAAGGTTGGTATGGAATAGGTAAAGGCATATAGAGACCATGAGATTGAGCTTTGGACTTAGCTTTGCGACTTGTAGAACACCGGTTGGTGAAACGATTGACATCCCGAAACATCTTAGGCCAAAAGTAGCTCTTCGAGAGCGTGGAGAACGTCTTGTCACGTCCGAAGTGTCCCATTAAGCCTCCTCCATGAGATTCCTGCAAAAGCAACAAACGAAGCGAGGACTCGGGAATGCAAAGTTTGTTAGCTCTCATAAGGTAGCCATCTTTGATGTAATAGCATTCCCAAGATGCATTCGACAAACACTTAGCATAAGGAATGGAAAAGTTGTATCATGCTCATATAAGTCTTTGATATGCTCAAAGCCAATGACATCTAACTCAAGTTGCGTGACAAGCATGCAAATGCGGGAAAGAGCATCCGCTACTATGTTTCGTTTACCCTTAATGTACTTGATGACATAGGGAAAAGACTCAATAAATTCACTCCATTTAGCATGACGCTTGTTCAACTTAGTTTGTCCCTTAAGATACTTGAGAGTCTCATGATCGGTATGAATGATAAACTCATGGGGATGAAGGTAGTGTTCCCATTCATGCAAAACGCGGACTAAAGCATATAGCTCTTTGTCATAGATGGGATAATTGAGTTGCGCTCCGGAAAGTTCCTCACTAAAGTAAGCTATGGGGCGCTTCTCTTGCGTTAACACACCTCCTATGCCATTACCACTAGCATTGCAATGAATTTCAAAAGGTTTGTCGAAGTTGGGTAAAGCAAGCACGGGGGCATGAGTAAGCAAATTCTTAAGTTCATTGAATGCGGTATCTTGGGATGGTCCCCAAACAAAAGGCACATTCTTCTTGCTCAAAGCATGCAAAGGCGAAGCAATGGTGCTAAAATCCTTCACAAAGCGACGATAGAAACCCGCAAGACCAAGAAAACTACGAACTTGATGCAAGTTGGTTGGTTGCGGCCAAGTGTTAATAGCATTGATCTTGGACTCATCTACATGAACACCCTTAGAAGAGACCACAAACCCCAAGAAAACGAGCTTATCAACACCAAAAAGGTATTTCTCCATATTAGCATAGAGACGCTCTTTCCTAAGAGTTTACAAAACGGTGCGGACATGGGTGACATGCTCTTGGATAGATTTGCTAAACACAAGAATGTCATCGAAGTAAACCACAACAAATATACCAATGTAAGGGCGAAAGACATGATTCATAAGGCGCATAAAAGTGCCCGGTGCTTCCGAGAGACCCATAGGCATGACTAACCACTCATACAAACCAAACTTGGTTTTGACGGCGGTTTTCCATTCATCACCCTCTTGTATGCAGATTTGATAGTAACCACTTTTAAGATCAATTTTAGAAAATATAGTGGCACCGCTAAGCTCATCAAGCATATCATCTAGGCGTGGAATGGGGTACCTATAGCGAACGGTGATAGCATTGATAGGTCTACGGTCGGAGCACATGCGAAAGGTACCGTCACGTTTTGGCACAAGAATGACCGGTACGGCACAAGGGCTCAAACTTTCACGCACATGTCCATGGTCTATGAGATGCTTTACTTGCCTTTGAATTTCTTTGGTTTCTTCAGGGTTGACGTGGTAGGGAGCTTTGTTCGGAAGCGGTGCTCCGGGGATGAGGTCGATGCGGTGCTCAATGCCTCGAAGTGGAGGTAGTCCCGGAGGTAGCTCATCGGGAAAACATCTTGAAATTCCTGCAAAAGAGAAGACAACACTAGAGGAAGAGTGTGAGAAGTGTTAGTTTGTGGTGCATTGTCCTTGCACACAAGGATGTAGTGTAGGACACTAGATGGGTTCTCACACACTTCTCTCATCTCGCGTTTGGTGGCAAATAGAACTAGGTTCTTGTTTTCTCTCATCGTGGAGGCACTCGAATTTGGCTTGTGGCGCTCACTCTCTTTTTGGTGGCTCGCTCTCTCACTATGATCTCCATGATGGGTGGTATGATTGTCGGCGATCACTTGACTTGGCGACATTGGACGGAGGACGTACTCCTTGCCCTTCATCTTGAAGATGTAGTGGTTCGTTCGACCATTGTGGACGACTCCTCTATCGAATTGCCATGGCCGTCCAAGGAGAAGATGACAAATGGTCATTGGAATGACGTCGCACTCCAAGGTGTCTTCGCAGGCGCCGATTTTGAAGGAGACTTGTACTCGATGCTCAACTTGGATAGTGCCGGAGTCACTAAGCCATTGCACTTTGTATGGATGTGGATGCTCCGTCTTGGGAAAATGGAGCTTGGAGCAAAGTTCTTCACTTGCGAGATTGTGACAAGTCCCTCCATCGATGATGACCTTGACGGATCGTCCATTGATGCCGGCCTTGGTGTGGAATATGGTGCATCTTTGGTCTTCATCTTGGTGATGTTGGAGAGTCAAGACTATGGAGACAACAAGTGTGGGACTTGAGTCTTCATCACAAAAGACTTGTTCTTCTTCATTGTTCACTTGGCGGTGCATGGCTACTTGCTCAAGGGCTTCCATTTCTCCATCGCTCATGGAATCATAAGTGCCATCGTCGTTGAAGATCATGGTGCGCTTGTTGGTGCACTCATAGGAGTTGTGGCCTCGGCCTCCGCAAGTGAAACACTTGAGGGAGCTCGTCTTGACGGTCTCATCGGTAGGGGTTGATGATGATGAAGCTCTCGGCTTGAAGTTGCTTGTAGTAGGCGAAGCTTTCTTGGAAGTCGACTTGTCGATGTTGGAAGTAGACGGTATTGTAGTCGGTGTTGGAGTCGTTGAAGCTTGGTTATTGGAGAAGCCGTAGGACTTGGATGAGAACTTGTCATACTTGAAATCATCTTGCACTTGGCGTTCCGATTTGGTAGCTTGGTGTACGAGCTCGATTAGATTTGAGTATGGTTGGAAGTCGGCGATCTTCTTGATAGGATGATTGAGTCCATTCAAGAAACATGCCATAGTTTGCTCATCATCTTCCGTCACATTGGCTCTTATCATTGCAATCTCCATCTCTTTGTAGTATTCTTCAACGCTCTTGGTTCCTTGCTTGAGTTGTTGGAGTTTCTTGAAGAGGTCGCGGTTGTAGAAGGTAGGCACGAAGCGTGCTCTCATGACATCCTTCATTTGTGCCCAAGTAGTGATGGGTGGATCACCTCTTGCCTCGCGGCGCTCAATGACTTGTTCCCACCAAATGAGGACGTAGTCTTGGAACTCAAAGGATGCCATCACGATCTTCTTCTCTTCTTCATAATTGTGTAAACGGAAGATCTTGTCGACTTTCAATGCCCATGAAAGGTATTCTTCGGGATCGTTGCTTCCGTTGAACTTGGGCATGGTGAACTTGAGCTTGCCGTAGAGTTGCTCTTCATTGTGTTGGGGTCGGAGATGATGACGCCCATGTTGAAGATGATTGTCCAACTCGTGGTGCTCTTGATGCGGAGGGTTGTCAACCTCATGTTGATCTTGTCGCGGAGGATTCCCATTGTTTTCATGCTCTTGATGAACTTGATGGTCTTGGCGAGCTTGTGGAGGAACGCGTCGAGCTCGAGGTGGCACTAGATGATGCATGCGAGCTTGAAATCGTCGCTCGTGAATTTCTTCGCGAAGTGCTTCCTCTTCTTCACGGGCTTGTCGGCCTCGGTCGGCAACGGCTCGACTCGAATCGCATAGAGCTTGTTGCGCCTCAAGTGCTTGAGCGTCACGGAGTTGTTGTGTTTGACGCTGAGCCTCGGCATCATGTGCATTTTGGTGTAGACGCGCGCGTTCTTCCTCTTCATGTTCGCGTTGTTGTTGTCGTTCGCGAGCTAGCGCAAAGGCTTCTTCGGCTTGACGTCGTCGGCACACTTGAGAGTTGGTATCCCGAAGCGGATTGAGGTTTGCTTGACGGTCGATGCGCGCGACTCGACGAAGAGTGTTTGATGTTGGTGTACTTGAGTCGGAACGGCGACTTGAATGGCTCCTTCTTGAAGTGGAAGAAGAGCGGTTGAGCAACAAAGCGCGAATCTCGTCCATCCTTGCGTCATTCTCTTGCTTGTGATCGTCGAGCTTCTGGTCGAAGTAGTCCCTTGTACGTTGCTCGGAAAGTCGCAAGTCGGCGGCAAGGTTGTCGATGGGTTAACTCATAGCTTGTTGCTCTTGATGCAAAGCACGTTGTGCACCAAAGAGATGACTCTTGGTGACGAAGGAGTTCATGTCGTCGTCTTGCTCCATGAAGAGTGGGTTGGTAGAAGTACTTGGCCTATCCATCATTCCAAGACAAATGTGAGTGGTAGAAAGAGAGGAACGAGTACCAAATGTACCTTGACCGAAGTTGAAAGTGGATCAAGGATCACTGCAATGTAGGATAAGGAAATAGCACAATTGGTATGAGTTCTTGTCGGTTTCTCACACCTACACAAGTAAAAGCTTTTGGTGGAGCTTGGTTAGGATGGTGGCACAAAATTAGATGCAATTGTAAGTGAGCTTCAATAATGTTGGAAAAGATTCGCAAGATGCAATGTAACAAGTAGACCAAGCATATAAGGTACACGGAAACACACACGCAAAAAGATAAGTGGGGTTGTGCAACCAAGGGTGAGCCAAAATGTGGAATCCACAAAAATGCTCTTGTTGCACAACACTAGAGAGACGCTAGCACGATTGCACGATAGGCGGATACAAGAACTTGTACACAACCTATTTAGAAAAAATGCAACGACTTCTATCCCAAATATTTTTAATGCAAGGTGTTGCTATGATATGATCCAAGATGATCGAGTATGACAATCATAATGTTGTATGATGCTATGGTTCTTGCTTAAAAGCTCTTTTCTTATCTTTCCTCTTTGCTTAAAAGCTTGGTTGGCTCTTTGATGTTTGAGCTCCTTTCTCATGCAATGCTTGACGAACCAAGATAGCAAGTGAGTATGCGATGACAACTTTGTGACACAAGAGATGATACCAATATAGGCAACAATGATGTATGTATGCTATGGGAAGTATGATCACTAATGTGCACAAGTCTCGTTGCCGGCAATACTCAATGGCTAGTCTCGATGAGTAAGCAACGCAAAGAAGTAAGGCTATGATGGCTATCAATGTAGTGGCAAGAGTGATATGTCCAATACCAAGATGAGGTTACCGGTCTTGCTTCCGGTATGGTGTCAAAGTGGTGGCACGAATACCAAGTCGTAGTTGAGGTGGTTGTTGTTGATGACGCGTCCGTGGCGAAGATGAGCGGCGGTGATGTTGATGTCGAACCGTACCTAGATAGCCAAAACACAAAAGGATACGGTACCGCAACTCAAATTCTCAAACCTCAAAGTGGCAATTGTGTCGGAAAGCGAAACGGTCCAAAGATGGTGAGTTATGCGGAAGTGGTGGAGGTATGCGGAAGTATATATGGTATATGGTGAGCACTGGAACAAAAGTTGGTGGAATTTGGGCGGAGTTGTGGAAGTAGTGCGAACTTTCTGTCGAAGCTGGAAGTTCCGGGCAAGACGGAGGGTCCGGGGTCCGGAGGTTCCTGGGAAGGCCGGAAGGTCCGAGGGCCGGAATGTCCGGGCTGGACCGGAAGTTCCGGTGGTCGGGATTCTGCCAAGAACAGAGACTTGGAGAACCTGGATTTGGGCGGAAAAACTTGGGGAAAAGCCCAAATCCGAAGGGGAAAAAGAAGAAATTAGAGGACAAGAAGGGTGGGGAGGCTAGATCTACGAGCCACACACAAAATTCACGGATCAAAACCAACAAAATCTCCACACACGAACAAATCACAAAAAAATTGGGGCTATTTTTGGTGGGGATTTTCAGATTAGGACGAAAAACAACAAAATTAGGCTAGAAACACAACGGGGAGGCTCCGAAATCGTGATCAACCTTTCTCTAGATACCAAGATGATGTAGGGTAGAACCCTAATCGCCCTATCTTTCATGAAAGGAGCGGATCCCGCGAAGAACGCGAGGAAGGAAACAAGGGAAAACACAAGGGGAAACGCAAGAGGAACACTCCAACTAACAAAAACAAGTCACACATGTGCTAGATCCTCGGGTACATAGAACGATACACGAATCCACGGACAACTAAGGACGATACAAAGGGTAGCCGGTTCTTCTCCGTGAGGAGGTCTTGAATCCACAAAGGGATCTTCTCCGCAAGGAGGTCTTGAATCCAAGGTGGATCTTCTCCAAAGAGGGGCCGCGGTCTCTCTCATGGAGTAGATCCGGATGGATGAGCGAAGCTCTATCTCTGGGTATGAGCTAAACCAATGCTAACCCTAGAAAGTCATACGGGATAGAGTATATATAGTCTAGGTGACGAAAGGGTACACGGGCCTCGGCCCAAGTGGCTGCGCGCAGGCAGGGCCGGAAGTTCCGGGCTAGGCCGGAAGTTCCGGGCGCCAGAGGTTCCGGGGAGGGTCCGGCCTAACTAGAGAGTTGGCGCGGTGGAGATGTGCTGGCATCCGGGGGCCGTAAGGTCCAGGCAGGCCGGAGGTTCCGGGCGCCGGAAGGTTTGGGATGGGGTCCGGGCTAACCCGAGAGTTGGCACGCCTAGGCTGGTCGAAGTCATCGGCGGCCGGAAGCTCCGGGTCGGCCGGAAGTTCCGGGCTTTGGCCGGAAGTTCTGGGCTGTCTAGAGTGTTGATGCATGTCTCTTCTTCTACAGTCCTCGGCTCCGAGTCTTGAGTGTTGTACCTGATGACACATAGTATCTTGGACTTAGGCAGCAGCCATGCCTCACTTGAAGAGGGAGAAAACTCAAGTAGGAGTGATGTCACCTCGGATTGAATAGCACGTGCCCTAGCCCTTGTCATTGGTCCACTTGGAGCTTGGATAGTTGAGGTGGCGTCCATGGGGATGGTCGTGGGATGCTCCGCATCATTTATGTTCATGGATCTAGCACTTGTGTGATCATTCTTGTTGGTTTGAGTGTTCTCTCGTGTTCCCCTTGTGTTTTCCATCGTTTCCCTCCTCGTGTTCTTCGTGTTCATCGTGGGATCATCTCCTTTCGTGAAAGATCGGCCGATTAGGGTTCCTACCCTACATCATTTTGTGCCTTTGATCTCCATCTCCAAAGCACCATCATGATTTCCATCGTCACCAGCTTGACACCTTGATCCCCATCGTAGCGGCATGGTCGTCTCGCCAAGTATTGCTTCTACAACTACCGCTAATTCATAGTGATAAAGTAAAGCAATTACATGGCGTTTGCATCTCATACAATAAAGCGACAACCATAAGGCTCCTGCCAGTTGCCGATAACTTTTATAAAACATGATCATCTCATACAGTAATGTATATCACATCATGTCTTAACCATATCACATCACAACATGCCCTACAAAAACAAGTTAGACGTCCACTACTTTGTTGTTGCAAGTTTTACGTGGATGCTACGGGCTTCTAGTAAGAACCGTTCTTACCTACGCATAAAAACCACAACGGTGATTTATCAAGTTTGTTGTCTTAACCTTCAACAAAGACCGGCCGCAGTCAAATTCGATTCAACTAAAGTTGGAGAAACAAACACCCGCCAGCCACCTTTATGTAAAACTAGTTGCATGTCTGTCGGTGGAACCGGTCTCATGAACGTGGTCATGTAAGGTTGGTCCGGGCCGCTTCATCCAACAATACCGCCGAATCAAAGTAAGACATTGGTGGTAAGAAGTATGACGATCATCGCCCATAACTCATTGGGTTCTACTTGTGCATATCATCTACACAGAGACCTGGCTCGGATGCCACTGTTGGGAAACGTAGCATGCAATTTCAAAAAATTTCCTACGCTCACGCAAGATCTATCTACGAGATGCATAGCAACGAGAGGGGGAGAGTGTGTCCATGTACCCTCGTAGACTGAAAGCGGAAGTGTTTGACAATGCAGTTGATGTATTCGAACTTCTTCTCGTTTCGACCAGTCAAGCACCGAACATACAACACCTCCGAGTTCTGCACACGATTAGCTCGATGATGTCCCTCGAACTCTTGATCCAGCAAAGTGTCGAGGGAGAGTTTTGTCAGCATGATGGCGTGGTGATGGTGATGGTGAAGTGATCCGCGCAGGGCTTCGCCTAAGCACTACGACAATATGACCGGAGGCGTAAACTGTGGAGGGGGGCGCCGCACACAGCTAGGAATCAATGTTGTGTGTTCTAGTGATGCCCCCACATAAAGATAGGTGGGAGAGGGAGAGGGGCTGCAAGGGGCGCCCCAAGTAGGAGTAATCCTACTTGGGCGCCTCCTCCAAGTCGCCCCCCTTCCATATCCATCGGAGGGGGAAGGAAAGAGAGGGGGAGGGGAAGGAAAGGTGGAGGCCGAATCTTCCTCTTTCCCTCTCCCTTCCCTTCCTTTCCTTCTCCTCCTATTCAGCCTATAGTGGACGCGCTAGCCCCTTTTGGGGCTGGTCTGTCCCTCTCTTGGACCATTAGGCCCATATAGCTTGCCGGGGGTTGCCCGGAACCCTGTCTGATGACCTGATACATATCCGGTCCCCCCGGAACACTTCTGGTGTCTGAATAATATCGTCCTATATATGAATCTTTACCTCTCAACCATTTTGAGACTCCTCCCATGTCTGTGATTGATGCGTCCATTTTGCATCATGCTTTTATATCAATATTTATTGCATTATGGGCTGTCATTACACAATATGTCACAATACTTATGCCTTTTCTCTCTTACTTTACAAGGTTTACATGAAGAGGGGGAATGCCGGCAGCTGGAATTCTGGGCTGGAAAAGGAGCAAATATTAGAGACCTATTCTACACATCTCCAAAAGTCCTGAAACTCCACGAGAATTATTTTCAGAATATATAGAAAATATTGGGCGAAAGAAGTACCAGAGGGGGGCCACCCACCGTCCACGAGGGTGGGGGCGCGCCCTACCCCCCTGGGCGCGCCCCCTGCCTCGTAGCCCCCCTGGTGGCCCTCTGATGCCCATCTTTGGCTATATGGAGTCTTTCATCGAGGAAAAAAATCATAAGGAAGCTCACGGGACGAAACTCCGCCGCCACGAGGCGGAACCTTGGCAGAACCAATCTAAGGCTCCAGTGGAGCTATTTTGCCGGGGAAACTTCCCTCCGGTAGGGGGGGGGATCATCACCATCGTCATCACCAAAGATCCTCTCATCGGGAGGGGGTCAATCTTCATCAACATCTTCACCAGCACCATCTCATCTCAAACCCTAGTTCATCTCTTGTATCCAATCTTTGTATCCAAACCTCAGATTGGTACCTGTGGATTGCTAGTAGTCTTGATTACCCCTTGTAGTTGATGCTAGTTGGTTTACTTGGTGGAAGATCATATGTTCAGATCCATTATGCATATTAATACCCGTATTATTATGAACATGAATATGCTTTGTGAGTAGTTACATTTGTTCCTGAGGACATGGGAGAAGTCTTGCTATAAGTAGTCATTTGAATTTAGTATTCGTTCGATATTTTGATGAGATGTATGTTCTCATCCCTCTAGTGGTGTCATGTGAACGTCGACTACATGACACTTCACCATTGTTTGGGCCTAGAGGGAGGCATTGGGAAGTAATAAGTAGATGGGTTGCTAGAGTGACAGAAGCTTAAACCCTAGTTTATGCGTTGCTTCGTAAGGGGCTGATATGGATCCATATGTTTCATGCTATGGTTAGGTTTACCTTAATACTCCTGTTGTAGTTGTGGATGCTTGCAATAGGGGTTAATCATAAGTGGGATGCTTGTCCAAGTAAGGGGCAGTACCCAAGCACCGGTCCACCCACATATCAAATTATCAAAGTACCAAACGCGAATCATATGAACGTGATGAAAACTAGCTTGACGATAATTCCCATGTGTCCTCGGGAGCGCTTTACTTTATACAAGAGTTTGTCCAGGCTTGTCCTTTGCTACAAAAAGGATTGAGCCATCTTGCTGCACCTTATTTACTTTTACTATTTGTTACCCGTTACCAATTACCTTATCACAAAACTATCTATTACCGATAATTTCAGTGCTTGTAGAAAATACCTTGCTGAAAACCGCTTATCAATTCCTTCTGCTCCTCGTTGGGTTCGACACTCTTACTTATCGAAAAGGCTACGATAGATCCCCTACACTTGTGGGTCATCAAGATTCTTTTCTGGCGCCGTTGCCTGGGATTGAAGCGCCTTTGGTAGGTGGAATTTGGTAAGGAAAAATTTATATAGTGTGCTGAAATTTACTGTCACTTGTTACTATGGAACATAATCCTTTGAGGGGCTTGTTCGGGGTATCTTCACCCCGAACCATAGAGCAAAGACTTGCTCCGCAACCTACGGAACATACTGAAAATGTTTACTTTGAAATTCCTTCAGGTATGATAGAGAAACTGCTAGCTAATCCTTTCACAGGCGACGGAACATTACATCCCGATTTGCACCTAATCTATGTGGATGAAGTTTGTGGATTATGTAAGCTTGCAGGTATGCCCAAGGATGTTATCAAGAAGAAGGTATTCCCTTTATCTTTGAAGGGAGATGCATTGACATGGTTTATGCTATGTGATGATACTGGATCATGGAACTACCAACGATTGAAATTGGAATTCGATCAGAAGTTTTATCCTATGCATCTTGTTCATCGTGATCGTAATTATATATATAATTTTTGGCCTCGCGAAGGAGAAAGCATCGCTCAAGCTTGGGGGAGGCTTAAGTCAATGTTATATTCATGCCCCAATCATGAGCTCTCAAAAGAAATGATTATTCAAAAAAATTATGCTCGGCTTTCTCTCAGTAATCGCTCCATGCTCGATACTTCTTGTACTGGATCTTTTATGATGAAGACTATTGAATTCAAATGGGATTTATTGGAAAGAATTAAACGCAACTCTGAAGATTGGGACCTCGACGAAGGTAAGGAGTTAGGTATAACACCTAAGTTTGATTGTGTTAAATCTTTTATGGATACCGATGCTTTCCGTGAATTTAGCACTGAATATGGACTTGACTATGAGATAGTAGCTTCTTTATGTGAATCCTTCGCTACTCATGTTGATCTCCCTAAGGAGAAGTGGTTTAAATATAATCCTCCCATTGAAGTAAAACTAGTTGCACCTATTAAAGTTGAAGAAAAGACTATCACTTATAATGATCTTGTTGTTCCTTCTGCTTATATTGAGAAACCAGCTTTCCCTGTTAGAATAAGGGATCATGCTAAAGCTTCAACTGTGGTTAACAAAAGTAATATTAAGACAACTAAACCCCCTGAGCAAATTAAAGTTGAACCTAGTGTTGCTATGGTTAAAGATCTCTTGGCCAATAATATTGATGGGCATGTTATTTACTTTTGCAATGAATCTGCTAGAATTTCTAGACCTGATACTAAAAATAAACATAGACCTGTCGTAGGCATGACTGTTATTTTTGTTAAAATAGGAGATCATTGCTATCATGGCTTATGTGATATGGGTGCTAGTGCAAGTGCAATACCTCATTCCTTATACAAAGAAATTATGCATGATATTGCACCTGCCGAGATAGAAGAAATTGATGTTACAATTAAGCTTGCCAATAGAGATACTATTTCACCAGTTGGGATTGTTAGAGATGTTGAAGTCTTGTGTGGGAAAGTTAAATATCCTGCTGATTTTCTTGTTCTTGGTTCCCCACAAGATGACTTTTGTCCCATTATATTTGGTAGACCCTTCTTGAATAATGTTAATGCTAAGATAGACTGCAATAAGGATATTGTTTTTGCGGGTTTAGGGGATATGTCTCATGAGTTTAATTTTGCTAAATTTCGTAGACAACCCCATGATAAAGAATTGCCTAGTAAAGATGAAATTATTGGTCTTGCCTCTATTGCCATGCCTCCTAGTGATCCTTTAGAACAATATTTGCTAGACCATGGAAATGGTATGTTTATGAATGAAAGAAGGGAAATAGATGAAGTATTCATTAAACAGGGACCTATTTTGAAACACAACTTGCCTGTTGAAATTTTAGGGGATCCTCCTCCACCCAAGGGTGATCCCGTGTTTGAGCTTAAACCTTTACCTGATACTCTCAAATATGCTTCGACGGATGGTTATTCTGGTTTCTCTCAAAAATGATACTCTAAAAAATGTGAGCGGAACCTTGGCGGAACCAATATAGGGCTCCGACGGAGCTATTCTGCCGGGGAAACTTCCCTTCGGGAGGGGGAAATCATCACCATCGTAATCACCAATGATCCTCTCATCAAGAGGGGGTCAATCTCCATCAACATCTTCACCAGCAACATCTCATCTCAAACCCTAATTCATCTCTTGTATCCAATCTTTGTATCCAAGCCTTGTAGCTGATGCTAGTTGGTTTACTTGGTGGAAGATCATATGTTCAGATCCATTATGCATATTAATACCCCTCTGATTATGAACATGAATATGCTTTGTGAGTAGTTAGGTTTGTTCCTGAGGACATGGGAGAATTCTTGCTATAAGTAGTCATGTGAATTTGGCATTCGTTCGATATTTTGATGAGATTATGTTGTCATCCCTATAGTGGTGTCATGTGAACGTAGACTACATGACACTTCACCATTGTTTGGGCCTAGAGGGAGGCATTGGGAAGTAATAAGTAGATGATGGGTTGCTAGAGTGATAGAAGCTTAAACCCTAGTTTATGCGTTGCTTCGTAAGGGGCTGATTTGGATCCATATGTTTCATGCTATGGTTAGGTTTACCTTAATACTTCTGTTGTAGTTGCGGATGCTTGCAATAGAGGTTAATCATAAGTGGGATGCTTGTCCAAGTAAGGGCAGTACCCAAGGACCGGTCCACCCACATATCAAATTATCAAAGTACCGAACGTGAATCATATGAATGTGATGAAAACTAGCATGACGATAATTCCCATGTGTCCTCGGGAGCGCTTTACTTTATATAAGAGTTTGTCCAGGCTTGTCCTTTGCTACAAAAAGGATTGGTCCATCTTTCTACATCTTATTTACTTTTACTATTTGTTACCCGTTACCAATTACCTTATCACAAAACTATTTGTTACCGATAATTTCGGTGCTTGCAGAAAATACCTTGTTGAAAACCGCTTATCATTTCCTTCTGCTCCTCGTTCGGTTCGGCACTCTTACTTATCGAAAAGGCTACAATAGATCCCCTACACTTTTGGTCATCAGTGATCTCATCCGGGATTCCGAACAACATTCGGTCACCAAATCACGTAACTCATATAATACAAAATCGTCATCGAACATTAAGTGTACGAACCCTAAGGGTTCGAGAACTATGTAAACATGACCGAGACACCTCTCCGGTTAATAACCAGCAACAGAACTTGGATGCTCATATTGGTTCCCACATATTCTATGAAGATCTTTATCGGTCATACCGTAATGACAACATACGTTATTCCCTTTGTCATCGGTATGTTACTTGCCTGAGATTCGATCGTCGGTATCTTCATACCTAGTGCAATCTCGTTACCGGAAAGTTTCTTTACTCGTTCCATAATACATCATCCCGCAACTAACTCATTAGTCACATTACTTGCAAGGCTTATTATGATGTGCATTACCGAGAGGGCCCAGAGATACATCTCCGGTACTCGGAGTGACAAATCCTAATCTCAATCTATGCCAACCCAACAAACACCTTAGGAGATACCTGTAGAGCATCTTTATAATCACCCAGTTATGTTGTGACATTTGATAGCACACAAGGTATTCCTCCGGTATCCGGGAGTTGCATAATCTCATAGTCAAAGAAATATTTATATGACATGAAGAAAGCAATAGCAATAAAACTGAACGATCAACATGCTAAGCTAACGGATGGGTCTTGTCCATCACATCATTCTCCTAATGATGTGATCCCATTATCAAATGACAACTCATGTCCATGGTTAGGAAACCTTAACCATCTTTGATCAATGAGCTAGTCAAGTAGAGGCTCACTAGGGACTCAGTGTTTTATCTTTGTATTCACACATTTATTAAGGTTTCCGGTCAATAAAATTCTAGCATGAATAATAAACATTTATCATGATATAAGGAAATATAAGATAACAACTTTATTATTACCCCTAGGTCATATTTCCTTCAAAAAGTGAGCATGGTACCTTGACAAACCAATCCCGTTCCCCCCTTTGCGACACAGATAGATCACACTGATTCAACAAGTATGTTTGATTTGTTGCACAATTTAAAAATTTATTCAATTAGGATATGGATATTTGATATATTCAACTTTGTATGTTCATTATGGATTTGCTAGTGAAAGATAGAGCAAAATAGAGGGAACATTTGTTAGTGGATTGTTTTATATGTTTTTCACTTTCTTGCTTTACACAGATAACAATCTGGTGGTTCTCTTGTGTGGGGAAAACTCTACATGGTACATATGCAAGATTTTGGCATACAAGCTGTCACTCTATTTGTTTGTGGAAGTTATTCAGTTGAAGAACCTTTATGCTTGCAATTGAAACATCTCCTAGCTACATTTCTATTCGTAATCAGTGGACAAGAAAACATGTAGAACTCATCCTCCATACCATTTTGTTGTACATTATGACTGGATATAGATGTGTCATGGATGAAGCAGATCTAATATACGAAGTTACTTTAAAACATATGGATATGAAATTGCTAATTTATTTTTTAGTGATTTACAGCAAGTGATTCACTACTAACCCTATCCAGTGTTCATGTTATTTCTTCCTTTTGGTGTGGTGTGCCACCCCGGTGAGAGCTGACAGGAAAATGGGAAGCAAAAAGGGGAGGTGAGGAGGACTCGCGTACACATGATTAGGTGGGTCATGGCTTTGTGTAGCTAGCTAGCTAGCATGGCTAATCTTGTGTGCCTGATGCACAAATAGATCGAGTGGTACTTCAAATTTTCTCTACCTAATGATTTTTTATTTCCTTCCGAATACTTAGCCAAGCAGTATTTCATTCATGTGAAGCTCAAGATTTGATAGTGGCAACCTAAAAGAGATAGTGGTGCACATACATAACTCACAATTTGACAAATAGTTAAATTCCCTATATTTTTTTACATAACTCATGCCTGAGTACAACTACATATAGATTATCCTTGGGTTTTCCTTTGCAGCAAACTAAATAGATTGTAAACACGGTTACCTTGGCCATTATTCTTTCTATAATGGATGCAGCAGTCTGCCGGTGTATGTAAGCTTTTCTTTTTTATGTTCCTGCTCCTATTACTCCCTCTCTTCCTGTTGAGTGGCCGTGCTTTTGGCATCGAGCTTCATATCGAGTGGCTGCGCTTTTGACATCAAGCTTCATGTTGGGTGGTTATCTTTTGTGGTTTTACGAATGCACTGTACTCGATGCTAAACCTGGATTCCTACTAGCTTAGCATTACATGCTTGAGCAAAATGTTGGAACCGGCACCCTCACTCCAAGGTGCGATCATGATCTAGTATATCATTATTAACCTCCGGCAAGGTCACTCCACATCAGGCTTCAAGCTCATTTTGGAGTTAGTTACCATCAGCAATTTAGACTTTGCAAGAATCAAAGCATTTGATGTCAGATTCTAAGAGCATCTATAGTCGGGCGTCTCAAACCCACCTTACATGCCCGGGTGGGCCGCCCGGTCACTGTCCAGTCGCAAAATTTTAACCTAGACGGGCGCCTCAAATGGCCCTCAAACGTCCGGGCTGACCGGCACCCCTCATATCCAGCCCAAATATGGGGCGGATATGGGGGTTCCCGGGTTTGCCCTCCACGTCGCACCCGGCCCATGTCGGTCCACCTGACCCCACATATATTCCTCCCCATCTGCTCGCCGGACCAAACCCTAGCCACTTCACTCCACTCCCCTCCCCTCCCCTCCGGCACCCAAGCTCATCTCCGATGCCTTTCGGTCGTCTCCGGCATGGCGAGCAGTGGATCCAAGTCCTTCACCTCCAAATCTATCGAGCCTGAGCTCATCCCACGCGCCCCCGAGGCGGAGATGGTCGTCCGACTTGCGCTTCGCCGCACCTGGGAGGAAGCCCGTCCATGGCAGTGCTCGGACTCCTTCCATCGGGAATCCATTGCATCCGCCCAAATGGCGCATGGATCCAACGCTAGGGCAACTGCCACTGACTCAACGGAGGTGGTGCGGTCTGGCTCTGAATGCTATGGTGGACGCGCAACCCTCCGTTGGTGCACTGAGCATCGGGACGCACCATGGGCCTCGTCCAGCGAGAACATGGCACGATGTGCCCACCGTGCGAGGCAGTGGGTGCGGGAGGCAGCGACAACCATCGCGGTGGTGGAAGTCGGCAAGGTAGAGTCGCATTCTCCCACGCCCCGTATGGTGCAACAGTCCGAGCGCCACAACTGCATCATGGTGGACATCAGCGGATCATCCCAGGATGGATCCATCATCGATCTGACATCCACCGCCACCCAACGGGATCCAGGATCCGACAAGGAAGAGTAGGGCATGAGAGATGGCAGCACCTTGAGTCTCGTGAGTTGGCTCGTGTCCCATGACCTACTCTACCTTGCCGGTAACCGAACCAACACTCTAAGGGGCGCACCCAGCCGCCGGACATGGCCACGGCAGAGCTGGACGAAGCTCTGCTCAAAGGTCACTGCATTGCATGTAGTAATATGGATTTGAGGTATCCAGATGTGGAATGCATTTTTGAGGCGTGAGTCACTGCCCGCGGACGCGCCCGGGCGTGTCTGCGGGCGTTTGTGGGGTTGGATTTGCCAAGTCTAGCTGTAGATGCTCTAAGGGCATCTCCAACGGTAACCTGTAAATTTCCTCCCGCGTATGTCTGTAGATAGGGGGCCAGTCCGCGGACACAGATGCGGGAGGACACCATACAATGCTAGCCGCATACATTTCAAGCTCTTTTTCAGCAAACCGGATGAAATTCATGCAAACACAGCCGCATTTCATACAAACATAGCCGGATTTCATACAAACATGACGGATTTCATACAAAAATTGCATATTTTCATTACATTTTGAACATCTAAAACAAAAAAAGACCCGACCCTAAACCTATCCTACGGCGGCGGCGCCCGACGTCCAAGCCCGTGTCGTCCTCCATCCGTTGTCTTGATGAGCACCGACGATAAGACCGATGAAGTTAAAGTGCGGTCTCTGGTGAGGAAGAGTAGAACATAGGAGATGGACTAGCCCACATGGGACACCAGGACCTACCGCCTCCTGTGGCCTACTCATCCTCAGAGGAGTTTGAAAGTGCAACTAATCCCTGAGTGGTTTTGGTAATTCATAACAACATATATCTCATTGAACTAATATCCATTCAAGACAAATATTTTAGGATGTTAAATGATTGGCATGGCATGAAATAGAGATGTAGACAACTCAAAATGCTAAGGAAAAGGATTGGCAAAAGCTCAAGACTCTACATTTTTGTTTAAGTGATCCAAGTTCACATCGAGTCCATAGGAAAGCCGATACTATTAAAAGGGAATGAGATGTTGCTTAATGACCTTGTTGCTCAAGGGCTTAGTGATATTGCTCGAAAACCCTCAGCCACTTTCTCTATCCAAATATGTCCAAAACCTAATTCCTAACTCGGCCCCACCGATATTTCCCATCTGGAGCCACCGAGTTCATCTTGACATAGCCAATGCCAAAATCTTAACAGTTCAGTCACATTGATACACATATCGGTCTCACCGAGATGATCTTGCTAGTGCTCTGTGACATGTTGCATTCACTTCGGTCCCACCGAGATGTTGCAATCGGTCCCACCGAGTTGGCTTTACTAATTCTCTGTTGCTCATTGCATTCACTTCGGTCCCAACGAGATGATGCAACTGGTGCCACTGAGATGAAATTTGCCTTAAGCCCTAGCACATCGGTCCCACCGAGTTGTTTCCGCCGGTACCATCGAGTTGTTCCCGCCGGTCCCACCGAGATTCCCAACATTCATATTTTTGTATAGATCGGTGCCACCGAGTTTTCAATCGATGCCACCAACATGGGTCAAAAGTGTGTAAAAGTTGGATTTTGTGTGGAGGTTATATATACCCCTCTACCCCTCTTCTCATAGAAGAGAGCCATCAAAACATGCCTACACTTCCACCATTAATTTTCTGAGAGACAACCACCTACTCATGTGTTGAGATCAAGAGATTCCATTCCTATCATTTGAACCTTGATTTCTAGCTTTCCCTATGTTGCTTCCACTCAAATCCTTCTTCCACCATAGACAAATCTATGAGAGAGAGTTGAGTGTTGGGGAGACTATCATTTAAAGCACAAGAGCAAGGAGTTCATCATCAACTCACCGTCTATTACCTTTTGGAGAGTGGTGTCTCCTAGGTTGGTTAGGTGTCACTTGGGAGCCTCCGACATGATGTGGAGTTGAACCAAGAAGTTTGTTAGGGCAAGGAGATCGACTACTTCATGAAGATCTACCCGAGTGAGGCAAGTCCTTCATGGGCAATGGCCATGGTGGGATTGTGACGCCCCTGATTCAATCATACACTAATCATACACGCAAATATGTACGATCAAGATCAGGGACTCATGGGAAGATATCACAACACAACTCTAAACACAAATGAAAGACATACAAGCTTCATATTACAAGCCAAGGGCCTCGAGGACTCAAATACAAGCGTCAACGGAAGCAACAATATATGAGTACAAACATAAGATTAAACAAGATTTGCCTTAAGAAGGCTAGCACAAAAGTAGCAACGATTGAAGAGGCAAGGCCTCCTGCCTAGGACCTCCTAACTACTCCTGGTCGTCGGGATCTCCACGTAGTAGGCATCATCGGGTAATAGTAGACATCGGCTGTGGCATCAGGCTACTGGGATCCACCATCTAGTTGCAACAACTGGAAATAAGAAAGAAGGGAGAAAAGGGGTAGAAAAGCAACCGTGAGTACTCATCCAAAGTACTCGCAAGCATCATATCTATACTAGGTATGCGTTGGTATCAAATGGAAGGGTCGTATCTATGGACTGAACTGCAGAATGCCAGAATAAAGGGGAAGGCCTAGCCTATCGAAGACTAGCATCTTCAAGCAGCTCCAAGCATCTTGTAGCATTCAGAAGAGTATAGAATAGCAATTTATAATTAACATGCATATTGTAATATTAATGTCCAGAGATCCTTCCTCGACTCCCTGTGAGAGAGCAATCCCGGGGTAAATAGATCAAGATACAACTCTGAATGTCCGTTACCGTGGACACGGCTATTCGAATAGATAATCTTCCCTGCAGTGGTGCACCACATTACCCAACACGCTTGATTACTCTAGCCGGACACACTTTTCCGAGTCAATGCTTGGCCTCGGAAGATCAACACATCGTAGCCCTACCTATGCTCAGCAGAGAGGACCCTGCCGGTCTACATCCTAAGTGCTTAGGGGTCTTGGGCCCATCGCCCTTTGCACTCTAAGTCGTTGTGTGCAAGGGGATACTAGCACCACCTCTGCCTGGATGGAGCGATCCGGCTCAGCCACAATGCTGAACTGGATGTCTAAGAAAGCTTCGGCTGATACTACGATGCCGAGGCCCATAACTATTCCCGCGTGGTGGTTAGTGCGTAAAGGCGAGTGGCCAAATCAGAACAAATACCCAAACCTGTTAGTGCATTATTAAATGAAGTGACGGCTGTCGGGACAAGTCCGGAGCTACCACCCCTCCTGGGTGATACCGCTAAACAGCCATCTTCCACCGTAACATCTTACGGGTGGTCTCTGTCGGTGTCCTGGGAATGGGGGTACCCAAATTTGCCTGCCCGCGGCCCACGGCATGGCTCCACCAGCGGCCTGGTATGTCCCATCGTCTGCAGCAACAACTCAAGACCCTCGCGAGGTGGGTGACGCCAAGACCACCCTGGGGGCAGCCTCACTAGGCTGGCTCCTGAGGAGCGGAGATATCTATGCAAGGGGCACCTCGCGAGGTTCACATGACGTGAGCCATGATGACCAAGGCCAGGCGGGTGCCAGCGGGCGTAGTGTACCAGTTTCCTCTTCGGTGCTAAAGAGGTAGGCGCAGACGAGGAGTCCCGAGGCATCAGGAAAGGTTTCCTTATCGGTGCAACGAGACCAAGGCCATCAGGACGACAGGACAGAGGTCATTGCGGAGCCCACAACAGCGGCACCACCAGAGTCTTTGGCAGGCGAAGACCACCTTCTGTCAGGATAGCTTGTACTAGTTGCCCCCCTTCAAACTTGGCCGTTGTTGGATCCCTTCCCGCCTAACATTTGGGAAGAGGACCAGGGCCTCTATAAATAGGGCTAGCCACCATCATAGTAGGGACAGATCATTCAGACCATCCTCACACACGCACCAGCTGGTGGAGCTCAAGAACACGTCTCCTCAGGAGGCAGTTCATCGATTGTACTAGTTCATCCCTAGCCCTCGAGGCAATCCACCACCACCACACTGGAGTAGGGTATTACACCACAGTGGACGGCCGAACCAGGATAAACCTATGTGTCCCGTGTTCTTTGGGTTCGTCGAGCTTGGCCTTGAGATCATCGTGTGAGCGAGCAAGCTAGAGAGAGAGTACTTCGTGCGCACCCCAGTGTTTGAACCTCAAGGGTTTGCCGCAATCCAGAATCCGACATTTGGCGTGCCAGGTAGGGGTGCGCCGAAGCCTTTCCTCCATTGATCAACGCTCCACTGCTCCGCCGCATCCATGGCTGACGCTCGCCGAGCCCATGCTCAGCGTCGGGCCGCCCTCGCCTCTCGAGTCGCTCAGACGACGCCCGTCGGCAGGCCTCCCCGCCGTTCTCCATCACCCACTGCCAACGCTGCCACCGGCCTGGCGGGGAACGAGCAGCAAGCTTGATCACTGCACCCCTCCGTGCGGCGGGACGGACGCACCACCACCCCGTCGCTGACTCTAGCCGGCTCGTCATCCCACGCTCGTCGCGTGCCCACGGATGCGCGGGCCGCGCTGCTCATGGCATGTGAGCTACTGTGTTACCGCCCCATCAACGACCTCTACAAAGACTGGCTAGACTGCATCGCCGAGCTCGTCAGTGCCGCTGGGGGCTCCCCGCATCGTCCCTCTCGCTGCCTCGCCCACCTCCAGTTGCGGGCGACGTGGCCCACGGAGCGCCTCCACCACCTCCGCATCAAGACGTCGCCCTCGCACCAGGACGCGCGGCCCCGCGGCGCGACCCACCGCGCAGGGCACCTGCACATGAAGAAGGAAGTTTCCAAGAAGTCCCTCGGCCGCAACAGGATAACGCCCCTGCGCTCCCAGCACCACCGCGTCAAGATCGTGCACCGCCCGCGGTGACGGCGCACGGATACCAAGACCAGGTTCCGCCCCTGGCGACAGGCTCTAGTGACTACAGCAGGCTGCTGCGCCTTCACTCCTGAGCTGCGTAGCATCGTCTGGCCCAGCATGTTCAAGCCAGACCTGCCCCCGCGCTACGACGGCACCCCCGAGCCTGCTGACTTCCTGCAGCTCTATGAGATGATCATCGAGGCAGCCAATGGCGACGAGAAGGTCATGGCGAACTGGTTTCCCATGGCCCTCAAGCATGGCGCACACTCGTGGCTCCTGAACTTGCCCACGGGATCGATCTCCTCCTAGGGCGAGATGCGCGAGCTCTTCGTTGCCAACTTCCAGGGCACACGCGACCGCCCCCGGCCGCGGATGACCTGCGGCGCATCAAGCAACAGCCAGGGGAAACCCTGCAGAAATACATCCTGCGCTTCAACAACGTCCATCTCAAGATCCCTAAGGTGACGGACGAGGCCATCATCTTCGCGTTCTCCGACGGCGTCCGCTGACGTCAAGATGAAGGAGGAGCTCGCCATCCATGAAGACCTATGCACAGCTCTGGAGATGTTCAACATGGCAACCAAGTGCGCAAGAGCTGAGGAGGGGCGTCTCTCCCTCCTCAAGCTCCCGGCTACCAACCCGGAAGACAAGAAGGCCAAGGCCAAGGATGGGAAGCGTAAGGGAGCGGTCGTGCTTGCGGCCGAGCCAGAGATGAAGCGCGGTCGCGATCACCTGGAGTCTTCGAAGGGCAGCTGTCCGTTCTGCGTCTTCCACAACGTGCACAATCACAACACCAATGACTGTCAAGAGCTCAGGGCCATCCACGATGGGCATTTCGATCGATGCCCCGAGCGCAATGATCGATGCTTCGACCGAGGAGGAGGACAAGGCAGAGGACGCTGGGACGACCGAGGCCCTCGCCAAGAGTGGCGTGGCCAGCCTCGTGAGGACCAATGGTAGGACCAGCTTCGCGAGGGCGCCTGGAGGGACCAGCCCCGTGAGGACTGACCTTAAGGCAAGGCTGGCCTCCCTCCGCTGCCGCCACCACCAAGGAGGAATGACGACCATCATCAAGACGAGGGGGCTGGGGGCTTCCAAGAGACACACGCCATCGCCTGCATCCTGGGTGGCGTCCAGGCCCCAGCCTCCCAGCGCATCTTCAAGCAGTTCGCCTGCGAGGTGAACGCGGTGCTCCCCAGGCTCGAGGCCACGCGCCCGCTCAGGTGGTCCAAGTGTGCCATTACCTTCAGCTCGTCAGACCAGCTCAAGTGCGTAGCAACTGCCGACGCCCTTTCGATGCTTTGTGCGCCCATCATCAGCAACATCCAAGTCACCAAGACCCACATCGACGGCGGTGCATGGCTCAATGTCCTGTCCGTCGAGACATTCGACCGCCTCCAAGTGCCATACGATCAGCTGCAGCCTACCAAGCCCTTCTCAGGAGTGACCGACGGCTCTACCACCCCCATAGGGCAGGTCCGCCTCCCTGTCACCTTCGGCACCCGCGACAACTACCGCACCGAGCTTATCGACTTTGACGTTGCCCACATCCGCCTACCGTACAATGCCATCTTTGGATACCCAGCCTTGGCCAAGTTCATGGCAGTGACCCACCACGGCTACAACGTCCTTAAGATGCCAGGGAGCGGCGGCATCATCTCGGTCGCCTGCGAAGAGAAGGACGTGGTGTGCTCCCTTGAGTGCGCTTACTAGGCTGTGGAGGCCAAAGACGCAGATAGCGAAGGCGCCGTATACCCTCAGGGCCATTCCCAAGAAGAAGAAGCAGCTGCTCCACCAAGGACCTCAGGAGGCTGGCGTCTCCAGTGGCACCACCTCAGGACCTGCGCCCATAGATGGGGCACCTCCCTCCCTCGCATAGGAAGGCGTGCCCGGCGCCCTCCTCAGGCTGGGCTCATGGGCTCTCTTCTGGAGGGCCTCAGACCTAGCCAGTGTCACGAGGGAGGCGCTCTGGCACCATGTGGAGGCATGCTTCGCCGCACGTTTCCCTCAAGAGGGCTCAAGGCATGGAGCGCCTGCTGCTTAGGAGTTCATCACCAAGGCGACCGAGGAGCTTCAAGAAACAAGGACCATGCGCGGCGACCACCGCCCATCACCTGGCGCAGCTCCGCGTCCCGACGAGGGTGACGAGCTACGCATCTGCATCGACATTCTAGGGCTCAATAGTGCCGCATCTCAGAGGCGTTTCTGGCCCTCGCATGTTGGTCGGTGTGAGGGTCCACCTCACTGCTATGTTCGCATGCCATTCGGCTTGCCGAACACGGCTGTCACCTTCCAGGGCCGCTTGCGGAGCATTCTGGCAGCTTAGGAGGTGAGGCATCATGTAGTCCTGGCAAAGAGGGTGACGGCTCTTCAGGAGCCGCCCGGGCCTCCAAAGCCCCCGAGGCTTAGGGCCCTGGCGACTCGTGAAGGGCAACTTCTTCAGCACACATCTCCAGCTACCCCAACACCTCTCCAGTAACGGTATCAGGTGACTCTTTCCAGTTCATTCAGTTGGGGGCGCCCCTCGGGCAGCATTATCCCCAGGTCGCACGGGCTCGTCCCTGCGACGCGTATCCTTTTGCATCTTTATCCTACTCAGTGGGGGCGCCCCTCGGGCTGCATCATCCCCAGGCCGCACGGGTCCGTCCCAGTGGCATGTATCGTTCTTGCTTCTATCTGAACTAGCTTGCCTTCTTGCATGATTTACCTTATGACCGTCACCTGCCTGTTCAGTACTTTGATACCATGACCGTCGTGCGCCCTTGCAAGCCCGCCCATGACCACCCGCGGGAGCTGCGCCAGTTGTCTTTCTTTAGGAATTTTTGCATGAGAAGACTAGGCACATCGTCTGTTCTCGGGTCTGTCCCTGCAGCGCTGATAAACCCAACGAATGAGCTCTGTCTGGCGGGCCGGCCCCATTCACGTCACCTCCTGGGGTCTTTGGTGTTTGGCCTTCTCATGCAATTACCTCAAGAGATTCATCCGGTGCAGGTTGCCTAACCATCTCGCAGGGACGCCGCAGCTATCAAGAATGAAGATCAGACGCAACCCGCCTTGAGGTAGGGCCTCGTGAGTCCCGCCCTGGCTCACGGGTGCCCATACACACCTCGTCTAGCCCTGCCGTGCAAGCCACGTGTCAGGGCGGGGATGTACATGCCCCGGGGGCTCCACTCAGAGGGAGCCCTCACCCACACACTAGTGGAAGCACCATGCTCCGTGCTGGCAGTCGACACGGTCGAGGAGCGGCTATGCTCGTGCAAGTGCGGAAGCACTATGCTCCGCGCTGGTGATAAACAACTGAGGGCAGCCCCATGGCCGCATCAATCACAGGGAGCCACCAGGCTTAATGCCCAGCCTCGCTGCAACGATCTCCCTTCGAGAGAGTCGCGCAAGGGGGCTGGGCATGGGGGTTACGCTCAGGTCACGCCTACCGTACGCCGCCCTGCCAGGTCCCTCGGACCTGGTCGTCGCGCGCCCCTCCCGAGCGGGACCTCGGGGAGGACAGGTATGGAGGTCTGTTTGAGCGTCAAGGGGGACTCCTGAGCATCGCGACTCAGGAGCCTAACTGGCCACATAGCCCCTCACACCTTGGTCCCGTCTGGGTGATCCGGACGAACCAACGACGGCTGAGGTATGCGCGGGGTCAGGCCCTGCCGATGTAGAACACTAAGGCCTACTTTCGCATCTCCACCCGCAGGCCATTTGCGCGTCAAGGGGGACTCCTGAGCATCGCGACTCAGGAGCCTAACTGGCCACGTAGCCCCTCACCCCTTGGTCCCGTCCTGGTGATCCGGACGGTCCAACAGCGGCTGAGGCATGTGCGGGGTTGTGCCCTGCCGACGTAGAACATCAAGCAGCCGGGAAGGAAATCACGGAATCTTAATAAAATATTACAAAACATGTTGTTCTTTGAACACCAAACATCGCATGTCGCAGGAAAATAAAAACTGGAAGGAGCGCCGTTATTCACCAGCAAGCCCCCTCTTCAGCCTTGGGCGCCATCGTCAGGAAGCGCCTTCCCATCGGCAGCGCCGCCGTCGCTCGTGTCGTTGGCCTTGGTCGCAGGATTGGCGACACCGTCAGCTGGAGGCGCAGGGTCGATGGCAAGGAACTTCTTCAACAAGGCCTTCACCTGTCCCTTCACGACCTTGGCAGCAGTTGCGTAGCGCTCCTCATTCATAGGCTCGAGCAGGACACCAAGGTCGGCGTTGGGATCATGAAGGTGAAGGTGGTTGAGGATGCGCGTCAAGGCCGATGAGGACAGCGCGCGCTCTTCCTCTCCACCATGGAGCCGATTCCTCTGGCAACATCCTCGAGCACCGTGATGAGCCGGGGAAGTAGCTGGGCGGGGCCCTCATCATCAGTTAACGAAGGTTTCTCCAAGCCCTTCTCGTAAAGTCCATCAGCGCCTTGTGGGATCTCTCCTCAAGAGACTTGAAGGCCTTGTGATCCTCAACAAGAACCTTCGCCTTGATTTCTAGCTGGGCCCTCTCCGCTTTCACCTTCTTCTACAGCTTCTCCAGGCGGCCGCGTTCCACGGCCTGCGCCACCACCAGCTGCTCCAACTCAGCATCGCGGCCGGTGACTGCTTCTTCTCGAGCCTTCAGCTTCTCCTCCCGCGCCTCGAGCTGGCAAGCCGCGGCGGCACGTTCCTGGTGCAGGTTCTCCAACTCGGCCTCGGCATCCTTCGATGCCCCTCACGGGCGGTTGCAGCCTGGCCGATGGTCCGCTTGTCCTCCTCGGAAGATGCCACGGCCTGGCCCAGTGCCGCCCTAACAGACGTGTCTAAGTGCAGCCACCCTGAGATCAGTTCCAAGCGCCCCGCCACAGCGACGGTCGGTGCCTTGAAGGTCACTACGAAGCTGGATCAGCGCGAGAAGGGTGTCCTCCAGGGTGTTAGGTGAAGCATAGGAATCATGGCCCGACGGAGATGGGAAGAGATGACATCAGCACTAGGTTCTGCAGATCCGCGGTGGCAAAAGGAGCCGGGGCTCCTGAGCCTTCGCGACCTCGGCAGGAGAGCTGGGGGCGGAGATCTCGGGAGCCAACTCGGCTATGGAGGTCGTTTTCCCTTGGTGTTGGTCCTTAGGACCTCGCGAGGATGACCGGGCCAGAGAAGCACGGGCGCCGTCGTTGCCCTTCCACGCCAGAGGGGGTGCAGCCGCTCCCTCCCTCTTCTTCTCTACCGCCAGCGTCGGCCTGACGGTGCAAGGGAAGAATGTCAAGAAGCAGTCATAGAAGCAGAAGTAAAATCAGGGCAAAGTGCTTACTAGTCCACGGTGGAGTAGTCCCTTGGCCTCTTCAGAAGCACGGAGCCCAGGGGCTTCGTAGCCTGGGGCGTCGGCTTGCGAATCCCAGGAGCAGATGAGGCTGCGGTAGCCGGCCCTGTGGCAGCACCGGTCGGCGTCAGGACAGGGGCGCCACCTCGGGAGACTAGCGCCGACCTGCTCTTCATCGGGACTCCAGCCGGCGACTTCCTCGGGGAGTGCCCCTGGACCTCGTGGTGACTCCAGCGGGGGCAGGGACTCCCTTACCGGATGGTCATCGGCGTCGGTGTCGGCGTCGTTAGGGAAGACGCGGAGGAGATTGGTTATGCGCAGAGGGGAAGTCTCCCCTGCCCCCTCTCGTGTCGCCTCTAAGTCGAGCCTCTCTTCCCCACTGGATTCGCCTGAGGACACCACCACCGGGACCGTCAACACCGAGGCTCCGGAAGGCGCTGGTAGCACGAGCCCACGCCCGTCGAAGACAGGCATGGCGGCGGCCACCTCAGCCCCACCTGGGCGGCGGTACAAGGGAAGATGGGTGTTCAGCGGATACCCTTGATCAGCCCCGACCAGGAGGCGGAGAGCCGCGCCCAGCTCCTCGTCTGATAAGGCACCCAGGCGCAGGAGAAGGTCGTCCCCCTTGTCCCCAAGCTTCCACAAGGGGCACGAGCGTGCCTGGAGTGGGGCTATGCGTTGTGCCAGGAACTCCTTCATGAGCATGGCCCCCATCAGCTTCTCCGCCCTCGGGTCGTCAGGCTTCAGGTCGGCGGTCATATTCTCCAGCACCTGCTTCGCCGGGGCTCGGTGAGCTTTGTGCGGAGCCACCTGTCGTGAGGCGAGGGCATCTCCGTCGACAACACCAACCGAGGATGGGCGCACTTGGCTTCCATGAGGACACACTTGCTCCTGAAGCCATCGGCCTTTTTCCCAGCCTTCGAGATCGCGTTGGTCCCGTTAGCCACGACGAAGTTGGTGCACCCCGAGCAATGTCCCTCCTTGAGCTGGAGGTAAAAGAAGTGGCGAAGCAATGCCATGGACGGCATCACCCCCACAAATGCCTCACAATAAAAGGCGAAAACCGACAGGAGAAGGACGGAGTTGGGATGGAGATGAAGGGCATGCAGCTTGTAGTGGTCGAGGACGGTGTAGAAGAAGTCAGAGAAAGGAGGGACCAGCCCTGCGACGATGCTATTCATGAATAAGGGATAGAAGGTACCACCTAAGGCCTCCGGCTCGGAGGAGCCAACCCGGAGCGTGGTCCTCCCCCTTGTTGCTCCTTTCCGCCGTCATCAGGAGCGTGGCGGCAAGGTTGTTCTCTGAGACGTTGGGCGCACTCAAGGCCAACTCGTACCAGGAGGGCGAGGGCGCCGCCTTTGCCTTGCCAGACGCCATCGGATGCAGGCTCAGGGAGAAGTTCGTGTAGATCTGGAGTCTCTCGGGGCAAGAAGGAGAAAGGGGATCTGGAGCAAGACAAAGAAAGGTAATGAAGGCTCTACAACACACACTAGCCTTTTGTTAGATGAGGACAGTTGCCGAGGCAGCGTGGGGAAGCGGAGGCGCCCACGTCCCGTTAAGCGCCACGCGGCGACCAAGGCCGTAGGCGGTTGGGGCCCACGGTGCTCCGCACTTTCCCTTTGGCTTCGCCTCGAAGCCAAGTTCGAGCGTGCTTTGGGCCCGGGGGCTACTGTCCACGTCTTGGGAATGGGGGTACCCAGACTTGCCTGCCTGCGGCCCACGGTGTGGCTCCACCAGTGGCCTGGTACGGACCATCGTCCGCAACAACAACTCAAGACCCTTGCGAGGCGGGCGACGCCAAGACCTCCCAGGGGACAGCCTCACTAGGCTGGCTCCCGAGGAGCAGAGATATCTATGCAAGGGGCACCTCGTGAGGTTCACGTGACGAGAGTTATGACGACCAAGGCTAGGCGAGCGCCAGTGGACGTAGTGTACCAGTTTCCTCTTTGGTGCTAAAGAGGTAGGCGCAGGCGAGGAGTCCCGAGGCATCAGGCAAAGGTTTCCTTATCGGTGCAATGAGACCAAGGCCAGCGGGATGGCAGGACGGAGGTCATCGCGGAGCCCACAACAGGGTCACCACCAGAGTCTTTGGTAGGCGAAGACCACCTTTTGTCAGGATAGCTTGTACTAGTTGTCCCCCTTCAAACTTGGTCGTTGTTGGATCCCTTCCCGCCTAACATTTGGGAAGAGGACTAGGGACTCTATAAATAGGGTTAGCCACGATCGTAGCAGGGACAGATCATTCATACCATCCTCACACACACCAGCTGGTGGAGCTCAAGAACACCTCTCCTCAGGAGGCAGTTCATCGATTGTACTAGTTCATCCCTAGCCCTCGAGGCAATCCACCACCACCACACTGAAGTAGGGTATTACACCACAATGGTGGCCTGAACTAGTATAAATCTCCGTGTCCCGTGTTTCTTGGGTTCGTCGAGCTAGGCCTTGAGATCATCGTGCGAGCGAGCGAGCTAGAGAGAGATTTCTTCGTGCGCACCCCAGTGTTCGAACCTCAAGGGTTTGCCGGAACCCAGAATCCGACAGTCTCCAAGCCCATCCGACTTTCACAAAGGTGTGAAGTAAAGTCAAAGTAACCGTGTGTCCAAACATCAAGGGGGGGGGACCTTTGGAATCACCTTCGATGGATTGCACTCAATGTAATCATCAAGGTGAACATCGGAGGAATCACCCTCGAGGTTCACACTTGAGGGGTTGCACGACAGAGTCGTATCAGGAGTGGTGAAGGAGGAATCACCCTCGATGACCACGACCGGATTGCTACACTATAGAGATCTCATCGGAAGTGATGTACGAGGTATCACCCTTGGCACTCCATAGTAACTCTGCAGAGTCGTACAACTAAAGGGGGGTGAGGTGCTGTGTCGGTCTCTGGTCATTGATATGTCTCCAACGTATCTATAATTTTTGATTGCTCCATGCTATATTATCTACTATTTTGGACTATATTGGGCTTTATTTTCCACTTTTATATTATTTTTGGGACTAACCTATTAACCGGAGGCCCAGCCCAGAATTGCTGTTTTTTGCCTATTTCATGGGTATCAAGACTAGCAAAGCTTAATGGGTATGGAAATGATAAGTGGTGAGGCTGCAGCAAGCGACTATGCATGTATGGTGGCTAACTTATGAGTACAAGAGTAAGATGAGAAGCTACACAATCGGTCACAAACTAGTAATGATCAAGAAGTGATCCTAGACTACTTACGTTCAAACATAACCCCACCGTGTTCTTTTCTTGACTCACTCGAAAAGAGACCATCACGGTTACGCACGTGGTTGGTGTGTTTACTTTGAATCTGGTGTCAAGTTCTCTACAACCGGATATTAAAAATTCCCATCTGCCACATAACCACGGGGACGACCCTCGAAAGTTTAAACCCTATAAGGGTGTCCCAAACTTAGCCCATGACAAGCTCACAATCCACGGAGACAATCCTCCATCTCGGGAACCTCCGATCAGACTCAGAATCCCGGTGCACAAGACATTTCGACAATGGTAAAACAAGTACAGCAAGACCTCCCGGCGTGCCGACACCCTGATAGTAGCCGCGTGTATCATGTCTCAGGCCATGACCGGATGAGCAGTCCGTATAACTAAAACCAGTCCTCGAGTTTCCGTGTGGCGGCGCTGCAAGGGGCTCTAGTTTGGACCAACACTCATGAGGAGCACCGGCCCAGGTTGTTAATTAAGTCCTCAGGGTCAGGAAAGTCCCTATGCAAGTTTTAGTTGTTATTAGGCATCAAGATGAGCAGTAACATGAATGCAAATGCAACCATCATGTAGAGCATCAAGATATGAACATTTTTGACATATTATGCACTCCAATCGAACCAACATGCACGAAGTTACATGCATCACAATAATGCAACATGATGTTAAAATCCCAGGACTTAGTCGATTTTCACCTCGCAGAAAATGGGATGGAGAGGTACTGGGACGAGGAGGACCCTGGACGGTGCGGTCCAGCGGGCTGTTTGGTTCAGGGGTCGAGGCACATCCGGGACGGGGCCATCCCGGCGGCGATGTCGAGGTTGACCGACAGCAAGGGGACGCCGGCGAGTCGGTGAGCGACAGAGGAGGCCGGGAATGGGCCGCGAGTGGCTGGATCCGGCAGATCCAGACCGGATCAGGGCATCACCGGTGGCTGCGACGAGGTGCAGCGGCGGAGCTTCGAGCTCAGGCCGGCAGCGGCCATGGAGAATGGCGGCGCGGAGGCGGGGTGGAGTAGAGGGAGGAGGAGGTGGAGCCAGCCCGAGGCGCAAGGCGGCAGGGTCTGTCGATGGCGAGGTGGAGTGGGGCAGCGCGGGAGGCGACGGGGCACCAGGCTATGGCGGCGCACGACGACAGAGGTAGGCGCTCGGGGCGACAAGCTCGGGTGTGGGGAGCAAGCGCTCCTGCGGCTACGGGCGGTGGCGCGGTTCTTCCCCGATTCGGCACGGGCCGGGCAATGGATGGGCTCCGGCGGGCCTGGCAAGGTGGAGCTTAGCAGGGGCGCGTGGCGGCTCTGGATTGGCCGGAGGGCGCTGGCGGCTGAGGTGGAGCGCTCTGGTTGGCGGGGTGCGGCGGCGCCAAGTGGAGGGGAGGAGGTGGCGACGCCGGATCCGAGGGAGGAGGGCTAGGGGGCTAGGGTCAGGCTAGGTTATGCAAAAAATGGCAGGTTAGGGGGGTTTAAATAGGCAGGGGGTCTAGGTTAGGGGGGATTTAGTCTGTTTTCAGACCGTTTGATCTTGATCGGACGGTCTGAAGCGGAGGGAGGGTCTAGCTGGGTTAGTGGGATGAATTAGTGGGCTATGTGGAGAGGCCTTGGGTTGTGGGAGAGAAGAGAGAGAGAGGCCCGGCGACGGTTTCGGAGACCAAAACGTCCGATGAATAAACCGGCAACGGTGTCGCTACGATGACGGTTGGGCTATCAAGCGGACTCCAAATGCGATGAAATTTGGCAGGCGGACTACCTACAACACAACAACACTGCACGCCAAGTTTCATCCCATTCCGATAACATTTTTATGCCACTTATAAAATAATATTTCAGAGGTGTCGCGGGTGGGTGCGAGTGTGAATGGGCTCGGAACGGACAATAGAGAGAACTAGGAGACCCGTACGGATGCAAGTTTTGAAAACATGAGGATGAAATGCACATGATGACATGGCAAAGACATCAAATAACTGGAAGACACCTGGCGCATCAAACTCTAGGCGTCACAACTCTCCTCCACTAACAAAAGATCTCGTCCCGAGATCTTAGGAACGAGACAAAAGAAAAAAGAGAGGATAAGGTAAAACAAGAGCTCAAGAGAGAAGATGAACAAGGTCGAGAGCACATGGGTAGAAAAGAGGAACAACGGTTATGACGAGAATCACAAACTCAAGGAACAAGATAGACTCTAAAATCACTCTGGTTAGAAGAAGGTAGAAAAGGAATAAGAATGACAGAATTGGGATGGAATCCCGGTATAAGAGAAAAAGGATAGGTAGACAAGATAAGTGATTTGAAATGAGGGCACCGCGCTTCGGTAAATGAATGATCAAGGAAATAAAATGGTCTTAGAGAAATGAGATAATGGGTCCAAGAGAGAAACATCACCATGCCTCCTGAACGAAAGAATAGGAAGTAAATCATTGGAAGGAAAAGAAAGGGAAAACAAAAGACAACTTCCACCATAATTGAATTGAGAAGCATCCTTGCAAGGAAGGATTAAAAAGAGTTGTTGGAAATTCAAAAACGAAAAGAATAAGCTTGTTGTGGGCTTATGGAAAACATCTCAAAATTATGATATGATAACCGACACAAACCGAAAAGATTGATTGAGAGGATTGAAAGAGTGCCAAACACCACATCAAAGAAAAGAGAGAATGAATTTCATTTCGGCAAGCAAAGAGAAGAATACTTGAACTCCAACAAGAATCTTGATGAATACTTGAAGAATGAATTAAGTCCTTAATGAACCACCATGAAGAACTCCAGTAACAAAAGGATGATGTTATAGAGTTGAAGGATGAAAATAATAAGATTAAAGCCTTGTAGTGATTTAGATTGAGCTTCGCGACAAGACAACCGAGAAAAACTTGGCACTCCGGAAAAAGAAATGATTAACAACTTAGAACCGAGAAATTATTCTTCATGAACAATCTCCGAAGGGAGGACTTACTTGACCACGATGAAATGAGAATAAGAATTACGTTATGCTTATCCTCATCAATTAAAATTCATGACAAACGGATTTGGCATGCAACTTTTTCCTCCTGTAAAGGATTGAGGAGATATATGGAACAAACTTGGAAAGGTCTTCCATGAACCACCGTAAGAAATGAAGACGAACGAAGAAAAGAGAATGAATCGCTGGAAAGAATTAAAAGAACAAATATGCTTGAGGGGATTTAGATACAAGAGAATGAAGAGATCATGAGCTGATTAAAGAATACTTGAATGGTGCACCGGGATAATTTGAGAACGATAACTGGAATGTGAGGATGAAGAATTCTACTTGAATGATGGCCTCCGGAGAATAAAAATGGAAACAACTCTTGAAATACTCCGGATGGGTAAGAGAAGAATTTATGACAAACGGAATAGTTCGAGAGGATAACATGAAGCTAGTGAAGGAAATATACCCTAGAGGCAATAATAAAGTTATTATTTATTTCCTTATATCATGATAAATGTTTATTATTCATGCTAGAATTGTATTAACCGGAAACATAATACATGTGTGAATACATAGACAAACAGTATGTCACTAGTATGCCTCTACTTGACTAGCTCGTTGAATCAAAGATGGTTAAGTTTCTTAGCCATAGACATGAGTTGTCATTTGATTAATGGGATCACATCATTAGAGAATGATGTGATTGACTTGACCCATTCCGTTAGCATAGCACTTGATCGTTTAGTTTATTGCTATTGCTTTCTTCATGACTTATACATGTTCCTATGACTATGAGATTATGCAACTCCCATTTACCGGAGGAACACTTTGTGTGCTACTAAACGTCACAATGTAACTGTGTGATTATAAAGGTGCTCTACAGGTGTCTCCGAAGGTACTTATTGGGTTGGCGTATTTCGAGATTAGGATTTGTCACTCCGATTGTCGGAGAGGTATCTCTAGGCCCACTCGGTAATGCACATCACTATAAACCTTGCATGCATTGCAACTAATGAGTTAGTTGCGGGATGATGTGTTACGGAACAAGTAAAGAGACTTGCCGGTAACGAGATTGAACTAGGTATTGAGATACCGACGATCGAATCTCGGGCAAGTAACATACCGATGACAAAGGGAACAACATATGTTGTTATGCGGTCTGACCGATAAAGATCTTCGTAGAATATGTAGGAGCCAATATGAGCGTCCAGGTTCTGCTATTGGTTATTGACCGGAGACGTGTCTCGGTCATGTTTACATTGTTCTCGAACCCGTAGGGTCCGCACGCTTAAGCTTTCGATGACAGTTATATTATGAGTTTATGAGTTTTGATGTACCGAAGGAGTTCGGAGTCCCGGATGAGATCGGAAACATGACGAGGAGTCTCGAAATGGTCGAGACGTAAAGATCGATATATTGGACGACTATATTCGGACATCGGAAAGGTTCCGAGTGATTCGGGTATTTTTCGGAGTACCGGAGAGTTACGGGAATTCGCCGGGGAGTATATGGGCCTTATTGGGCCATACGGGAATAGAGGAGAGAGGTCAAAAGGAAGGAGGCGCGCGCCCCCCCTCTGGTCCGAATTGGACAAGGGGTGCAGCCCACTTTTCCTTGTTCCTCTCCCCCTCTTTCCTTCTCTCCTACTCCAACAAGGGAAGGAGGAGTCCTACTCCTGGTGGGAGTAGGACTCCCCCCTTGGCGCGCCCTCCTCCTAGGCCGGCCGCGTCCCTCCCTTGCTCCTTTATATACGGGGGCAGGGGGGCACCCCATAGACACAATAATTGATCATTGATCTCTTAGCCGTGTGCGGTGCCCCCCTCCACCATAGTCCTCGATAATATTGTAGTGGTGCTTAGGCGAAACCCTGCGACAGTAGAACATCAAGATCGTCACCACGCCGTCATGCTGACGGAACTCTTCCCCAACATTCTGCTGGATCGGAGTCCGGGGATCATCATCGAGCTGAACGTGTCCTAGAACTCGGAGGTGCCGTAGTTTCGGTGCTTGATCGGTCGGGCCGTGAAGACGTACGACTACATCAACTGCGTTGTGCTAATGCTTTCGCTTTCGGTCTACGAGGGTACGTGGACAACACTCTTCCCTCTTGTTGCTATGCATCACCATGATCTTGCGTGTGCGTAGGAATTTTTTTGAAATTACTACGTTCCCCAACAGTGGCATCCGAGCCTAGGTTTTATGTGTTGATGTTGTGCACGAGTAGAACACAAGTGAGTTGTGGGCGATATAAGTCATACTGCTTACCAGCATGTCATACTTTGGTTCGGCGGTATTGTTGGATGAAGCGGCCCGGACCGACATTACGTGTACGCTTACGTGAGACTGGTTCTACCGACGTGCTTTGCACACAGGTGGCTGGCGGGTGTCAGTTTCTCCAACTTTAGTTGAACCAAGTGTGGCTACGCCCGGTCCTTGCGAAGGTTAAAACAGCACCAACTTGACAAACTATCATTGTGGTTTTGATGCGTAGGTAAGAACGATTCTTTCTTAAGCCCGTAACAGCCACGTAAAACTTGCAACAACAAAGTAGAGGACGTCTAACTTGTTTTTGCAGGGCATGTTGTGATGTGATATGGTCAAGACATGATGCTAAATTTTATTGTATGAGATGATCATGTTTTGTAACCGAGTTATCGGCAACTGGCAGGAGCCATATGGTTGTCTCTTTATTGTATGCAATGCAATTGCGCTGTAATGCTTTACTTTATCACTAAGCGGTAGCGATAGTCGTGGAAGCATAAGATTGGCGAGACGGAAATGATGCTACGATGGTGATCAAGGTGTCGCGCCGGTGACGATGGTGATCATGACGGTGCTTCGGAGATGGAGATCACAAGCACAAGATGATGATGGCCACATCATATCACTTATATTGATTGCATGTGATGTTTATCTTTTATGCATCTTATCTTGCTTTGATTGACGGTAGCATTATAAGATGATCTCTCACTAAATTTCAATATAAAAGTGTTCTCCCTGAGTATGCGCCGTTGCCAAAGTTTGTCGTGCCCAGACACCACGTGATGATCGGGTGTGATAAGCTCTACGTCCATCTACAACGGGTGCAAGCCAGTTTTGCACACGCAAAATACTCAGGTTAAACTTGACGAGCCTAGCATATGCAGATATGGCCTCGGAACACTGAGACCGAAAGGTCGAGCGTGAATCATATAGTAGATATGATCAACATATTGATGTTCACCATTGAAAGCTACTCCATTTCACGTGATGATCGGTTATGGTTTAGTTGATTTGGATCACGTGATCACTTAGATGATTAGAGGGATGTCTATCTAAGTGGGAGTTCCTAAGTAATATGATTAATTGAACTTTAATTTATCATGAACTTAGTCCTGGTAGTATTAGCATATCTATGTTGTAGATCAATAGCTTGCGATATTGCTCCCAGTTTATTGTGTTCCTAGAGAAAAATTATGTTTAAAAATGTTAGTAGCAATGATGCGGATTGGATCCGTGATATGAGGATTATCCTCATTGCTGCATAGAAGAATTATGTCCTTAATGCACCGCTAAGTGACAGACCTATTGCAGGAGCAGATGCAGACGTTATGAACATTTGGCTAGCTCAATATGATGACTACTTGATAGTTTAGTGCACCATGCTTAAACGGCTTAGAATCGGGACTTCAAAGACGTTTTGAACATCATGGACCATATGAGATGTTCCAGGAGTTGAAGTTAATATTTCAAGCAAATACCCGAGTTGAGAGATATGAAGTATCCAACAAGTTCTATAGCTAAAAGATGGAGGAGAATAGCTCAAGCAGTGAGCATGTGCTCAGATTGTCTGGGTACTACAATCGCTTGAATCAAGTGGGAGTTAATCTTCCAGATAAGATAGTGATTGACAGAATTCTCTAATCACCATCACCAAGTTAGTAGAACTTTGTGATGAACTATGATATGCAAGGGATAACGGAAACGATTCCCAAGCTCTTCGTAATGCTGAAATCAACGAAGGTAGAAATCAAGAAAAATATCAAGTGTTGATGATAGACAAGACCACTAGTTTCAAGAAAAGGGCAAAGGGAAGAAGGGGAACTTCAAGAAGAACGGCAAGCAAGTTGTTGCTCAAGTGAAGAAGCCCAAGTCTGGTCCTAAGCCTGAGACTAAGTGCTTCTACTGCAAAGGGACTGGTCACTGGAAGTGGAACTGCCCCAAGTATTTGGCGGATAAGAAGGATGGCAAAGTGAACAAAGGTATATTTGATATACAGATTATTGATGTGTATTTTACTAGTGTTCATAGCAACCCCTCGGTATTTGATACTGGTTCAGTTGCTAAGAGTAGTAACTCGAAACGGGAGTTGCAGAATGAACAGAGACTAGTTAAGGGTGAAGTGACGATGTGTGTTGGAAGTGGTTCCAAGATTGATACGATCATCATCGCACACTCCCTATACTTCCGGGATTAGTGTTGAACCTAAATAAGTGTTATTTGGTGTTTGCGTTGAGCATGAATATGATTTGATCATGTTTATTGCAATACGGTTATTCATTTAAGTAAGAGAATAAATTGTTGTTCTGTTTACATGAATAAAAACCTTATATGGTTACACACGCAATGAAAATGGTTCGTTGGATCTCGGTCGTAGTGATACACATATTCATAATATTGAAATCAAAAGATGCAAAGTTAATGATAGTGCAACTTATTTGTGGCACTGCCGTTTAGGTCATATTGGTGTAAAGCGCATGAAGAAACTCCATGCTGATGGACTTTTGGAATCACTTGATTATGAATCACTTGATGCTTGCGAACCATGCCTCATGGGCAAGACGACTAAGACTCCGTTCTCCGAACAGTGGAGCGAGCAACTGACTTATTGGAAATAATACATACTGATGTATGTGGTCCGATGAGTGTTAAGGCTCCCGGCAAGTATCGTTATTTTCTGACCTTCACAGATGATTTGAACAGATATGGGTATATCTACTTAATGAAACACAAGTCTGAAACATTTGAAAAGTTCAAAGAATTTCAGAGTGAAGTGGAGAATCATCGTAACAAGAAAATAAAAGTTTCTATGATATGATCACAGAGGTAAAATATTTGAGTTAAGAGTTTGGCCTTCAGTTAAAACAATGTGAAATAGTTTCACTACTCACGCCACCTGGAACACCACAGTGTAATGGTATGTCCGACCATCATAACCGTACTTTATTAGATATGGTGCGATCTATGATGTCTCTTACCGATCTACCACTATCGTTTTGGGGTTATGCATTAGAGACAACTGCATTCACGTTAAATAGGGCACCATCTAAATCCGTTGAGACGACACCGTATGAACTATGGTTTGGCAAGAAACCTAAGCTGTCGTTTCTTAAAGTTTGAGGTTGCAATGCTTATGTGAAAAAATTTCAACCTGATAAGCTCAAACCCAAATTGGAGAAGTGCGTCTTCATAGGATACCCAAAAGAAATTATTGGGTACACCTTCTAACACAGATCCGAAGGCAAGATATTCATTGCTGAGAATGGATCCTTTCTAGAGAAGGAGTTTCTCTCGAAAGAAGTGAGTGGGAGGAAAGTAGAATTTGATGAGGTAACTGTACCTGCTCCCTTGTTGGAAAGTAGTTCATCACAGAAATCTGTTCCTGTGACTACTACACCAATTAGTGAGGAAGCTAATGATGATGATCATGTAACTTCAGATCAAGTTACTACCGAACCTCGTAGGTAAACCTGAGTGAGATCCGCACCAGAGTGGTACGGTAATCCTGTTCTGGAGGTCATGTTACTTGACCATGACGAACCTATGAACTATGAGGAAGCGATTATGAGCCCAGATTCCGTGAAATGGCTTGAGGCCATGAAATCTGAGATGAGATCCATGTATGAGAACAAAGTATGGACTTTGATTGACTTGGCCATTGATCGACGAGCCATTGAGATTAAATGGATCTTCAAGAGGAAGATGGACGCTGATAGTAGTGTTACTATCTACAAAGCTAGAATTGTCACAAAAAGGTTTTCGACAAGTTCAAGGTGTTGACTACAATGAGAGTTTCTCACTCGTATCTATGATTAAGTCTGTCCGAATCATGTTAGCAATTGCCGCATTTTATGAAATCTGGCAAATGGATAAACAAAACTGCATTCCTTAATGGATTTATTAAAGAAGAGTTGTATATGATGCAACCAGAAGGTTTTGTCAATCCTAAAGGTACTAACAAAATATGCAAGCTCCAGCGATCCATCTATGGACTGGTGCAAGCATCTCGGAGTTGGAATATACTCTTTGATAAGTTGATCAAAGCATATAGTTTTATACAGACTTACGGTGAAGCCTGTATTTACAAGAAAGTGAGTAGGAGGACTACAACATTTCTGATAAGTATATGTGAATGACATATTGTTGATCGGAGATAATGTAGAATTATTCTACAAAGCATAAAGGAAGTTTTGAAAGGAGATTTTCAAAGAAAGACATCGGTGAAGTTGCTTACATATTGAGCATCAAGATCTATAGAGATAGATCAAAACGCTTGATAAGTTTTTCAATGAGTACATACCTTGACAAAATTTTGAAGTAGTTCAAAATGGAACAGTCAAAGAAGGAGTTCTTGCCTGTGTTACAAGGTGTGAAGTTGAGTAAGACTCAAAACCCGACCACGGCAGAAGATAGAGAGAGAATGAAAGTCATTCCCTATGCCTTAGCCATAGGTTCTATAAAGTATGCCATGCTATGTACCAGACCTATTGTATACCCTGCCCTGAGTTTGGCAAAGGACTACAATAGTGATCTAGGAGTAGATCACTGGACATTGGTCAAAATTATCCTTAGTGGAATAAGGATATGTTTCTCGATTATGGAGGTGACAAAAGGTTCATCGTAAAGGGTTACGTTGATGCAAGTTTTGACACTGATCCAGATCACTCAAAGTCGCAATCTGGATACATATTTAAAGTGGGAGCAATTAGCTAGAGTAGCTCCGTGTAGAGCATTGTTGACATAGAAATTTGCAAAATACATACGGATCTGAATGTAGCAGACCCGTTGACTAAACTTCCCTCACAAGCAAAACATGATCACACCTTAGTACTCTTTGGGTATTAATCACATAGCGGTGTGAACTAGATTATTGACTCTAGTAAACCCTTTGGGTGTTGGTCACATGAAGATGTGAACTATGGGTGTTAATCACATGGTGATGTGAACTATTGATGTTAAATCACATGGCGATGTGAACTAGATTATTGACTCTAGTGCAAGTGGGAGACTGAAGGAAATATGCCCTAGAGGCAATAATAAAGTTATTATTTATTTCCTTATATCATGATAAATGTTTATTATTCATGCTAGAATTGTATTAACCGGAAACATAATACATGTGTGAATACATAGACAAACAGTATGTCACTAGTACGCCTCTACTTGACTAGCTCGTTGAATCAAAGATGGTTAAGTTTCCTAGCCATAGACATGAGTTGTCATTTGATTAACGGGATCACATCATTAGAGAATGATGTGATTGACTTGACCCATTCCGTTAGCATAGCACTTGATCGTTTAGTTTGTTGCTATTGCTTTCTTCATGACTTATACATGTTCCTATGACTATGAGATTATGCAACTCCCGTTTACCGGAGGAACACTTTCTGTGCTACCAAACGTCACAACGTAACTGTGTGATTATAAAGGTGCTCTACAGGTGTCTTCGAAGGTACTTGTTGGGTTGGCATATTTCGAGATTAGGATTTGTCACTCCGATTGTCGAAGAGGTATCTCTGGGCCCACTCGGTAATGCACATCACTATAAGCCTTGCAAGCATTGCAACTAATGAGTTAGTTGCGGGATGATGTGTTACGGAACGAGTAAAGAGACTTGCCAGTAACGAGATTGAACTAGGTATTGAGATACCGATGATCGAATCTCGGGCAAGTAACATACCGATGACAAAGGGAACAACGTATGTTGTTATGCGGTCTGACCGATAAAGATCTTCATAGAATATGTGGGAGCCAATATGAGCATCCAGGTTCCGCTATTGGTTATTGACCGGAGACGTGTCTCGGTCATGTCTACATTATTCTCGAACCCGTAGGGTCCGCACGCTTAAGGTTTCAATGACAGTTATATTATGAGTTTATGAGTTTTGATGTACTGAAGGAGTTTGGAGTCCCGTATGAGATCGGGGACATGACGAGGAGTCTCGAAATGGTCGAGATGTAAAGATCGATATATTGGACGACTATATTCGGACATTGGAAAGGTTCCGAGTGATTCGGGTATTTTTCGGAGTACCAGAGAGTTACGAGAATTCGCCGGGGAGTATATGGGCCTTATTGGGCCATACGGGAATAGAGGAGAGAGGCCAAAAGGAAGGAGGCACGTGCCCCCCCTCTGGTCCGAATTGGATAAGGGGTGCAGCCCACTTTTCCTTGTTCCTCTCCCCCTCTTTCCTTCTCTCCTACTCCAACAAGGGAAGGAGGAGTCCTACTCCCGATGGGAGTAGGACTCCCCCTTGGCGCGCCCTCCTCCTAGGCCGGCCGCCTCCCTCCCTTGCTCCTTTATATACGGGGGCAGGGGGCACCCCATAGACACAACAATTGATCATTGATCTCTTAGCCGTGTGCGGTGCCCCCCTCCACCATAGTCCTCGATAATATTCTAGTGGTGCTTAGGCGAAACCCTACGACAGTAGAACATCAAGATCGTCACCACGCCGTCGTGCTGACGGAACTCTTCCCCGACATTCTGCTAGATCAGAGTCCGGGGATCGTCATCGAGCTGAACGTGTGCTAGAACTTGGAGGTGCCGTAGTTTCGGTTCTTGATCGGTCGGGCTATGAAGACGTACGACTACATCAACCGCGTTGTGCTAACGCTTCCGCTTTCGGTCTACGAGGGTAATTGACAACACTCTCCCCTCTCGTTGCTATGCATCACCATGATCTTGCGTGTGCGTAGGAATTTTTTTGAAATTACTACATTCCCCAACAACTAGAACCATGAATCATCGAGAGAACAGACAAGATTTAGAGGAAAACTCTTCTTCGGTCTTCAAATGTTGAGAATGACGACGAGGAACACCGCCAAAATTGCTAAGATACTCCGGGATAATGAAAAGCGAAGAGGTTGAGCCAACAATGAAAATAATTTGAAATCGATCTTGGAAAAGCATCTGACTGATGAAATTCAATCTTATGTAAAACTTCAAAAAGAATTTGAGAATAACACCGGAAAATTAGAAGAGCCAGGTAAGATCCTGGGAAAAGACCTGTGTGTTAGGGCCCACTCAAAAGAAACACCGTTGAGAGGGATTGAAGAAGAGATGGCGCACTAGAACAACTAAAAGACTTGAATGAGGTGACAACCTCAAAATAATCGAATGCGAACACGAATCTTCTGAGATGTCTTCATAACTCTGGAACGATTAAATGACGAGAGGTGAACGAGCAAGGGGAAACATTTAAGCCAAGGCAAAGAATATGATCAACATCGAAAACTTGAATTGAAACCACCGGAAAAGAAAACGAGACGAACAATGATGAACTTGAATATAATTCACCAGTTGTGACAATTGAGGAAAGACTGAAGAGGCTCCGCACGAATGAAATTAATGCCCGAATAGAGGCTGAGACTCTAGGAAGAAAAGGGATGGGAGGGCGGTTAAAACAAAGGCAACTTAGAATGGGGAATCGACGAATAACTTGAAGAGAAAAGCATCAGTTGAAATAGTTGAGGAAAGAAGGCAAATACTTCGCACGAGTAGAATGGATACTCTATTACAGACTCCGGCTCCGAGAAGAAAAAGGGTGGGCAGGTGGGAAAAAAGAAAGACAACTCCATACAGGGGAACAACGTCGTTGAGAAAGAACTGAGGTTCGATCTTGCAAAAGATGAAGAGGAGTGAGTCAACTTGACGAGAAATGCACCGGATGAAAAGAGCTGACATCACTGCATGATCCTAAAAAAAAATTTAAGGGGAAGAGTAGAAGAATCAAACACATACGTCAAGATTTCTCACTAGAGCGACGAAGGGGGCTGAGGAGTAAAAATAATTCCTACTCTCCGGTATAACTAGACTCCAAAAATGCTTTTCTTCTAGACTCCACAATGGCCAAGTATGATCAATCAAGGGGGCTCTTATGGTCGGTCGAGGCTCTCATACCAACTTGTCACGCCCAATATGCGATCCTATCTGAGGGGAACTCGAAGGTCCCACCAAAGGTAAAGCCGCATATTTAAATGCTTTTGCAGGTGGATACCATTACATCGTACCATTACATAATAGTTGGGGATACATACAAAGGGCATACAAATGCCACAAGAATACATCATTACATCATACATGAGGACAACATCCGACTACGGATGAAACACAAACAAAAACTCAAACGACATCCACCCTGCTAGCCCAGGCTGCCGACCAGGAACCTATGCCAAGATTGATGAAGAAGAAGAACTCCAAAACAAGCAAGCATCACTCTCACGTCATGATCATCGCATTACCTATACCTGCAACTGTTGTTGTAGTAATATGTGAGCCACGAGGACTCATCAATCCCATTACCATGGGTATCAAGACTAGGAAAGCTTAATGGGTATGGAAAGGATAAGTGGTGAGGTTGCAGCAAGCGACTAAGCATGTATGATGGCTAACTTACGAGTACAAGAGTAAGATGAGAAGCTACACTATCGGTCACAAACTAGTAATGATCAAGAAGTGATCCTGGACTACTTACGTTCAAACATAACCCCATCATGTTCTTTTCTTGGCTCACTCGAAAAGGGGCCATCACAGTTATGCACGCGGTTGGTGTCTTTTACTTCGAATCTGATGTCAAGTTCTCTACAACCGGATATTAAAAATTCCCATATGCCACGTAACCGCGGGCACGGCTCTCGAAATTTTAAACCCTGCAGGGGTGTCCCAACTTAGCCCATGACAAGCTCATGATCCGCGGAGACAATCCTCCATCTTGGGACCCTCTGATTAGACTCGGAATCCCAATGCACAAGACATTTCAACAATGATAAAACAAGTCCAACAAGACCTCTCGGCATGCCGACACCCTGATAGTAGCCGCGCATATCTTGTCTTAGGCCACGACTGGATGAGCAGTCCGTACAACTAAAACCAGTCCTCGAGTTTCCCCATGGCGGCGTGATACGTCTCCAAAGTATCTATAATTTTTGATTGTTCCATGCTATTATATTATCTATTTTGGATGTTTAATGGGCTTTATTATGCACTTTTATATTAATTTTGGGACTAACCTATTAACCGAAGGCCCAGTGCAAATTGTTGTTTTTTTGCCTATTTCAGTGTTTCGCAGAAAAGGAATATCAAACGGAATCCAAACAGAATGAAACCTTCGCGAGGATCGTTTTTGGAACAAACGCAATCCAGGAGACTTGGAGTGGACGTCAAGGAAGCAACGAAGAAGCCACAAGGCAGGAGGGCGCGCCCCCCACCCTCGTGGGCCCCTCACAGCTCCACCGACCTACTTCTTTCGCCTATATATACTCATATACCCTGAAAACATCCAGGAGCACCACGAAACCCTATTTCCACCACCGCAACCTTCTGTACTCGTGAGATCCCATCTTGGGGCCTTTTCAGGCGCTCCGCCGGAGGGGGAATCGATCACGGAGGGCTTGTACATCAACACCATGGCCTCTTCGATGATGTGTGAGTAGTTTACCACAGACCTTCGGGTCCATAGTTATTAGCTAGATGGCTTCTTGTCTCTCTTTGGATCTCAATACAAAGTTCTCCTCGATTATCTTGGAGATCTATTCGATGTAATTCTTTTTGCGGTGTGTTTGTTGAGATCCGATGAATTATGGGTATATAATCAAGATTTTCTATGAACAATATTTGATTCTTCTCTGAATTCTTATATGCATGATTTAAATATCTTTGCAAGTCTCTTTGAATTATCTGTTTGGTTTGGCCTACTAGATTGATCTTTCTTGCAATGGGAGAAGTGCTTAGCTTTGGGTTCAATCTTGCAGGGCTCAATCCCAGTGACAGAAAGGGAAACGACACGTATTGTATTGTTGCCATCGAGGATAAAAAGATGGGGTTTATATCATATTGCTTGAGTTTATCCCTCTACATCATGTCATCTTGCCTAAGGAATTACTCTGTTCTTATGAACTTAATACTCTAAATGCATGATGGATAGCGGTCGATGTGTGGAGTAATAGTAGTAGATGCAGAATCGTTTTGGTCTACTTCTCACGGACGTGATGCCTATATACATGATTATGCCTAGATATTCTCATAACTATGCAGTTTTCTGTCAATTGCTCGACAACAATTAGTTCACCCATCGTAGATTATGCTATCTTGAGAGAAGCCACTAGTGAAACCTATGGCCCCGGGGTCTATTCTCCATTATATTATTTTCTCGTCAACTTGCCAATTTCTGTCGCCATTTATTTTGCAATCTTTACTTTTCAATCTATACAACAAAAATACCAAAAATATTTATCTTATTATCTTTATCAGATCTCACTTTTGCAAGTGGCCATGAAGGGACTGACAACCCCTTTATCGCGTTGGTTGCAAGGTTTTTGATTGTTTGTGCAGGTACGAGGGATTTGCGTGCAGTCTCCTACTGGATTGATAGCTTGGTTCTCAAAAACCGAGGGAAATACTTATGCTACTTTGCTGCATCACCCTTTCCTCTTCAAGGGAAAACCAACGCATGCTCAAGAGGTAGCAAGAAGGATTTCTGGCGCCGTTGCCGGGGAGATTTGCACCAAGTCAAGTCAAGATTTGATCTCCCGTCGACAAGCCATTTCTGGTGCTGTTGCCGAGGAGATCTACGCCAAGTCAAGACATACCAAGTACCCATCACAAACTCTTATCCCTCACATTACATTATTTGCCATTTGCCTCTAGTTTTCCTCTCCCCCACTTCACCTTTGCCCTTTTCTTTTTCCCTTCTTCCATTCGATCTTCTGTTACCATGTACCTTCTTTTTGCTTGCATCTTTGCTTGCTAAAAGCTTATGGATCCTCATCCACTTGCTAATCTCTTTAATAGATCCAATTATGTTGAACCTATGGCTAGTGAGTTGAGTGCACTAGATTATCTTTATGAGGTTTTGCTTGAAATTCGTGTATCTGAAAAGTGATGAATTAATTTATGAAGCGATTCACGATAGATCTTTGAATAAAAAGCATGATTGCAATGATTTTATTATAAATTCTATTGATGCAAATTGTGCTAATAATATGGAAAACCCTAAGCTTCGGGATGCTACTTTTTTCTATGACTACTATTTGTTGCAATGATCATGATTGGGGTGATTCTTCTTCTGATCTTGGAAATATATTTAAGCCCCATGATGAATATGAGATTGATAATAATGTTTGCAATAATATTGAAAGTGGGTTTGGAAGAGTGTCAACTTTAGATCCCACATATTTGGAGAATGTTCAATCTTATGAAGTTTTTGATAAAAGTGGGTTTTAGAGGTCATGACTTTAGTTAATGTTAATCCCACTATTTTGGAAGAGTGTCAACTTTGTATACATGTGTATAGTGTTAAGAATATTTTTTGTGATAGCTATTTTGTTGAATTTGCTTATAATCCCACATGTAATTATTATCAGAGAGGAAAATATGATTGTAGAAACTTTCATTTTACTAAATTACCTCTCGTTATGTTGAGATTGCTATTGTTTCTTTCCGCTTCCTTGCATATGCTAGTTTTTGCTTGCTATGATAATTTGTTTGCCTATAAGATGCCTATGCATAGGAAGTATGTTAGACTTAGATGTATTTGTCACGTGTTTCATGATGCTCTCTCTGTGCTTCAATTCTTGTCTTTCATGTGAGCATCATTGAAATTATCAATGCCTAGCTAGGGGCGTTAAACGATAGCACTTGTTGCGAGGCAACCCAATTTTATTTTTGTTCCTTGATTTTTGTTCCCGCTTAGTAATAAATAAATCATCAATCCTATGTTATGATTGTGTTTTTATGTTTTAATTAGTGTTTGTGCCAAGTAAAGTATTTAGGATCTTCTTGGATGATAGTTGTTTGATCTTGCTGAAAAAAATAGAAAGTATGCACTCACGAGAATAATTTTCATTTTTAACCAGAGAGCGATAAAATACCAATTGAACTGCAGTAGATCAATATATAAATTATTTATGGGGCCCTAATTTGGTAGGATTTTTGGAGTTATAGAAGTATTCTGAACCTACAGATTACTACATATTGTTCTGTTTTTGACAGATTCTGTTTTTCGTGTGTTGTTTGCTTATTTTGATGAATCTATGGCTAGTATCGGGGGGTATGAACCATAGAGAAGTTGAAATACAGTAGGTTTAAAACCAATATAAATAAATAATTAGTTCATTACAGTACCTTAAAGTCATGGTTTGTTTTCTTATACTAACGGAGCTCATGAGATTTTCTGTTGAGTTTTGTGTTGTGAAGTTTTCAAGTTTTGGGTAAAGATTTGATGGATTTTGGAATAAGGAGTGGCAAGAGCCTAAGATTGGGGATGCCCATGGCACCGCAAGGTAAAATTCAAGGACAACCCAAAGTCTAAGCATGGGGATGCCCCAGAAGGCATCCCCTCCTTCGTCTTCGTCCATCGGTAACTTTACTTGAGGCTATATTTTTATTCACCACAAGATGTGTTTTGCTTGGAGCGTCTTGTATGATTTGGGTATTTGCTTATTAGTTTACCACAATCATCCTTGCTGTGCACACCTTTTGGAGAGACACATATGAATCGGAATTTATTAGAATACTCTATGTGCTTCACTTATATCTTTTGAGCTAGATAATTTTGCTCTCGTGCTTCACTTATATCTTTTTAGAGCACGGTGGTGGTTTTATTTTATAGAAATTATTGATCTCTCATGCTTCACTTATATCATTTTGAGAGTCTTTTAGAATAGCATGGTAATTTGCTTTAGCTATAAAATTAGTCCTAATATGATAGGCATCCAAGATGGGTATAATAAAAACTTTCATAAAAAGTGCATTGAATACTATGAGGAGTTTGATACTTGATGATTGTTTTGAGATATGAAGATGGTAATATTCGAGTCATGCTAGTTGAGTAGTTGTGAATTTGAGAAACACTTGTGTTGAAGTTTCCAAGTCCCGTAGCATGCACGTATGGTGACCGTTGTGTGACAAATTTGAAACATGAGGTGTTCTTTGATTGTCATCCTTATGAGTGGCAGTCCAGGACGAGCGATGGTCTTTTCCTACCAATCTATCCCCCTAGGAGCATGCAAATAATGCTTGGTTTTTGATGACTTGTAGATTTTTGCAATAAGTACGTGAGTTCTTTATGACTAATGTTGAGTCCATGGATTATACGCACTCTCACCTTTCCATCATTGCTAGCCTCTTCAGTACCGTGCATTGTCCTTTCTCACCTTGAGAGTTGGGTGCAAACTTCGCCGGTGCATCCAACCCCCGTGATATGATATGCTCTATCACACATAAACCTCCTTATATCTTCCTCAAAACAACCACCATGCCTACCTATTATGGCATTTACATAGCCATTTCGAGATATATTGCCATGCAAGTTTCCACCGTTTCATTTATTATGACACGCTTCATCATTGTCATATTGCCTAGCATGATCATGTAGTTGACATCGTATTTGTGGCAAAGCCACCATGCATAATTTATCATACATTTCACTCTCGATTCATTTCCCATCCTGGTACACCACCGGAGGCACTCATATAGAGTCATATTTTGTTCTAGTATCGAGTTGTAATCATTGAGTTGTAAATAAATAGAAGTGTGATGATCATCATTAATAGAGCATTGTCCCAAATAAAAAAGAAAAAGAAATAAAAGGGAGAAAAAATAAAAGGGACAATGCTACTATCCTTTTTTCCACACTTGTGCTTCAAAGTAGCACCATGATCTTTATGATAGAGAGTCTCTTATTTTGTCACTTTCATATACTAGTGGGAATTTTTTATTATAGAACTTGGCTTGTATATTCCAACAATGGGCTTCCTCAAATGCCCTAGGTCTTCGTGAGCAAGCAAGTTGGATGCACACCCACTTAGTTTCTTTTGTTGAGCTTTCATACATTTATAGCTCTAGTGCATCCATTGCATGGCAATCCCTACTCCTTGCATTGACATCAATTGATGGGCATCTCCCTAGCCCGTTGATTAGCCACATCAATGTGAGACTTTCTCCTTTTTTGTCTTCTCCACACAACCCCCATCATTATATTCTATTCCACCCATAGTGCCATGTCCATGGCTCACGCTCATATATTGTGTGAAAGTTGAAAAAGTTTGAGATTACTAAAGTATGAAACAATTGCTTGGCTTATCATCGGGGTTGTGCATGATGACAACATTTTTGTGTGACGAAAATGAAGCATAGCCAAACTATATGATTTTGTAGGGATAAGCTTTCTTTGGCCATGATATTTTGAGAAGAAATAATTGCTTAGTTAGTATGCTTGAAGTATTATTATTTTTATGCCAATATTAAACTTTTATCTTGAATCTTTCGGATCTAAACATTCATGCCACAATACAAGAATTACTTTGAAAATTATGTTAGGTAGCATTCCACGTCAAAAATTCTGTTTTTATCATTTACCTACTCGAGGACGAGCAGGAATTAAGCTTGGGGATGCTTGATACTGATACGTCCATTTTGCATCATGCTTTTATATCAATATTTATTGCATTATGGGTTGTTATTACAAATTATGTCACAATACTTATGCCTATTCTCTCTTATTTTATAAGGTTTACATAAAGAGGTAGAATGCCGGCAGCTGGGATTCTGGGCTGGAAAAGGAGCAAATATTAGAGACCTATTCTGCACAGCACCAAAAGTCCGGAAACTTCACGGAAGTCATTTTCAGAATATATAAAAAATACTGAGCGCAAGAAGTTCCGGAGGGGGGCCGCACCCTGCCCATGAGGGTGGGGGGCGCGCCCTACCCCCTGGGCGCGCCCCCTACCTCGTGGCCCCCTGGTGGCCCTTCGGTGTCCATCTTCTGCTATATGGAATCTTTCGATGAGGAAAAAATCATAAGCCATCTTTCCGGACGAGACTCTGCCGCCACGAGGCGGAACCTTGGCGGAACCAATCTAGGGCTCCGGTGGAGCTGTTATGCCGGGGAAACTTCCCTTCGGGAGGGGGAAATCATCACCATCGTCATCACCAACGATCCTCTCATCGGGAGGGGGTCAATATCCATCAACATCTTCACCAGCACCATCTCCTCTCAAAACCTAGCTCATCTCTTGTATCCAATTCTTGTCTCCAAGTCTGGGATTGGTACCTGTGGGTTGCTAGTAGTGTTAATTACTCCTTGTAGTTGATGCTAGTTGGTTTACTTGGTGGAAGATCATATGTTCAGATCCTATATGCATATTAATACCTCTCTGATTATGAACATGAATATGCTTTGTGAGTAGTTATGTTTGTTCCTGAGGACATGGGAGAAGTCTTGCGATTAGTAGTCATGTGAATTTGGTATTCGTTCGATATTGTGATGAGATGTATGTTGTCTCTGCTCTAGTGGTGTTATGTGAACGTAAACTAGATGACACTTCACCATTATTTGGGCCTAGAGGAAGGCATTGGTAAGTAATAAGTAGATGATGGGTTGCTAGAGTGACAGAAGCTTAAACCCTAGTTTATGCGTTGCTTCGTAAGGGGCTGATTTGGATCCATATGTTTCATGCTATGGATAGGTTTACCTTAATACTTTTGTTGTAGTTGCGGATTCTTGCAATAGAGGTTAATCATAAGTGGTATGCTTGTCCAAGTAAGGGCAGTACCAAGCACCGGTCCACCCACATACCAAATTATCAAAGTACCGAACGCGAATCATATGAACGTGATGAAAACTAGCTTGACAATATTCCCATGTGTCCTCGGGAGCGCTTTGCATCATATAAGAGTTTGTCTAGGCTTGTCCTTTGTTACAAAAAGGATTGGGCCACCTTGTTGCACTTTATTTACTTTTGTTACTTGTTGCTCGTTACCAATTATCTTATCACAAAACTATCTGTTACCTATAATTTCAGTGCTTGCAGAGAATACCTTGCTGAAAACCGCTTATCATTTCCTTCTGCTCCTCGTTGGGTTCGACACTCTTACTTATCAAAAGGACTACGATAGATCCCCTATACTTTTGGGTCATCAAGACTCTTTTCTGGCGCCATTTTCGGGGAGTGAAGCGCTTTTGGTAGGTGGAATTTGGTAAGGAAAATTTTATATAGTGTGCTGAAATTTACTGTCACTTGTTACTATGGAAAGTAATCCTCTGAGGGGATTGTTCGGGGTATCTTCACCCTGACCAGTAGAGCAAAGAGTTGCTCCTCAACCTATTGAACCTACTGAAAATGAAAATGTCTTCTTTGAAATTCCTTCTGGTATGTTAGAAAAACTGCTAGCTAATCCTTTTGCAGGAGATGGAACAAAGCATCCTGATGAGCACCTAATATATGTGGATGAAGTTTGTGGATTATTTAAGCTTGCAGGTGTGCCCGAAGATGTTATTAAGAAGAAGGTCTTCCCTTTATCTTTGAAGGGAGATGCATTGGCATGGTATAGGCTATGTGATGATACGGGGTCATGGAACTACAAACGGTTGAAATTGGAATTTCATCAGAAGTTTTATCCTATGCATCTTGTTCATCGTGATCGCAATTATATATATAATTTCTGGCCTTGCGATGGAGAAAGCATCGCTCAAGCTTGGGGGAGGCTTAAATCAATGTTATATTCATGCCCTAATCATGAGCTCTCAAGAGAAATGATTATTCAAAATTCTTATGCTCAACTTTCTGATAACAATCGCACCATGCTCGATACTTCTTGTGCTGGCTATTTTATGATGAAGACTATTGAATTCAAATGGGATTTATTGCAAAGAATTAAATGCAACTCTGAAGATTGGGACCTCGACGAAGGTAAGGAGGCAGGTATGACACCTAAGTATGATTGTGTTAAATCTTTTATGGATACCGATGTTTTCCGTAAATTTAGCACTAAATATGGAGTTGACTCTGAGATAGTAGCCTCTTTCTATGAATCTTTTGCCGCTCATATCGATCTCCCTAAGGAGAAGTGGTTTAAATATCATCCTCCCATAGAAGTAAAAGTAGCTGCACCTATTAAAGTTGAAGAAAAGACTATCACTTATAAGATCCTATTGTTCCTACTTCTTATGTTGAGAAACCACCTTTCCCTGTTAGGATAAATGATCATGCTAAAGCTTCAACTGTGGTTCGTAAAAGCAATATTAGAACTTATACACCTCCTGAGCAAATTAAAGTTGAACCTAATATTGCTATTGTTAAAGATCTCTTGGCTGATAATATTGATGGGCATGTTATTCATTTCTGTAATGAAACCGCTAGAATTGCCAAACCTTGTGCTTAAGATAAACATAGACCTGTGGTAGGCATGCCTGTTATTTCTGTTAAAATAGGAGATCATTGTTATCATGGCTTATGTGATATGGGTGCTAGTTCTAGTGCAATACCTTTTGACTTATACAAATAAATTATGCATGACATTGCACCCTCTGAGTTAGAAGATATTGATGTCACAATTAAACTTGCCAATAGAGATACTATTTCACCAATGGGAATTGTTAGAGATGTTGAAGTCTTGTGTGGGAAAACTAAATATCCTGCTAATTTTCTTGTTCTTGGTTCCCCACAAGATAGCTTTTGTCCCATTATATTTGGTAAACCCTTCTTGAACACAGTTAATGCTAAGATAGATTGCAAAAAGGATGTTGTTACTATTGGTTTAGGTGATATGTCTCATGAATTTAATTTCTCTAAATTTCGTAGACAACACCGTGAAGAGGAATTGCCTAGTAAAGATGAAATTATTGGTCTTGCTTCTATTGTCGTGCCTCCTAGTGATCCTTTAGAACAATATTTGCTAGACCATGAAAATGATATGTTTATGAATGAAAGAAGGGAAATAGATGAAGTATTCTTTAAATAGGAACCCATCCTGAAACACAATTTGCCTGTTGAAATCCTAGGGGATCCTCCTCCACCCAAGGGTGATCCCGTGTTTGAGTTCAAACCGTTACCTGATACTCTTAAATATGCTTATCTTGATGAGAAAAATATATCCTATTATTATTAGTGCTAACCTTTCAGAGCATGAAGAAGAGAGATTATTGAAAACTCTGAAGAAGCACCGTGCTGCTATTGGATATACTCTCGATGATCTTAAGGGCATTAGTCCCACACTATGTCAAAACAAAATAAATTTGGAGAAAGATGCCAAACCAGTTCGTGATCACCAACGACGGCTAAATCCTATGATGAAAGAAGTGGTAAGAAAGGAAATACTATAGCTCCTTGAGGCAGGTATAATTTATCCCGTTGCTGATAGTCAGTGGGTAAGTCCTGTCCATTGTGTCCCTAAAAAGGGAGGTATTACTGTCGTTCCTAACGATAAAGATGAATTGATTCCTCAAAGAATTATTACAGGTTATAGGATGGTAATTGATTTCCACAAATTAAATAAGGCTACTAAAAAAGATCATTACCCCATACCTTTTATCGATCAAATGCTAGAAAGATTATCCAAGCATACACATTTTTGCTTTCTAGATGGTTATTTTGGTTTCTCTCAAATACCTGTGTCAGCTGATGATCAATCTAAGACCACTTTTACTTGCCCGTTTGGTACTTTTGCTTATAGACGTATGCCTTTGGTCTATGTAATGCACCTGCCACCTTCCAAAGATGCATGATGGCTATATTCTCTGACTTTTGTGAAAATATTTATGAGGTTTTCATGGACGATTTCTCCGTCTATGGATCATCTTTTGATGATTGCTTAAGCAACCTTGATCGAGTTTTGCAGAGATGTGAAGAAACTAACCTTGTCTTGAATTGGGAGAATTGCCACTTTATGGTTAATGAAGGTATTGTCTTGGGTCATAAAGTTTCTGAAAGAGGTATTAAAGTCGATAAAGCTAAAGTTGATGCTATTGAAAAGATGCCATGTCCCAAGGACATCAAAGGTATAAGAAGTTTCCTTGGTCACGCCAGTTTTTATAGGAGGTTCATTAAGGACTTCTCAAAAATTTCTTGGCCTCTGACTAATTTATTACAAAAAGATATACCATTTGTCTTTGATGATGATTGTGTAGAAGCATTTGAAATACTTAAGAAAGCATTGATCTCTGCACCGATTGTTCAGCCACCTGATTGGAATTTACCCTTTGAAATTATGTGTGATGCTAGTGATTATGCTATACGTGCTATTCTAGGGCAAAGAGTTGACAAGAAATTAAATGTTATTCAATATGCTAGTAAAACTCTAGACAATGCTCAGAGAAATTATGCTACTACTGAAAAAGAATTCTTAGCAGTTGTATTTGCTTGTGCTAAGTTCAGACCTTATATTGTTGATTCTAAAGTAACTATTCACACTGATCATGCTGCTATTAAATATCTTATGGAAAATAAAGATGATAAACCTAGACTCATTAGATGGGTTCTCTTGCTACAAGAATTTGATTTGAATATTATTGATAGAAAGGGAGCTGAGAACCCCATTGCAGACAACTTGTCTAGGTTAGAAAATGTGCTTGATGGCCCACTACCTATTGATGATAGCTTTCCTGATGAACAATTAAATGTCATAAATGCTTCTCAGACTGATCCATGGTATGCTGATTATGCTAATTACATTGTTGCTAAATTTATACCACCTAGTTTCACATACCAGCAAAAGAAAAAGTTCTTCTATGATTTGAGACATTACTTTTGGGATGATGCACATCTTTATAAAGAAGGAGTAGATGGTGTTATTAGACGTTGTGTACCTGAGCATGAACAGGAACAGATCCTAGGCAAGTGTCACTCCGAGGCTTATGGAGGACACCATGCTGGAGATAGAACTGCACACAAGGTATTGCAATCCGGTTTTTATTGGCCTACTCTCTTCAAGGATGACCGTAAGTTTGTCTTGTCTTGTGATGAATGTCAAAGAATTGGTAATATTAGTAGACGTCAAGAAATGCCTATGAATTATTCACTTGTTATTGAACCATTTGATGTTTGGGGCTTTGATTATATGGGACCTTTTCCTGCCTCTAATGGATATACACATATTTTAGTTGTTGTTGATTACATTACTAAGTGGGTAGAAGCTATTCCAACTAGTAGTGCTGATCATAACACCTCTATTAAGATGCTTAAAGAAGTTATTTTTCCAATGTTTGGAGTCCCTAGATATTTAATGACTGATGATGGTTCACATTTTATTCATGGTGCTTTCCGTAAAATGCTTGCTAAGTATGATGTTAATCATAGAATTGCATCTCCTTATCACCCACAGTCTAGTGGTCAAGTAGAATTGAGTAATAGAGAACTCAAATTAATTTTGCAAAAGACTGTTAATAGATCTAGAAATAATTGGTCCAAGAAACTTGATGATGCATTATGGGCCTATAGAACGGCATGTAAAAATCCTATGGGTATGTCTCCGTATAAAATGGTCTATGGTAAAGCATGTCACTTACCTCTCGAACTAGAACATAAGGCTTATTAGGCTATTAAAGAACTCAATTATGATTTCAAACTTGCCGATGAGAAGAGGTTATTTGACATTAGCTCACTAGATGAATGGAGAACCCAAGCCTACGAGAATGCCAAATTATTCAAAGAAAAAGTCAAAAGATAGCATGACAAAAGAATACAAAAGCGTGAGTTTAATATAGGTGATTATGTATTATTATACAACTCTCGTTTAAGATTTTTTGTAGAAAAACTTCTCTCTAAATGGAAGGTCCTTACGTTATCGAGGAGGTCTATCATTCCGGTGCCATAAAAATCAACAACTTCGAAGGCACAAATCCGAAGGTGGTGAACGGTCAAAGAATTAAACATTATATCTTAGGCAATCCTATAAATGTTGAAACCAATGTTATTGAAACTGTAACCCTGGTGGAATACATAAGGGACACTTTCCAGAACGTTTCAGACTCCGAAAAGGAATAGGTATGTGGTACGGTAAGTAAACCGACTCCAAAACAGTTCGAATGGCATTTTTCTTCCGTTTTGGAATATTTAGAAAAATAGAAAAATAAGAAGCAGTCCGGGAAGGACACAAGGGCTCCACGAGGGTAGAGGGCGCGCCCTACCCCCTGGGCGTGCCCTCTACCTCGTGGGCACCTCGTGTGCTCTCCGGACACCGTTTTCTTACACGACACATATTTTGGTCGGTAAAAATTCATTATATAACCTCCTGAAGGTTTTGACCACCGTATCACGCAAAAATCCCCTGTCTTTGTTTCGAGCTATTTTTCTGACAGATCCAGGTCGTCATGTCGTCTTCAAGTGCCCCCAAGGACCAGTTCTTCGAGAAGGTCATCAACCCCTACCTCGCGGAAGTGCTGCAACACCCTCAAACCATTGAGATGCGTGAGGGGTTGTTGCACATCCGCGATGTTGAGGGACCAAGGAAGACCGGAAGCACGAAGGCAAGGCTCGAGGCATTGGAGCAAGAAGTTTTCAAGTGTCAGGAGATGGTGGAGCGTGGACTCGATTCCAATCACATTATGATCAGGGAGTTCACCAATAACCACAAGTTGGACGTCAAGGACATTGGGGAGGCCATCTTCAAGCTTCATGAGAAAATCGAGCACCTCCAAGCCCAGATCTATGACCTGCAAAATCAAAACTGTGAGTATGAATATAGATTCAAGAGGATGAGTTTGGCTGCAGATTTGAGGTTTCAGGAGACTCGATCATCCTTCTATGATGGTGAGCCTATGCCTTGGGAGAAGGACGACAAGCCTACGCCATCAACAAAACCACCATCTTCTTCACCAACAAAGAAGAACTGAGCATCGGGTATGGGCACTCCCCTTGGCAACTACCAAGCTTGCGGGAGTGCCCCGGTATCGTATCACCATCACTTTTATCTTTACCGTTTTTCTTAGTTCGGTCCTTTTGATAATATCTTGATCTAGTAGAATAAAAGCTTTTAGTATGATCTACTCGTGAGTTTTTCTTTATGATCCTTCTATGTAATCGATTCCGTGAGCTATATATAATAAAGATTAGTGTTGATTCAAGGGCTTGATTATTTTGCCATGATATTGAGTGAATAAAATAAAAGAGAAAGAAATAAAAGAGATCATATGGATCTTATGGAGAGTAATGAGCTCGCATAGAAAAGGTATGATGAATAAAAGATGTTGGGAGTTGGCAAACATAGTTTTGGTCATCGTTGCAATTAATAGGAAGTAATAAAGAAAGAGTGGTCTTCGCATATAAATATACTATCTTGGACATCTTTTATGATTGTGAGCACTCATTAAAATATGACATGCTAAAGAGTTGACGTTGGACAAGGAAGACAATGTAATGGGTTATGTTTTCTTACATCTGAGATAAATTATATTGTCATGGATCATCCAACATGATTGAGCTTGCCTTTCCCCCTCATGCTAGCCAAATTCTTTGCACCAAGTAGAGATACTACCTGTGCTTCCAATCACCCTTAAACCAGTTTTGCCATGAGAGTCCACCATACCTACCTATGGATTGGGTAAGATCATCCAAGTAAGTTGTCATCGGTGCAAGCAATAAAAATTGCTCCCTAAATATGTATGACTTATTAGTGTGGGAGAAAATAAGCTTTATACGATCGTGTGATATGGAAGAAATAAAAGTGACGGACTTCATAATAAAGGTCCATATCACAAGTGGCAATATAAAGTGACGTTCTTTCGCATTAAGATTTTGTGCATCCAGCCATAAAAGTGCATGACAACCTTTGCTTCCCTCTGTGAAGGGCCTACCTTTTACTTTTATTTCCTACCTTACATAAGAGTCATGGTGATCTTCACCTTTCCTTTTTACATTTTATCTTTTGGCAAGCACAATATGTTGGAAAGATCCTGGTATATATGGCTATTGGATGTGAGTTTTCATGAACTATTATTGTTGACATTACCCTTGAGGTAAAACGTTGGGAGGCAAAACTATAAGCCCCTATCTTTCTCTGTGTCCGATTAAGACTTCATACCCATAAATATTACGTGAGTGTTAGCAATTGTGAAAGACTAAAAGATGGTTGAGTATGTGGACTTGCTGAAAAACTCTTATATTGACTCTTTCCTATGTTATGATAAATTGCAATTGCCTCAATGACTGAGATTATAGTTTGTTAGTTTTAAATGAAGTTTACGATTCATACTTGAAATTGTGATTGAATTGTTACTCTAGCATAAGAGATCATATGACAATATGTATATATATATATATGTGTGTGTGTGTGTGTGTGTGTGTGTTGCTGTTCTAAGAATGATCATGATGCCCTCATGTCCGTATTTTATTTTTATCGACACCTCTATCTCTAAACATGTGGACATATTTTTCGATTTCGGCATTCGCTTGAGGACAAGCGAGGTCTAAGCTTGGGGGAGTTGATACGTCCATTTTGCATGATGCTTTTATATCGATATTTATTGCATTATGGGCTGTTATTACACATTATGTCACAATACTTATGCCTATTCTCTCTTATTTTACAACGTTTACATAAAGAGGGAGAATGCCGACAGCTGGGATTCTGGGCTAGAAAAGGAGCAAATATTAGATACCTATTCTGCACAGCTCCGAAAGTCCTGAAACTTCACGGAAGTCATTTTCAGAATATATAAAAAATACTGAGCGCAAGAAGTTCTGGAGGGGGGCCACACCTTGCCCACGAGGGTGGGGGCACGCCCTACCCCCTGGGCACCCACTACCTCGTGGGCCCCTTGGTGGCCCTCCGTTGTCCATCTTCTGCTATATGGAGTCTTTCGATGAGGAAAAAATCATAAGCCATCTTTCCGGACGAGACTCCGCCGCCACAAGGCGGAACCTTGGCGGAACCAATCTAGGGCTCCGGCGGAGATGTTCTGCCGGGGAAACTTCCCCCCGGGAGGGGGAAATCATCACCATCATCATCACCAATGATCCTCTCATCCGGAGGGGGTCAATCTCCATCAACATCTTCACCAGCACCATCTCCTCTCAAACCCTAGCTCATCTCTTGTATCCAATTCTTGTCTCCAAGTCTGGGATTGGTACCTATGGGTTGCTAGTAGTGTTAATAACTCCTTGTAGTTGATGCTAGTTGGTTTACTTGGTCGAAGATCATATGTTGAGATCCTATATGCATATTAATACCCCTCTGATTATGAACATGAATATGCTTTGTGAGTAGTTACGTTTGTTCCTGAGGACATGGGAGAAGTCTTGCGATTAGTAGTCATGTGAATTTGGTATTCGTTCGATATTGTGATGAGATGTATGTTGTCTCTCCTCTAGTGGTGTTATTTGAACATCGACTACATGACACTTCACCATTATTTGGGCCTAGAGGAAGGCATTGGTAAGTAATAAGTAGATGATGGGTTGCTAGAGTGACAGAAGCTTAAACCCTAGTTTATGCGTTGCTTCGTAAGGGGCTGATTTGGATCCATATGTTTCATGCTATGGTTAGGTTTACCTTAATACTTTTGTTGTAGTTGCAGATGCTTGCAATAGAGGTTAATCATAAGTGGGATGCTTGTCCAAGTAAGGGCAGTACCCAAGCACCGGTCCACCCACATACCAAATTATCAAAGTACCGAACGCGAATCATATGAACGTGATGAAAACTAGCTTGACAATATTCCCATGTGTCCTCGGGAGCACTTTACATCATATAAGAGTTTGTCCAAGCTTGTCCTTTGCTACAAAAAGGATTGGGCCACCTTGTTGCACTTTATTTACTTTTGTTACTTGTTGCTCGTTACCAATTATCTTATCACAAAACTATCTGTTACCTATAATTTCAGTGCTTGCAGAGAATACCTTGCTGAAAACCGCTTATCATTTCCTTCTGCTCCTCGTTGGGTTCGACACTCTTACTTATCGAAAGGACTACGATAGATCTTGATAGAGGCGAGGGTCCCGATCTTTCGATGTGATGATAACTATTGATTTGGTGGAATCGACTTTGACGATCCGACTACAAACGTGCATGATGTTGCGCCTTAGCAATCGCTAAACCAATCTCCCGATGTTACTGACGATGCTGGAAGCACGATCAGCCTAACCACGAAGGTCTATTCCTGCACGCAATCGAAGAACAAGCAAGAATATGATAATGCAATCTGAATATTGCGAATATATATGAAGTATTGATAATGGTGGGGATCCGTAAGCGGTCTTGGTCTGGTCGTTGGACACAAACGAAGTACATGAAGTTGCAATGGCTAACTTTTAACTAAACAAATCCCTAGCAAAAAGCTACTAGATGGATCTACTTATATAGGAGCAAGGGGTGGCGGCCAAGGAGGTGGGAGGACGTCCCAAGGCAGCCTAAAACTAACCCTAGGTCGTACAAGGCTCATGGGCCCAAGTGGAGGTGATGCAACACCTTTGGGCTTGTAGTTTGACTCGGATTCTGCTGCAACGTCTGATTGTTTCGTCTATAACTCAACACTCCGAATGAATTTGAAGGTGAATCCAATTGGGTTGGAAAGAGCACGAAATCTAGTTTCCAACAAAAAAAGAATCACCCAATTCGGAGTCCGTATGAAAAAGTTGTTGGCATTTTGAGTCAGGTATGTCGGTGCAGTCCGAATCTGAATGCAGAACGTGAGAGACTTGGACTCTATCTTCTCTTGGCCCAAAAGTGACGTGAGAGGACTTTTTGAACAGAACATAAACTTCCCCTTTTCCCTTATCTTCATATGTGGATTGTACAAATGTCCCATACACCTGCAATTACACAAAACACAAAAGTGTGTGAAGTATTTTTGTTCTGGATAACATAAATAGATTATTGAATAGTTTGCATTAGAAATCACCTGACAAATATGCATGTATGCAATATTTTTGGTCGTATTCAAGGTAGTCATGTCATCATCATCCTCCCCTTTTTGAAAACAAAGCCGTCCTCGGCGTTGCTTAATCTAAAATGTGGCTAACAAAAGAGACAAGGTGTACATGTTGTATATGTATATGTCATCCATTTTAGTTTCCCTTGATTTTTGCACATATGACACATGTATACATGAGTAAATTTCATAGTTCATAAAATCTAAAGCCAAAAAATTATCACAAGAAGTAGAAGGCATGAAAATATTGCAACTCAGTTTGCACATACAAGTGAAGCTCTTATTCATTCAAAAGATTGGCAATGTTCATCATTAAACTATCCCAACTTTGGTGAATAAACCTTACTTGCATCAAATTTACATGCTACAACATGCTTAAATAAGCAAACATGCAATAAGTCATTGGACACAGAATCATCACCAAGATTGGAGGTCATATCAAAATGATTAAACATTGGTTCTTTTGCATCAACAATTAATTCAATGGGTGCACTCAAAATTGTTGATATTTCAGTTGTTTGATCACATGACGCATTCATGACAGTAACAAGATTCTCTAAAATAGGTGGTGTGCTCAAATCAACAGGTAACTAAATACATGACGCATTTAAGTTAACTAGGCATGCATCATTCTCATGTGAAGTTATATCATCAATACCTTTACTGTTACCTTGTCACAAAGATGTAGCTGATGTAGGTATGGACATTGACAATGTACCATACCCTTGAGATGATGTTGCGCTCATAATCCGAGGTGCAACGGTGGAGGAACCAACCGGCGGTGGTGAGCATGAACTGGAATAGTAGTTGTTGTAGTCACCTAATGCATCCTCCTGTATCTGTCTCTCAAAGGTACAAGCACGAACATACATACCAGTAATGCAACGAGGAATATACTGAAATCTTGCCTGAATATCATGGTTCAAACCACCAAAGAATCTATTCATTGTATCATTCTCAGATTCTTCTATGTCACAATGATGCATATAAGATTTGAACTCTTGGTAGTAAGCATGAACAGTGTTGTTGCCTTGTTTAAATTGTTCAAATTTGCGAAGCAATTCACGATGATAGTAAGGAGGAAAAAATTGTTGTCTCATTATAGCTTTCAAAACTTTCCAAGTTGTAGGTTGGTTATCAATGTTTTTCTTACAATGTACACTCCATCAAACAGAAGCAAAACAAATAAATGCTCTAGTGGCTGCTTGCACTCACTCAAGTTCAGAAAAGTCATGGTGACTAAAAACTTGTTCTACTTCAAGCTCCCAAGCTAGATAAGTAGTAGGATTAAATCTACCCTCAAATGATGGTAAAAAGATAACCTGACCATGTGCTTGTGTGTTGTCCCAACTCTCGTGATGGTGAAGATGTGTCCGTCGTCCATGAACTTCTATCTTCGGAACCTGTCATGATTAGTAGAAACAAGAAACAAAATTCAAGAATAATGTTCCTATGAACTACTAGGGTGTGGTGGTAAAGCGCTCACAGTAAAGCAAATATCAATATATTACAAGTTCTTACCAAGCAGCAGGTGGTGACAGGCAACCAGCGGTGTCAAATAACTCTGAAGATTGTGTAAAGCGATTGCCAGGGGAACGTACGTATACACGGTGTAGAAATATGTGGAGCTGGGTTGGCTATATATGGTAGCAAAAGATTAGCAATAATCAATTCAGAGATGCAATGTTGAATAAACGCTCAACGACGGTACTGTGCTGGTCCTAGGCTAGACCGTACTAGAGACGTGACCCTAGAACACTAACAAAATCACAGCGCTGCACGTAAACAAGGGAGGAGCACACTCTGAATTTTTTTTCTTTTTTTCTCTTTTTTCACTTTTTTGCATTTTTTTCCTTTTTTTCTATTTTTTTCCTCACACTTTTTTTTCTTTCTCTCTTTTTTTCTCTAACTTTTTTTATTTTTTTCTCTTTTTTGTTTTTTCTCTCTCCCTCTTTCCAAAACAAACTAGATAAGATGCAGATTGGATCTAGGGAAGATGTGAACGACCTCAACTATGATTTAGACAATGAACGATGGGTAGCACGTGGTGGAAATTGATGAATGGGTGGTGGACAGCGAAAGGGATAATGATGCAGCTGTGGCGTGACTAATGTGAACATAACTCGAAAATCTAAATGAACAAGACACTAAGACCAGCAACTCGGCACGACGATGCAACCGATAATTCAACTATGCAAGCAATGAAAAGAAAATTACAAAGGCTCAGATTGGCTTGGACAAAGGATGGATAGATCTAACTTTTTGTGGCTTTTTCTTGGACAATAGGTAAGAAAATAAATCTAATCTAAGAAAAACTGGAAATTCTCACCGAGCAACCTGAAAACTGATACCATTTGATAGAGGCAAGGGTCCCGATCTTTCGATGAGATGATAACTATCGATTTGGTGGAATCGACTTTGACGATCCGACTACAAACGTGCACGACGTTGCGCCTTAGAAATCGCTAAAGCAATCTTCCGAGGTTACTGATGATGCTGGAAACACGATCAGCCTGACCACGAAGGTCTATTCCTGCACGCAATCGAAGAACAAGCAAGAATATGATAATGCAATCTGAATATTGTGAATGTATATGAAGTATTGATAATGGTGGGGATCCGTAAGCGGTCTTGGTCTGGTCGTTGGACACAAACGAAGTACATGAAGTTGCAATGGCTAACTTTTAACTAAACAAATCCGCAGCAAAAAGCTACTAGATGAATCTACTTATATAGGAGCAAGGGGTGGCGGCCAAGGAGGTGGGAGGACGTCCCAAGGCAGCCTAAAACTAAGCCTAGGTCGTACAAGGCTCATGGGCCCAAGTGGGTGATGCAACACCTTTGGGCTTGTAGTTTGACTCGGATTCTGCTGCAACGTTAGATTGTTTCGTCTATAGCTCAACGCTCCGGACGAATTTGAAGGTGAATCCAATTGGGTTGGAAAGATCATGGAATCTAGTTTCCAACAAAAAAAGAATCACCCAATTCGGAGTCCGTATGAAAAAGTTGTTGGCGTTTTGAGTCAGGTATGTCTGTGCAGTCTGAATCTAAATGCAGAACGTGAGAGACTTGGACTCTATCTTCTCTTGGCCCAAAAGTGACGTGAGAGGACTTTTTGAATAGAAGATGAACTTCTCCTTTTCCCTTATCTCCATATGTGGATTGTACAAATGTCCCATACACCTGCAATTACACAAAACACAAAAGTGTGTGAAGTATTTTTGTTCTGGATAACATAAATAGATTATTGAATAGTTTGCATTAAAAATCACCTGAAAAATATGCATGTATGTAATATTTTTGGTCGTATCCAAGGTAGTCATGTCCTAATCAGATCCCATATACTTGTGGGTCATCAGATACATCTCCAACGTATCTATAATTTTTTATTGTTCCATGCTATTATATTATCTGTTTTGGATGTTTAATGGGCTTTATTATGCACTTCTATATTATTTTTTGGACTAACCTATTAACTGAAGGCCCAATGCAAATTGCTGTTTTTTTGCCTATTTCAGTGTTTCACAGAAAAGAAATATCAAACGGAATGAAACCTTCGTGAGGATCATTTTTTGAATAAACGCAATCCAAGAGACTTGGAGTGGACGTCAAGGAAACAGCGAGGAAACCACGAGGCAGGAGGGCGCGCCCCATGGGGTGGGCGCGGCCCCCACCCTCGTGGGCCCCTCAGCTCCACCGACCTACTTCTTTCGCCTATATATACTCATATACCCTGAAAACATCCAGGAGCACCACGAAACCCTATTTCCACCACCTTCTGTACTCGTGAGATCCTATCTTGGGGCCTTTTCCGGTGCTCTACCGGAGGGGGAATCGATCACGGAGGGCTTCTACATCAATACCATGGCCTCTCCGATGATGTGTGAGTAGTTTACCACAGACCTTCGGGTCCATAGTTATTAGCTAGATGGCTTCTTCTCTCTCTTTCGATCTCAATACAAAGTTCTCCTCGATTCTTTTGGAGATCTATTCGATGTAATTCTTTTTGCGGTGTGTTTATCAAGATCCGATGAATTGTGGGTTTATGATCAAGATTATCTACGAACAATATTTGATTCTTCTCTGAATTCTTATATGCATGATTTAAATATATTTGCAAGTCTCTTCGAATTATCAGTTTGGTTTGGCCTACTAGATTGATCTTTCTTGCAATGGGAGAAGTGCTTAGCTTTGGGTTCAATCTTGCGGTGCTCGATCCCAGTGACAGAAAGGGAAACGACACGTATTGTATTGTTGCCATCGAGGATAAAAATATGGGGTTTATATCATATTGCTTGAGTTTATCCCTCTACATCATGTCATCTTGCCTAAGGCATTACTCTGTTCTTATGAACTTAATACTCTAGATGCGTGCTGGATAGCGGTCGATGTGTGGAGTAATAGTAGTAGATGCAGAATCGTTTTGGTCTACTGGTCACGGATGTGATGCCTATATACATGATCATGCCTAGATATTCTCATAACTATGCGCTTTTCTATCAGTTGCTCGACAATAATTTGTTCACCTACCATAGATTATGCTATCTTGAGAGAAGCCACTAGTGAAACCTATGGCCCCCTGGTCTGTTCTCCACTATATTATTTTCTCGTCAACTTGCCAATTTTTGTCGCCATTTATTTTGTAATCTTTACTTTTCAATCTATACAACAAAAAGATACAAAAAAATATTTATCTTATTATCTTTATTAGATCTCACTTTTGCAAGTGGCCGTGAAGGGACTGACAACCCCTTTATCGCGTTGGTTGCAAGGTTCTTGATTGTTTGTGCAGGTATGAGGGATTTGCGTGCCGTCTCCTACTGGATTGATACCTTGGTTGTCAACAACTAAGGGAAATACTTATGCTACTTTGCTGCATCACTCTTTCCTCTTCAAGGGAAAACCAACGCATGCTCAAGAGGTAGCACGGCGCTGCAAGGGGCTCTAGTTTGGACCAACACTCATGAGGAGCACTGGCCCGGGTTGTTAATTAAGTCCTCGGGGTCCGGAAACTCCCTATGAAAGTTTTAGTTGTTATTAGGCAAATGGTAAAACCAATGTTCGGCCTTGCTGGAAGAGTTTTATTCAAAGCGAACTGTCAAGAGGGGCCCATAAACCCTCGTCATGTTAGGGATGCAAAATCGAGGAACATAACACTAGTATGACGGAAACTTGGGCGGCAAGAGTGGAACAAAACACTAGGCAAAAGGCTGAGCCTTCCACCCTTTACCAAGTATATAGATGCATTAATTAAATAAGAGATATTGTGATATCCCAAGAAATCCATGTTCCAACATGGAACAACCTGCGACTGCACCTCCAACTAGCAACACTATATGAAGGGCTGAGCAAAGCGGTAACATAGCCAAACAACGGTTTGCTAGGATGGTGGAAAAGGTTAGAGGCTATTTCATGGCATATTGGGAGGCTTGATAAACAAGTGATAGGTAGCGCTACATAGCGATATCATCGAGACAACTAGCATAGCAAAGATAGTAGTGAGATCCAAGGTGATGGTCATCTTGCCTGAAATCCCTCTAGGAAGAAGATCAAGTCCATGAAGAAGACGAACCCACGTAGTCGAACGAATCCTCACAATCACAATGTTACTATAACTATCAAGAAGAAGCAACACCAGAAAGAAGCAAATAACATAGTAAACACACAACACATAACAAGGCATGATGCTCATCCAAGTATGATGCATGACAAGTCTACATGATGCTACTCATTGCAAGAGATGATGCATACAAGTACAACACATCAAGGCAAGTTTAAATGAGGCCGGAACCAACACATAACAATTCCGGTAAGTCCTCATATGCAAATTTCAAAATTGGTCCAGATCTGAATAACACATTATGTTGAATTTGTTAAACAGCAAGTTAAAGGGCACCATGATGATCTACGCGTCTTTCTATTCAAGTTACATATAAAGTTTGTTTAATTCGGAGCTACGACCTAGAAGATATGAGCAAAACAAGTTAAACATGGCATTGATGCAAAACAAGCAAAACACAATAAAAACACTCCAAAACAAGGATGCAACAAGGTAACATGAAACTACATGCAAAACCAAGCAATTTTCATATAGAGCATGCTCCAAACGGAGCCATGGTTCAACACATACACACGAAACAAGTTTAAAGGACAAGCTGTCCAAAACAGCAACTATGCACTTTGCGATCATCAAAACGATATGCTACAAGAACAAGATAGGAACAAACATGATATGCACTTGAAGAACATGTAACATGCTTCAAATAACATTAAGGTTCAGGTTCATAATGACATTCATCAAGACAAGATTGCAAGTTATAACAGATTCTCAGACTTAGTGAAAAACAGAGTATGGCAGAAAACATATTCATGATGCATACTTTGAGATAACAAAAGTATATGCTACAGGAACATTTCATGGCATCAAATGGCATGGAAAGCATGTACATGTCACACACTACAAAACATGATCACTGAGCTACTGCTAGAAATCAATAGAACAAGCTCAAAACATCATGGCAAGATTGCAAATGATAATAGTTTCATAGACTTAGAGGAATTTACTGGGCATGGCAGAAACATATTTAAGTAGGCATGTTTGCAAGCTTGTGCAACTCACCAGAAAGCATTTCATGGCATGTGGATATAACCAACAGCAAGAAGACATGTTTGTGCAACTACTCCTGTAAAAAATATGGTCATAGGATGCATAGAACACTAATTATTCACATGGAAATAATGAAATTACTAATAACAGACTGACAACAACATTATTTAGCAATTCTAGAGCACGGTAATGACAAGCTACGGTAGACCATAATTGCAAATAAGGGCATGAATGGATAGAGCATAACATGGATATTAAAACATGATCAATGAACATCTCCATATTATGCATAGGATTGCTGGTAGCATCAAGTTAACATGGCAACATAATGTAGCAGATTCAAACTTAGCAGAAATCACTAAGTGGTTGAAAACAGAAACAGCAAGTACCCCACTTCGCAAGCTTGTGCTAGTCACCACAGGGCATATCGAACTAAGTAGATTGCACCACCGCAAAGATGGCACGATTATGCTCCTAAAACATGTACACATGATGCTCAAAAGAATATCACACAAAATGCTATGAAAAAGACAAATAGACAAGTTACAACAATCTTCAGCGGGTTATATCATTTAGCACTTTTGCAACAAGGATTAAGTAATCAAGATGAGCAGTAACATGAATGCAAATGCAACCATCATGTAGATCATCAAGAGATGATCATTTTTGACATATTATGCACTCTAATCGAACCAACATGCATGAAGTTACAGGCATCACAATAATGCAACATGATGTTATAATCCCAGGACTTAGTCGATTTTCACCTTGTAGAAAACGGGACGGAGAGGTACTGGGATGAGGAGGACCCTAGACGGAGCGGTGGAGGCAGGGACTCGGGGCGACGAGCTCGGGTGCGGGGAGCGAGCGCTCCTACGGCTGTTGGCGGTGGCGCGCTTCCGGCCCGATTCGGCCCGGGGCGGGCCGTGGATGGGCTCCAGCGAGCCTGGCGCGGTGGGGAGCTGAGCAGGGGCGTGTGGCGGCTCTGGATTGGCCGGAGGGCACTGGCGGCTGAGGTGGAGTGCTCTGGTTGGCGGGGAGCGGCGGCGCCAAGTGGAGGGGTGGAGCCGGTGGCGCCGGATCCGAGGAGAAGGGCTAGGGGGATAGGGTCAGGCTAGGTTAGGCCAAAAATGGCAGGTTAGGGGGGTTTAAATAGGCAGGGGGTCTAGGTTAGGGGGGTTTAGTCCGTTTTTGGACCATTTGATCTCGATCATACGGTCTGAAGCGGAGGGATGGTCTAGTTGGGTTAGTGGGCTGTGTGGAGAGGCTTTGGGCTGTGGGAGAGAAGGGATAGAGAGAGGCCCGTACGGATAAACCGGCAACAGTGTCGCTACAGATCACAGTTGGGCTATCAAACGGACTCCGAATGCGATGAAATTTGGCAGGTGATCTACCTACAACACAACAACACCGCACGTCAACTTTCATCCCATTCTGAGAACATTTTTATGCCACTTATAAAATAATATTTTGGAGGTGTCGCGGGCGCGTGCGAGTGTGAATGGGCTCGGAACAGACAACGGAGAGAACTGTGAGACCCGAATGGATGCAAGTTTTGAAAACATGAGGATGAAATGCACATGATGACATGGCAAAGACAACGAATAACTGGAAGACACCTGGCGCATCAGACTCGGGGCGTCACAATGCAGCATAGCCAGACTATATGATTTTGTAGGGATAAGCTTTCTTTGGCCATGTTATTTTGAGAAGACATACTTGCTTTGTTAGTATGCTTGAAGTATTATTGTTTTTATGTCAATATTAAAATTTTGTTTTGAACCTTATGGATCTGAACATTCATGCCACAATAAAGAAAAATTACATGGATAAATATGTTAGTTAGCATTCCACATAAAAAAATCTGTTTTTATCATTTACCTACTCGAGGACGAGAAGGAATTAAGCTTGGGAATGCTTGATACGTCTCCAACACATCTATAATTTTTTATTGTTCCATGCTATTATATTATCTCTTTTGGATGTTTTATATGCACTAATATGCTATTTTATATTATTTTTGGGACTAACCTATTAACCTAGAGCCCAATGCCAGTTTCTTTTTTTCCTTGCTTTTGAGTTTCGCAAAAAAGGAATACCAAACGGAGTCCAAACGGATTAAATCCTTCGCGATGATTTTTCTTGGACAAGAAGACACCCCAAAGACTTGGAGATCATGTCGGAAGAGCCATGAAGCGGCTACAAGGGTGGAGGGCGCGCCCAGGGGGGTAGAGCACGCCCTCTGCCTTGTGGGCCCCCCATGACTCCCCTTATGTAATTCCTTCCCCTATATATTCACATTTATTCCCAAACCACCAGAAGTATCCACAGAAACACTTTTCCACCGCCGCAACCTTCTGCACCCGTGAGATCCCATCTTGGGGCCTTTTCCGGCATCCTGCCGGAGGGGGATTCGATCACGGAGGGCTTCTACATAAACTCTATTGCCCTTCCGATGAAGCATGAGTAGTTTACCACAGACCTACGGGTCCATAACTAGTAGCTAGATGGCTTCTTCTCTCCCTTTGATTCTCAATACCATGTTCTCCTTGGTGTTCTTGGATATCTATCCGATGTAATCTTCTTTTACAGTGCGTTTGTCGAGATCTGATGAATTGTGGATTTATGATCAGCTTATCTATGAATATTATTTGAATCTTCTCTAAATTCTTTTATGCATGATTTGGTATCTTTGTAATTCTCTTCGAACTATCGGTTTGGTTTGGCCAACTAGATTAGTTTTTCTTGCAATGGGAGAAGTGCTTAGCTTCGGGTTCAATCTTGCAGTGTCCTTTCCCAGTGACAATAGGGGCAGCAAGGCATGTATTGTATTGTTGCCTTCGAGGATAATAAGATGGGGTTTACATCATATTTCTTGAGTTTATTCCTCTATATCATGTCATCTTACTTAACACGTTACTATGTTCTTCATGAACTTAATACTCTAGCTGCAGGCAGGAGCCGGTCGATGTGTGGAGTAATAGTAGTAGATGCAGAATCATTTGGGTCTACTTGACACGGATGTGATGCCTATATTTCATAATCATTGCCTTGGATATCGTCATAACTTTGCGCTTTTCTATTAATTGCTCAACAGTAATTTGTTCACTCACCATATTATTTGCTATCTTGAGAGAAGACTCTAGTGAAACCTATGGCCCCCAGGTCTATTTTCCATCTTATAAGTTTCCTATCTACTATTTTGCAATCTTTTACTTTTCGATCTATAAAACAAAAATATTTACCTTACCTTTTGTTTAGTTTCATCTATCTCTTTCAGGTCTCACTTTTGCAAGTAACCGTGAAGGGATTGACAATCCCTTTATCGTGTTGGGTGCAAGTTGTTTGATTGTTTGTGCAGGTATTGGTGATTTGTGCGTTGTCTCCTACTGGATTGATACCTTGGTTCTCAAACTGAGGGAAATACTTATCTATACTTTGCCGCATCACCCTTTCTTCTTCATGGGAAAAACCAGCGCAAGCTCAAGAAGTAGCATACGCATGCCCCTAGGGGCGAGGTTGGTACGAGTTAACCATCGTGCACCCCCAATCTTCGCGCAAAGGAAGACACTCAATAATAAATCATGCTCCAACTTCTTAGCATATCGAGAGACTTCGGGAATCACAAACCCTGACACTAATATTCTTACTAAACCACAATCATTCACTAGTGCCTCCCAAATATTACCACCATTATATCTCAGAACTATTGCAAGGAATCAAACTTATCATATTCAGTGATCTACATGAAAGCTTTCATTATATCCTTCTTGAGTACCTATCATATTAGGACCAATTTCATAACCGGTTGCTACTCTTGAGCTTGCGTTGGTTTTTCCCTTGAAGAGGAAAGGGTGATGCAACAAAGTAGACATAAGTATTTTCCCCAGTTAAGAACCAAGGTATCAATCTAGTAGGAGGAACACACAAGTCTCCAATGATAGCACATGCACAAACAAACAAATACTTGCACCCAACGCGATAAATGGGTTGTCAATCCGTTCATGGTTACTTGCAAGGACGAGATCTGATAGAGATAGGTATAAAAGATAAATAAAAGTGCAAAATAAAGTAAAGGTAAATAAATTGCAGCAAGGTATATTTGTGTTTTTGGTTTTATAGATCTGAAAATAATATGATAAAAATAGACTCGGGGCAATAGTTTTCATTAGAGGCTTCTCTCTTGAAGAACACATACGGTGGGTAAACAAATTACTATTGAGCAATTGATAGAAATCAAATTTATGACGATATCTAAGGTGATGATCATGAATATAGGCATCACATCCATGACAAGTAGACCGACTCCTTCCTGCATCTACTACTATTACTCCACACATCGACTGCTATCCAACATGCATCTAGTGTATTAAGTTAACAAGAACGAAGTAACACCTTAAACAAGATGACATGATGTAGGGGCATACATCCAATCAATATGGTAAAAACCCATCTTTTTATCCTTAATGGCAACAATACAAATACGTGCCTCGCTACCCCTTCTGTCACTGGGTGAGGACACCGCAAGATTGAACACATCACAAAGCACCTCTCCCATTGAAAGAAAAATCAATCTAGTTGGCCAAACTAAATCAGTAGATTGGATAGAAATACAAAGCTATCTTAATCATGCATAAAAGAGTTCAGAGAATACTCAAATAATATTCATAGACAATTTGATCTTAAACCCACAATTCATCGGATCTCAACAAACGCACCGCAAAAGAAGATTACAATGAATAGATCTCCAAGAACATCGAGGAGAACATTGTATTGAAGATCAAAGAGAGAGAAGAAGCCATCTAGCTACTAGCTATGTACCTGTAGGTCTGTGGTAATCTACTCACACATCATCGGTAGGGCAGCAAGGTTGATGTAGAGGCCCTCCGTGATCGAATCCCCCTCTGACAGAGTACCGGAACATGTCTCTAGATGGGATCTCATGAGGACAGGAACTTGCGGTAGCATAAAAGTATTTTTGGTGTGCCCTTTGGTCTAAGAGGAATATTTGGGAATTTATAGAGCTAAGATTAGGGTTGGAGGAGCTCCAGTGGGCCCACAAGCCGTGGAGCCCCCTGAGAGCGCGACCTTCTAGCTTGTGGCGACCTCGTGGCTCCTATGGCCTCCTTCTGAAGCTTCGTGGGTGTCTTCTTGTCCAAGCAAACTCGTCAAAAAGTTTTGTTCCGTTTGGACTCTGTTTGGTATTGATTTTCTGTAGAAGACAAAAACAAGGAAAAACAGTAATTGGCAATGGGCATTAAGTTAATAGGTTAGTCCCAAAAATGATATAAAATAGCATAATCATGCATATAAAACATCGAAGATGGATAATATAATAACATGGAACAATAAAAATTTATAGATACGTTGGAGACGTATCAAGCATCCCAAGCTTAATTCCTGCTCATCCTCGAGTATGTAAAAGATAAGAAAACAGAATTTTTTATGTGGAATGCTACCTAACATGTCTATTAATGTAATCTTTCTTTGTTTGGCATTAATAATCAGATCCATATGATTCAAAAAAACTTTAATATTGACATAAAAACAATAATACTTCAAGCATACTAATAAAGCAATCATGTCTTCTCAAAATATCATGGCTAAAGAAAGTTATCCCTACAAAATCATATAATCTTGTCATGCTCTATCTTCATCACACAAAGTATTTATCATGCACAACCCTGATGACAAGCCAGGCAATTGTTTCATACTTTTGACGTTCTCAAACCTTTTCAACTCTCAGGCAATACTTGAGCGTAAGCCATTGATATAACACTATGGGTGGAATAAAATATGATGTTGGAAGTTGTGTGGAGAAGACAAAAGAGAAGAAAGCCTCACATTGACGAGGCTAATCAACGGGCTATGTAGATGCCCATCAATTGATATCAAGGTAAGGAGTAGGGATTTCCATGCGACGGATGCACTAGAGTGTGATGGCCTGGCTTATTAGGGATGATAGACTACTCATATCAATAAGGAATTCCTTCTTTTCCGGGAGCCCATCCGGACAGAACTCCCAAGTTAAGCGTGCTCAGCTTGGAGTAGTTTCAGGATGGGTGAATGACCGGGAAGTTGCTCCCGGGTGCGCACGAGTGAGGACAAAGTGCGCCGAAAAGACTAGTATTGATCTGTGGGGCCAGTCTAGATCCCGCCAGGAGTAACGACCACCGACGGGTGTGTCCGGGGCGTTACAAGTTGGTATCAGAGCCGACCCTCACGGTTACACGGATGGTTGCGGACAGGTGCGCGGTCATGTTGTTCATGACGTTTGTGACCTGTCGTGGCACATGACATGGCACATGTACCGGACTGGATGCACAGACGGTTGTGCCAAGAGGGAACGTTCCTGTGGCCCGACGAGGACGTCGGTTCCTCTGAGTGGGGGTGTATGTGATGGCGTGGCTTATTAGGGATGATAGACTACTCATATCAATAAGGAATTCCTTCTTTTCCAGGAGCCCATCCGGACAGAACTCCCAAGTTAAGCGTGCTCAGCTTGGAGTAGTTTCAGGATGGGTGAACGACCGGGAAGTTGCTCCCGGGTGCGCACGAGTGAGGACAAAGTGCGCAGAAAAGACTAGTATTGATCTGTGGGGCCAGTCTAGATCCCGCCAGGAGTAACGACCATTGGCGGGTGTGTCCGGGGCGTTACATAGAGCTATAAGTAAATGAAAGCTCAAAAGAAAACTAAGTGGGTGTGCATCCAACTCGCTTGCTCACAAAGACCTAGCGCATTTTGAGGAAGCCCATCATTGGAATATACAAGCCAAGTTCTACAATGATAAATTCCCACTAGTAATATATGAAAGTGACCAAATAGGAGACTCTCTATCATGAAGAACACGGTGCTACTTTGAAGAACAAGTGTGGAAAAATGATAGTAACATTGTCCCTCCTCTCTTTTTCTCTCATTTTTTTCTTTTTTTTCTTTTGGGCTCTTTGGCCTATTTTTTTTATTTGGGGCTCTTTGGCCTATTTTTTTATTTTGGGCTCTTTGGCCTCTTATTATTATTATTATTATTATTATTATTATTATTATTATTATTATTATTATTATTATTATTATTATTATTATTATTATTATTAAAGTCTAGAGTCTCATCTCGACTTGTGAGGGAATCATAGCCTCCATCATCCTTTCCTCACATGGGACAATGCTCTAATAATGATGATCATCACACTTTTATTTACTCACAACTCAAAAATTACAACTCAATACTATAACAAAGTTATGACTCTATATGAATGCTTCATGCATATGACAATGATGGTGTGTGTTATAATAAAACGGATCGATGGATGTTGCATGGCAATATATCTCGGAATGTATATGGAAATGCCATAATAGGTAGGTATGGTGGCTGTCTTGAGGAAGATATAAGGTGGCTTATGTGTGAAAGAGCGTATCATATCACGGGGTTTCGATGCACTGGTGAAGTTTACACCAACTCTCAAGGTGCCAATGTGTGATACTGAAGAGTCTAGCAATGGTGGAAGGGTGACAGCGCGTATAATCCATGGACTCAACATTAGTCATAAAGAACTCACGTACTTACTGCAAAAGTTTATTAGCTATCAAAACAAAGTACTAATACGCATGCTCCTAGGGGGATAGATTGGTAGGAAAAGACCATCGCTCATCCCCGACCGCCACTCATAAGGAATACAATCGAAAATAAATCATGCTCCAACTTCATCGCATAACTATAGACCATACATGCATGCTTCGGGAATCACAAACTTTAACACAAATATTCTTACTAATCCACAATTACTTACTAGCATGACTCTAATATCACCATCTTTATATCTCAAAACAAATGCAAGGAATCAAACTTCTCATATATTCAATGATCTTCATGAAAGTTTTTATTATATCCCTCTTGAATACCCATCATATTAGGACTAAATTCATAACCTAAGCAAATTGCTATACTATTTATAAGACTCTAAAAATAATATAAGTGAAGCATGATAGTTCATAAATTTCTATAAAATAAAACCACCGTCGTGCTCTAAAAAGATATAAGTGAAGCACTAGAGAAACTACCTAGCTCAAAAGATATAAGTGAAGCACATAGAGTATTCTATTAAATTCACGATTAATGTGTGTCCCTCTCAAAAGGTGTGTACAGCAAGGATGATTGTGAAAGACTAAAAATCAAAGACTTATATAATACAAGACACTCCAAGAAAAACACATATCATGTAGTGAATAGAAATATAGCCCCATGTAATTTTAACTATGGATTGAAGACAAAAGAGGGGATGCCATCCGGGGCATCCCTAAGCTTAGATGCTTGGTTGTCCTTGAATATTACCTTGGGGTGCCTTGGGCACCCCCAAGCTTAGGCTCTTTCCACCCCTTATGTCGTGGGGAAAGCACGATCACCTATGAGGCAGGGATTTCCCTTTGAGGTTTGGCGAGCGGATGATCACATTGCATAAAGAGCAGAAACAACAAGGCAGCACGATGCTGGACAACTCTCTTTTACCCAGGTTTGGCCACTTTGCATCATAAAGCCCTACTCATGCTATGGTGGATTGCACTAAAGTATCATGAAGGCGTAGTGCGCACAAGCCCGACAAGTGTGCCTCGGGGAGAGCAGCCACATGTGTACAAGTATTGAGCGATCAAAAGTTCCAACCGTTTGCTAGGTTGCCTCGGGCGTCCTTTTATAGCTAAAGGGGCGACCACAGTGGCGAGATAGTCATTACTGTATGATTAGATAGCTAACAATGTTATCATACCTAACTCTTGCAGTTAGGACAAAGCGCATTAAATGCACTACTACATGTCATGCTCAAGTTGAAGCCCGGCAAGCCTGCCACACCGCTTATCCATCTTCTTATTAGCATGACACGCCATTTGGACGGATGTCAATAAAGTAAATCTCTTCGCCAACAAGTTGCCACGTGCTTGACAAGCTCCACCTTGCCACTTGAGATTTCGACGCCGCATTGATTAGCGACTTGATGAGGACAACAATACCACTTTTACAGCCACAACCCTTGCTGCTATACATACTGGTCCAACTACTAGAGCTCGCGCATGCCAATTAAATTACCAGGTACTTTGGTTTCTTGGTAATGATTCTAAAGTTCATGAGAATATGATGTTGCCTAAATTGGATACATTTGTCTTGCTTACAAACGAAGGGCCTAGCTTGGATAAGAAGGATGAACATTGGAGCAAGATCAAGCATGGAGATGATGGCATACACAAGGGGAACAAGAACGGAGTTACAAGTGATGATTTCAGGATTTTGAAGCCACCATAACGAGTGCATGAAGCCTTGGATGAAATATACAAGATGCCATTTCATAAATTTTGTCCAAAGGCTATTATAGGTGCTGCGTCACCTTATTATTGGGCCAGGCCCATGGAATTTCGAAATATAGAAGTATAGGTTGTTTTTAGAGTCTGTATGTGTGGAAAAAATAAAATTAGGGTTGGTTTCGGACCCCTCCTACAAGGGTGCATGAAATTCCCCCCTCTTCCTGTCCTAGGGCTTTCCAATTTCTAGGTCATGTCCTACAGTCAACATGTGCTCTGATACCATATCTGTAGTGACCCGACCTCAAACGGTCAAGCCTCTGTGTATCCGTGCCATGCCTGGATCAGTATGCTGGCACACACAATACATCAATGTATATATCAACGTGCGATCACATGTATAAATAATGTAAAACTGATATATACCTCATAAGTCTCTACGGAAATAGATAATCGGGTGTGTAGTCCCATCAACGCCAACGGCAGGTTGAGTGTAGACTATAACCCTGTATTGTAACTCTTACTCGTTGAAGGAGTATCTGCAACATGATATGTTGTAACAGTGTAGGTCAGTACATTGAATGTACCGGCAAGATCACAATAAGAGAAAACAGATGATCACTATATGCAATATGGCTTTGTGGCTCTGTGTTTGAGGTTTTTGCATAAAAGCTGGTTTTATTTTCCCTACATAAAAGGAATATCAGGAGTCTGTACTATGGAGTTTTCTATCATGACATGGTTCCGACAACTGATGTCTCATATCCCAAAATCATCATAAGTTGCCCACAATTAAGTTATCAGTCCGGTGTTGAGAGTTCTGAGATAGATCCAAGTCCAAAGGCTCAAATTGTCCGTAATCGGGGACACGGCTAATCGATTAAGTTTTAACCCTCTGTAGAGGTTTGCACACTTTACACGCAAGATTCAATCCCTCTTTTACATTGTCGCACTTCAGGGTGTTTGAGAACAAGACGACTGAAACATGGTCTTCTGAAGAGTTCCCCTGACCACTGTCCAGTTCTCATCCAATCCTACTGTGGTTCTACATCTGCTAGCTCCCTCCCAGCCAGAGTCACAACTAAGGTCAACCAAGCCAGAGCCCATAATAACTTGTTGTTGCACAAGTAAGCTTACGGGCATGAAGTATTCTTCCGTCTCTTTGAGTCTGGGTGAAGCTTTCCGCAAGATGTCATGGCGCTTCTCCATGCATCCCAGCCATCCACTAGTTGCTCCAGGGTGCCCATCAAATCCGTCCTTCACCAGTAGTGTGTATTGAATTCTAGTCTCGAGTCTTGAAGTCTTGAGGTCCTTAGGATGCAGTCCTTGCAGATGCCATCATGAAGTTGTCATCATTGACGTAGAGTCCTCCATTCTCACACCACTCCCGATCACTCATACCAACCCCGTCTACTATAGCGTAGCATTGAAAGTAAACAACATCTCGGGCTGATAACAGGGAGATGGGTTCCTACCTCATGCATTCTACTCAACTACAAGAAGTCAATAACACTACTAGAGGGATTATGAATGGTGATACTAAATGCAATAAAACATAGGTATGAATAACATGGTCAAAGTGAACTTGCCTGGTAAATTGATGAAGATAATAACGCTCTCAAAACATTGATAAACTATTCGTCACTCCGAGAAAATCTATATAGTCAAACATAGCATTCATATAAGCAAACATACTAGCAAGCAATTCTAACACTCATAATAAAATCAACAAATAAAATGCAAATCAACAAGGGACACCAAATAAAAACCAAGGAAAACTACACAACAAAACTACTAAAGAATACTCTAAGACATAACACAAAATAGTTTTGTCCTACATTAAAAAAATTAACAACAATTAAAACACTAAACTAATAAATAACAGAAACTAAAATATAAAATAAGTAGTTTAACAGAAAGTATTTTTCATAAACTTTTGGTAGCAAAAAGAAAAAAAGATTTTATAAAACTTTAACTATGTCCTATACAAGTTTTCATACAAAACTAACAAAATAAATTTTTAAAATAAGAATAAAAATGTCTACTATCAACTAACAGAATCAAAACTAAATTTGTCAAAAGTGACAAAAATAAATAATTTAAAAACAAATAAAACTATAAAGAAAAGACAAAAACAAAACTATAACTAAAACAATACTGTTTTGTCTAAAATCCTAATTTGAAATTTTCTAAAATTTCCCAAATCAAACCTACTGCTAGACAAAACCATAAGTGACCAAGAGCAAAAAGAATCAATCAAAAATATGCTCTAGAACTCAAACTAGAGCCAAAATAGTGTTTGAAGCATATTCATGCAAATTCAAATTAAAACTACTCAAATTTGAAATCCTAGCGCACTAACAAAAGCCTAAAGAAATTTTGAATCTAATGGAAAAAGAATCACTCAATTTGGATCTAAAACATAAAAGATATGGAATATCTAAGATTGAAACTTTTGTGTTTTCAAAAACAGAAACAAAAATAACAAACGGAAAGAAAATAAATCGGGCGCTAGCTAAGTGGCCTACTTCTATTGGGCCAAAGTGGTGTCGATCCGTAACTAAACGGCGCTCGGCCAAAAACTAACTAAACCGCGCATGTACGAAAACAAAAGAAACCGGTCGGCTAAACCAATCCGGACTAAACCGTAAAAATTGTAAATAAAACCGATCTAAAAGAAATAAACCTAACGCTACTACAATTAATCTGAAGCATAGATCGAATATCTAATGGACATGAGAGGGTCGGTGGCTTACAGCGAGGGTGGTCGCCGGTGATGCGGGTCAGACATCGTTGGTGGCGGCGCTCCAGTCGTTGGCGGGGTCGACGGAGGGGACCGAGGGACGCTGCGGTTGAAGGCGGTTCCACCGATGGTTGCCGGTGCACTCGTGAACGCCGAAGATGGGTGGCGGTGAACTCAGGGCAGCGAGAGCATACGGCGGTTACCGGGGTGGCTGCGTCGATGCTCGTCGGCGGTGGCGGAGAGGCTGGGCGGACGCGACACTTCACACCGCTCCCGTAGGTGGTGTTGGTGGAGCTCGGGGATGGCAGACTATGGCGGGGCAACAATTGCGGAGCTCGGGCGCTCTATAAACTCCGGCGACATCAGGCGAGCTCGAGGTGGCCTCTGTAGAAGACTTGGAGGAGGAAGAAGTTGTCAAAAAAGACCGCAACGGCGTGGGGCTTGGATGTATGGCAGAGGGGCTCACGAGGGTGCTCACCGAAGATGTAAAACGGCGGCGGCCGGAGCTTTGGTGGCCGAGATGCGAAAGGTGTGTGCGTGCTTTATAGGTGGACTTGGGCGAGGATTTAAAGGGGGATCGGTCAAGCAGGGCAAGGGGTACTTATAGGACATAAAGCTTGGGGAAGGGGTCGACTAGAGATCGCGGTCCCGTGAGAATCAGAGGTGACGGCGCACCTGACGCGCTCTGGTGGCATGGCGTGTGGGAGGGGAAAGATGACGACGCGGGCCCCCGCTGTCAGTAAGTGCGGGAATGAGGGAGAGGTGCGGGCGACCGGGCGATAGCGGTTCAGGCGCAGAGTTTGTTGGTTGGGCCGAAAAGGCCAGCTAGGCCGGGGAGAGAGAGATGGGCCTTAGTCAGTTTGCTTCGGCCTTTTATTATTATAAAGAAACGGAGAGGAAAAACCAAAACAACATATATAAAAACAAAATTATACATAAACATATTATATATCAATTTTTTTAGAAAAAGAAATACTAAAGCATGAACATATTTGCAGAGGCAAATAAAATCCACAAAAATATCACAAAGGTCAAAGAGTGCTTCTGTTGCAATAAAACCCAATAAAATTCATTTTTAAAATACCAAAATGATTTCAAAAAAAATATCTCCACTTTTCTACTGTAGGGAATCATTTTACCCTATTTTCAATATATTTTATTTTTGGAGAAAAAATAATTTGAATAAAAACCAAATAACTCCAAATTGAAAGTGGGTTTCAAAATAACTTCAAAGGGACTTTCAATTTGATTCTATGAAACTTCCAACTCTATTTCTTAGTATTTGAAGAAGTCATTTTATCTTCTCTCATGAAACTCATTGAGTTGCATAAAGTTTTTGAATTTGAAATATTTCCAAATGGAATTCAAATCTTTTGAAAACCCATTTCATTTATTTAAATGGAAGAAGTTATATCATCTTCACTCTAGGGTTTTGTGATGAAATGAATTTGAATTCATGGAGATCATAAATGCAAGGTGAAAGTTTGGGAAAGTCATTTCGTTCCCTCTCATTCAACTTTCAAAAAGTTTCAAATTTCACTCAATTTCACACAAGAAACCACACCATAATCAAACAAACAATCAAAACTATTTATTTAATATAACATTCAAAAATTTAGAATTTCGGGATGTTACAAACCTACCACACTTAAAATGAATCTCGTCCTCGAGATTCGAAGAGGCTACCAAGAAAGGTTAGGGTTTGGGGGTCTTCTAGAAAATCCATCGACCAGAGAGGTCTGGGGTGCTACCACACTTAAGAGCAAGGCTATGGTTCCGACAAAATTCATGTACTCCATCCTTTGGGTTGACGGTGCCGGTCTTCTCATATTTTTGTGATAATTCCTACACCAGGGCTCTTCCGGTAGGGGCATAACCTTTTCCTCAAACACGTGTCCTTTCATCCTGGTGAGGTTCTTCCGAGACTGGGTCTTCTTAGCTGACTGGTCTGTCGCCAATGCAAAATAACTATTAGAACCTCTTGGTGGTCAACCATTAATGGTTTTCCTTCAGAAAATGGGTCTGGGCTAAATCTCACCGTATAACCTATGACTGGCAACAACTGCTGGTACCAGGGTTTCTTAACTTGCCATTCTATGGTTTAAACAAGGTATATGGATACGGATTGGTGATGGTATATCGAGACGGATCAGTGGCGGATAAGCGGTGGTGGTAGATGGCAGGAGCGATGATGATGGTGCGGCGAGGACGTGACAATTTATGACCAGAACTGGAAACTCTATAAGACTAGACTCTAAGACCAGCAACTAGACACGACAATGCAACTACAAATTTAACAAAGCAAAATACTAAAAAAGACTATGTAAAGGCTCAGACTGGTTCGGATATGATGAACTAACCCTAAATTTTTTTGGCTTTTTCATGGACTGTAGGTATGAAGAACAGACTCGATCTAAACTAGGAAATAACTGTAAAATCTCACCGAGCAACCCGGAAATCTGGTACCACCTGATAGAGGCAAAGGTGTCCCGATGTTTCGATGAGATGGTGGCTATCGTTTTCTATGGGAGTCAACCTTGATGATCCGACTACGAACGTGCGAGACGCCGCGCCTTAGCAATCGCTAAACCAACTTCCAAGGAGTTATTGACCACGTTGGAGCACGATCAACCTGACCACGATGGTCTATTTCCTGCGAGCAAACGACGAACAAGCAAGAAACTGAGATTGCAATCTAGATATTGCGAATATAAGATGAAAACTTTATTGATCAAGGTGGGGTTATGTGACGTCTTGGTCTGGTCGTTGAACACAAACGAAGTACGCGAAGTTGCAGCAATGGTGAACTTTTAATCTAAACAAAAACCAAAGTCTAAACGATGCCCGAAGGGCTGTATATATGGAGGAGAGAGGGGGGGATTTCGTGGCCCTTGGAAGAGGGGTCCGAAACCAACCCTAACTCTTGTTTCCCCACACATACGGACTCTAAAAACTGCTTATAATCAAGTATTTCGAAATTACATGGGCCTGTCCCAAAAATAAGGTGACGCAACACCTAGAATAGCCTCTGGACAAAATTTATGAAGTGGCATCTTGTATATTTCGTCCAAGGCTTCATGCACTCATGACGGTGGCTTCAAAGTCCTAGAATCATCACTTGTAACTCCGTTCTTGTTCCCCTTGCGCATGCCATCATCTCCATGCTTGAACTTGCTCCAAGGTTCATCTTTCTTGTCCAAGCTAGCAAGGCCCTTCATTTGTAAGCAAAACAAATGTATCCATTTTAGGTAGCATCATATTCTCATGAACATTAGAATCATTACCAAGAAACGAAAGTACCTGATAATTCAATTGGCGTGCACGAACTCTAGTAATTGGTCCAGTATGTATAGCAGTAGGGGTTGTGGGTGTAACAATGGTATTGATGTCCTCATCAGTTGATGAAGATAATAACGCTCTCGAAAACTTTGATAAACTATTCATCACTCCGAGAAAAACTATATAGTCAAACATAGCATTCATATAAGCAAACATACAAGCAAGCAATTCTAACACTCATAATAAAATCAACAAATAAAATGCAAATCAACAAGGGACACCAAATAAAAACCAAGAAAAACTACACAACAAAACTACTAAAGAAAACTCTAAGACATAACACAAAATAGTTCTGTGATAAGTAAAAAAACTTAACAACAATTAAAACACCAAACTAATAAATTAACAGAAAATGAAGTGTAAAATAACTAATTTAACAGAAAGTATTTTTCATAAACTTTTAGTAGAAAAAAGAAAAAATAAAAAGATTTTATAAAACTTTAACTATGTCCTATAAAAGTTTTCATACAAAACTAACAAAAATACATTTTTAAAATAAGAATAAAATTGTCTACTGTCAAATAACAGAAACAAAACTAAATTTGTCAAAAGTGACAAAAAGGAATAATTTAAAAACAATTAAAACTATAAAGAAGTGCACAAATAAAACTAGAACTAAAACATTACTGTTTTGTCTAAAATCCTAAATTAAAATTTTCTAAAATTTCCCAAATCAAACCTACTGCTAGACAAAACCATAAGTGACCAGGAGCAAAAAGAATCAATCAAAAATATGCTCTAGAACTCAAACTAGAGCCAAAATAGTGTTTGAAGCATATTCATGCAAATTCAAATTAAAACTACTCAAATTTGAAATCCAAGTGCACTAACAGAATCTTAAAGAAATTTTGAATCTAATGGAAAAAGAATCACTCAATTTGGATCTAAAACATAAAAGATATGGAATATCTAATATTGAAACTTTTCTGTTTTAAAAAATAGAAACTAAAATAACAAAAAAAAACATATCGGGGGCTAGCTAAGTGGCCTACTGCTATGGGGCCAAAGTGGTGTCGATCCGTAACTAGATGGAGCTCGCCGAAAACTAACTAAACCACATACGTATGAAAATAAAAGAAACCGGTCGGCTAAACCGATCCGGACTAAACCGTAAAAACCGCAAATAAAACCTATCTAAAAGAAATAAACCTAACGATACTACAATTATTCTAAAGCGTAGATCAAAGATCTAACGGACGTGAGAGAGTCGGTGGCTTACAGCAAGGGTGGTCGCCGGCGATGCGGGTCAGACATCGTCGTCGTCGGTGCTCCAGTCATCGGCGGGGCCAGCGGGGGGGGGGGACCAGGGGATGCAGCAATTGAAGGCGGTTCCAACGATGGTTGCCGGTGCACATGCGGACGATGGAGATGGGCAGCAGTGAACTCAGGGCGGCGAGGGCGTATGGTGGTTGCCGGGGTGGCTGCCTCGGTGCTCGTCGGCGGTGGCGGAGAGGCTGGGCGGACGCGGCACTTCACACCGCTCCCGTAGGTGGTGTTGGTGGAGCTCAGGGATGACGGACTGCGGCGGGGCGACAACGGCGAAGCTCGGGTGCTCTGTAAACTCTGTGACATTAGCTGAGCTCGAGGCGGCCTCTGTAGATGGCTTCGAGGAGGAAGGAGTTGTCAAAAAAGACCGCAACGACATGGGGCTTGGATGTACGGCAGAGGGGCTCACGAGGGTGCTCACTGAAGATGTAAAATGGCGGCGGCCAAAGCTTTGGTGGCCGAGATCTGAAAGGCGTGTGCATGCTATATAGATGGAGTTGGGCAAGGGTTTAAAGGGGGATCGGTCGAGCAGGGCGAGGGGTACTTATAAGACATAAAGCTTGGGAAAGGGGTCGACTGGAGATCGCAATCCCGTGAGAATCGGAGGTGACGGCGCACTTGACGCGCTCTAGTGGCATGGCATGCGGGAGGGGGAAGAAGACGACGCGGGCCCCAACTGTCAGTGAGTGCGGAAACGAGGGACAGGTGTGGGCGACCGGGCGGTAGCGGTTCGGGCACGACATTGGTTGGCTGGGTCGAAAAGGCCACCTAGGCCAGGGAGAGAGAGATGGGCCTTAGTCAGTTGGCTTCGGCCTTTTTATTATTATAAAGAAATAGAGAGGCATATTATATATCAAATTATACATAGACATATTATATATCAATTTTTTTAGAAAAAGAAATACTAAAACATGAACATATTTTCAGAGGCAAATAAAATCCACAAAAAAATCACAAAGGTCAAACTGTGCTTTTGTTGCAATAAAACCCAATAAATTCATTTTTTAAATACCAAATGATTTCAAAAAAATTCTCCACTTTTCTATTGTAGGGAATCATTTTACCCTATTTTTAATATATTTTAATATGGAGAAAAAATAATTTGAAGAAAAACCAAATAACTCCAAATTGAAAGTGGGTTTCAAAATAACTTCAAAGGGACATTCAGTTTGATTCTATGAAACTTCCAACTCCCTTTCTTAGGATTTGAAGAACTTATTTTATCTTCTCTCATGAAAGTCATTTAGTTGCATAAAGTTTTTGAATTTGAAATATTTCCAAATGGAATTCAAATCTTTTCAAAACCCCTTTCATTTATTTAAATGGAAGAAGTCATATCATCTTCACTCTAGGGTTTTGTGATGAAATGAATTTGAATTCATGGAGATCATAAATGCAAGGTGAATGTTTGGAAAAGTCATTTAATTCCCTCTCATTCAACTTTCAAAAAGTTTCAAATTTCACTCAATTTCACAAAAGCAACCACACCACAATCAAACAAACAATCAAAACTATGTATTTAATATAACATTCCAAAGTTTAGAATTTTGGGATGTTACATTTACCTCCTTTAAGAGGGCCCGAACCTGGGTAAACATCATGTCCCTATTTTCCCTCGTTACCATCGATCCTTAGACACACAGCTTGGAACCCCCTACCTGAGATCTGCCGGTTTTGACACCGACATTGGTGATTTCATTGAGAGTTCCGTTGTGTTGTCGACAGAGGAATCGATGGCTCGCCTCGTCATCGACGACGATGCTGTTTCCGGGGAGACCTTTCTCCTTCATCAACTCTTTGTGTTCGAAAGCTTCGTGCTATGTGCAAACTCGACCGGTCACCTTGAGCAGGTCGACCGCTACGCCCCCGGTCACCAGATCAGGTTTGGAAGTTTGAACTGCATTGCCGATATCTGAGGAGACCTGATCATCGAGGGTTCGCTGCCTCGGCCGCCGCTCCCCACCTGCACGAAGGACGCCCTTCGGATCTACTATTAGACCCTATTCAGGGGTCGACGTTCATGTCCGCCCTGGCCTTAGATCTGGGGCGGACCACATCGTCCGAAGATGGGAGGATGAACCCCGTCGGACTCTCTCCCCTCACGGAGCTTCTAGCCGGAGACCCAGATGCGATCGCGCTATCCACGGACCCGGAGTCAAATGGGACTCTCCCTGTCATCGGGAAGCCGGGTTCGCGTCCGGACACCAGCTCAAACTCTCGAGGTCTGCATCCCTCGGGCTCGGCCAAGTGGTTATCACCGAGCCTAGCTCCGCAGATCCTCAAATGCATGTCCAACTTTTGCTCTTAAACGAAACGTTGGACTTAATACAATCTCTCACCATCAATGAAGTATCACCTCCGAACTACACCCAGCTTGAACTGGGGGCTCAGAGTAGGCAATTTTACATCCCACCCACCACCCACTTAATATCCACTGTCGAGGTTCTAACCGACATGCTAGACTATGCCTCTAAAGACATCGATGGCATGGACGACGATGTCAAAGCCGAACCAGCTCAAAACCCGCCCATCACCGGGCGTTGGACAGCCACTTCTACTTACGATGTATACATGGTGGACACCCCTGAGAAGAAGGACGACAATGGCACTCCAGATCCAGATGGGCATAAGCCCGTCGATGAACCACCGAAACACCGGCGTGAGCGGCGCCGCTCATGATTGTGTCAAGAAAGGGAAAGCAACACTGGAACCGGCGACAATGACACTCCGGATAATGCCGAAGACCCCGAAAACCCCGTGGAGCCTGCGTTCGAGCAGGATGAAAGGGAGGAGGGTCAATTCAGCCCCGAAGAACTCACTGATCATGAAAATTCGGAAGATAGTAAGTACTTACCTGTCTCCGAAGAGGATGTCAACCTTGGTGACGAAGATTTCATCGTCCCAAAGGAACCTCTTAGACAAGAACACTTCAAGCGATAGCTCATCGCCACCGCGTGAAGCCTAAAAAAGAAACAACATTAGATTAAAGCTGAACAAGATACGCTCAATGACAGATGGACTAAGGTCCTAGCCGCCGAAGAAGGATATGGCTTTGAGCGCCCAACAAAGAGTTACCCAAAATGCAGGCTACTGCACAATTCGACGACGAGGCCCTTGCGCCAATACCGTCAAAATACAATCAGGTTGATCAATAGGACCGACCAACACATGGACGGGACAAAACGACTGATTATGCCAAACACCGGCCCGCACCCCCTCACCATAGAGTCAAGGAGACATCGGCTTCGGGCTACACGTACAACCTACGTCAGGACCTGACCAATAGAGCCGGCCAGAAAAGATCAATCTATGGACCAAGAGGACGTGCCCCGACACGGGATGACGACCATCAAGCCTGGCACGACAAACACAACGAACTCCGGGGTCAGCACCGAACAAAAATGTCATCCAAACTCTATCACGATGTCGCCTGATACAGAGGTGCCGCATACCCCATGTGCTTTACTGATGAGGTAATGCAACACCAATTTTCAGAAGGGTTCCAACCCGTGAACATCGAGCAATATGATGGAACGACGGATCCCGCTGTATGGATTGAAGATTTTCTTCTTCACATTCACATGGCTCGCGGAGATGACCTCCATGCCATTAAATACCTCCCTCTAAAGCTGAAAGGACCAGCATGGCACTGGTTAAACAACCTCCCAGAGAACTCCATTGGAAGTTGGGAAGACTTAGAGGATGCTTTTCGGGACAACTTTTAGGGCACTTATGTCCGGCAACCGGATGCTGATGACTTGAGTCACATAATCCAGCAACCTGGAGAGTTAGCTCGCAAACTTTGGAGTCAGTTCTTAATTAAAAAGAAACAAATTGTGTATTGTCCAGACGCCGAGGCCTTAGCGGCATTTGAGCACAACGTCCGTGATGAATGGTTCGCTCGACACCTCAGTTAGGAAAAGAAGAAGACCATGGTGGCTCTTACTGCACTTATGACCCTCTTTTGTGCGGGCGAAGATAGATGGTTGGCTTGTTGAAGCAACAGTACCAGTGACCCCGGCACTTCTGAGGCCAGGGATGGAAATGGCAGGCCACGACACAACGAAAGCAAGCGTCGAAACAATAACGGAGAAACAGAGGACACGACAGTAAACGCCGGATTCAGGGGCTCCAAATCCGGCCAGCGGAAGAAGTCATTCAAAGGCAATCAGGATGGTCCATCCAACTTGGACGAAATACTAGAGAGACCATGCCAGATTCATGGCACACCTAAGAAGCCTGCCAACCTCACCGACAGAAATTGCTGAATTTCAAGCAGGCTGGTAAGTTAAATGCCGAGCATAAGGGGAAAGTATCTCAAAGCGAGGACGATGATGAACTTCGCCTACCGAAGACAAGGGGACAGAAACGATCCCCCCACCCCGAGGTGAAAGCGCATTACGGGATGTCTACGCCGTAGAGCCTGTCACCCCAAAATTCAACCCATGCTCGGCTTGTCCGATCACCTTTGATCGTGGGACCACCCAACCAGTACCTATCATGGAGGTTTGGCGGCCATGGTACTCGATCCTATCAACGACGGATACCCCCTTACTATAGTCCTTATGGACGGCGGCAGTATCCTTAACTTGTCTACAAGGATATTGTCCGCAAGATAGGTATTGACCCGTCAAGAATCAAGCCTAGCAACACTACCTTCAAATGAGTGGTACCCAGCGTGGAGGCCCGCTCCACAGGCTCCTTAACGCTGGAAGTAGTGTTCGGCTCTCCAGACAACTTTTGAAGCGAAGAATTGATCTTCGACATCGTCCCTTTTTGTAGTGGTTATCATGCACTACTCGGACGAACTCCTTTCACATGCTTTAATGCAGTCCCGCACTATGCCTATCTGAAGCTCAAAATGCATGGACCAGGTGGCGTCATCACAGTAAATGGGAATATGGAGGGCTCCCTCCGTATTTAGGAGCACACCGCGGCCCTAGCAACCGAAGTACAGGGCGGCCTCATCAAGCCGAATAGCTCATCAGTCATCAAGACCCATGATACGTCTCCAACATATCTATAATTTTTGATTGTTCCATGCTATTATATTATCTGTTTTGGATGTTTAATGGGCTTTAATATGCTCTTCTTATCTGTTTTGATTGTTCCATGCTATTATTTTTGGGACTAACCGGAGGCCCAGTGCCAGTTTTTGTTTTTTTGCCTATTTTAGAGTTTCGCAGAAAAGGAATACCAAACGGAATCCAAAAGGAATCCAAAAGGAATGAAACCTTAGCGATGATCTTTCTTGGACCGAAAGCAAACCAGAGGACTTGGTGTTGAAGTCTGGAATGCCATAAGGCAACCACAAGGCAAGAGGGCGCACCTAGGGCAGGTAGGCGCGCCCCCACCCTCGTGGGACCCTCGTAGCTCCACCGACGTAGTTCTTCTGCATATATATACTCTTATACCCTAGATCAACTGCAGAGAGCCATGAAATCACTTTTCCACCGCCACAACCTTCTGTACCCGTGAGATCCCATCTTGGGGCCTCTTCCGACGATCTGCCGGAGGGGAATCGATCACGGAGGGCTTCTACATCAACACCATAGCCTCTCCAATGAAGCGTGAGTACTGTACCACAGACCTTTGGGTCCATAGTTATTAGCTAGATGGCTTCTTCTCTCTGTTTGATTCTCATTACAAAGTTCTCCTCGATGTTCTTGGAGATCTATTCAATGTAATACTCTTTTGCGGTGTGTTTGCCGAGATCCGATGAATTGTGGGTTTATGAACAAGATTATCTATGAATATTATTTGGTTCTTCTCTGAATTCTTATATGCATGATTTGATATCTTTGCAAGTCTCTTCAAATTATCGGTTTAGTTTGGCCTACTAGATTGATCTTTCTTGCAATGGGAGAAGTGCTTAGCTTTGGGTTCAATCTTGCGGTGTCCTTTCCCAGTGACAGCAGAGGCAACAACGCACGTATTGTATTGTTGCCATCAAGGATAAAAAGACGGGGTTTATATCTTATTGCTTGAGTTTATCGCTCTACATCATGTCATCTTGCTTAAAGCGTTACTCTGTTCTTATGAACTTAATACTCTATATGCATGCTGGATAGTGGTCGATGTGTGGCGTAATAGTAGTAGATGCTAAATCGTTTCAATCTACTTGACATGGACGTGATGCCTATATTCATGATCATTGCCTTAGATATTCTCATAACTATGCACTTTTCTATCCATTGCTCGGCAATAATTTGTTCACCCACCGTAATACATGCTATCTTGAGAGAAGCCACTAGTGAAACCTATGGCCCCTGGGTCTCTTTCCTATTATATTGCATCTCTTTTTATTTACATTGCATCTCTTTTACTATTTTGCAATCTTTACTTTCCAATCTATACAACAAAAATACAAAAATATTTACTTTACTATCTTTATCAGATCTCACTTTTACGAGTGACCGTGAAGGGATTGACAACGCCTTTATCGCATTGGTTGCAAGGTTCTTGATTGTTTGTGCAGGTACTAGGTGACTTGTGCATTTTCTTCTACTGGATTGATACCTTGGTTCTCAAAAACCGAGGGAAATACTTATGCTACTTTGTGCATCACCCTTTCCTCTTCAAGGGAAAACCAACACATGCTCAAGAGGTAGCAAGAAGGATTTCTGGCGCCGTTGCCGGGGAGATCTACACCAAGTCAAGACATACCAAGTACCCATCATAAACTCTTCTCCCTCGCATTACATTATTTACCATTTGCCTCTCATTTTCCTCTCCCCACTTCACAAAAAATGCCATTTTGTTCGCCCTCTTTTCCGTTTGCCTTTTTCTCATCAGATCTCTTGTTTGCTCGTGTTGCCATGTGCCTTTTATATGCTTGCATCTTCGCTTGCTAAAAATCTATTGATATGGATCCTCATCCGCTTGCCAATCTTTTTAAGAGATCCAATTATGATGAACCAATTGCTAGTGAGTTTTGAGCACTAGATTATCTTTATAAAGTTTTGCTTGAAATGCGTGAATCTGAAAATTGTGATGAAGTACTTTATGAAGTGATTCACGATAGATCTTTGAATAAAAAGCATGATTGCAATTATGTTATTATAAATTCTATTAATGTCAATTATGTTAATGATATGCAAAACCCTAAGCTTGGGGATCCTGATTTTGCTATGTATACTACTTGTTGCAATGATCATGATTGGGGTGATTTTTCTTATGATCTTGAAAATTTATTTAAGCCCCATGATGAATTTGAGAATGATAATAATGTTTGCAATAATATTGAAAGTGGGTTTGGAAGAGTGTCAACTTTAGATCCCACATATTTGGATAATGTTCAATCTTATGAAGTTTTTGATAAAAGTAGGTTCGGACAGGTCATGACTTTATTTTGATAATCTCACTATTTCGGAAGAGTGTCAACTTTGCATGCGTGTGGATCATGAAGAGAGAATTTTATGTGACAGTTATATTGTTGACTTTGATTATGATCATACATGTAATTATTATGAGAGAGGAAAATATGGTTGTATAAATTTTTGTGTCACTAAATTACCTCTCGTTATGTTGACATTGCTATGGTTTCTTTCTCCTTTCTTCCATATGCTAGTTTTTGCCTGTCTTGATAATTTGTTTTCTTGTATAATGCCTATGCATAGGAAGTATGTTATACTTAGATGTGATTTTCATATGCTTAATGATGCTCCCTTCGTGTTTCAATTGCTATCTTTCATTTGAGCATCATTAAAATTATAGATGCCTAGCTTAATGGCTTTAAAGAATAGCGCTTGTTTGGAGGCAACCCAATTTTATTTTTGTTCTTTGCTTTTTGTTCCTATTTACTAATAAATAATTCATCTAGATTCTGTTATTATTGTGTTTTTTATGTTTTAATTAGTGTTTGTGCCAAGTAAAGCCTTTAGGATCTTCTTGGGTGATTGTTGTTTGATCTTGTTGATAAAAACAGAAAGTATGCGCTCACGAAATTAATTTAATTCTTTACCAGAGAGCGATAAAATACTAATTCCAACTGAAGTAGATCAATATACTCTTTACCATGGTCGTCCTAATTTTTAAAAAAATTTGGAGTTACAGAAGTATTCAAAATCTCGAGATTGGTACAGACTGTTCTGTTTTTGACAGATTCTGTTTTTCGCGTGTTGTTTGCTTATTTTGATGCATCTATGGCTAGTATCGGCGGGTATGAACCATAGAGAAGTTGGAATACAGTAGGTTTAACACCAATAAAATTAAGAATGAGTTCATTACAGTACCTTAAAGTGGAGGTTTATTTTCTTATACTAACGGAGCTCATGAGATTTTCTATTGAAGTTTTTTGTTGTGAAGTTTTCAAGTTATTGGGTTAAGATTTGATGGATTTTGGAATAAGGAGTGCCAAGAGCATAAGCTTGGGGATTCCCAAGGCACCCTAAGATAAAATTCAAGGACAACCAAAAGCCTAAGCTTGGGGATGCCCCGGAAAGCATCCCCTCTTTCGTCTTTGTCTATCGGTAACTTTACTTGAGGCTATATTTTTACTCACCACATGATATGGGTTTTGCTTGGAGCATTTTGTATGATTTGAGTATTTTCTTTTTAGTTTACCACAACCGTGCTTGCTGTACACACCTTTTGGGAGAGATACACATGAATCAGAATTTATTAGAATACTCTATGTGCTTCACTTATATCTTTTGATCTAGATAATTTTTCTCAAGTGCTTCACTTATATCTTTTTAGAGCACGATGGTGGTTTTATTTTATAAAAATTACTGATCTCTCATGCTTCACTTATATTATTTTGAAAGTCTTCTAGAACAGCATGGTAATTTGCTTTGGCTATAAAATTAGTCCTAATATGATGGGCATCCAAGATGGGTATAATAAAAACTTTCATATAAAGTGCATTGAATACTATGAGAAGTTTGATTCGTTATGATTGTTTTGAGATATGAATATGGTGATATTAGAGTCATGCTAGTTGAGTAGTTGTGAATTTGAGGATACTTGTGTTAAAGTTTGTGATTCCCGTAGCATGCACGTATGGTGAACCGTTATGTGATGAAGTCGGAGCATGATTTATTTATTGATTGTCTTCCTTATGAGTGGCGGTCAGGGACGAGCGATGGTCTTTTCCTACCAATCTATCCCCCTAGGAGCATGCGCGTAGTACTTTGTTTCGATAACTAATATATTTTTGCAATAAGTATGTGAGTTTTTATGACTAATGTTGAGTCTATGGATTATACGCACTCTCACCCTTCCACCATTCCTAGTCTCTCTAGTACCGCGCAACTTTCGTCGGTACCATAAACCCATCATTTACCTTCCTCAAAACAGCCACGATACCTACCTATTATGGCATTTCAATAGCCATTCCGAGATATATTGCCATGAACCTTTCCACCATTCTGATTATTATGACACGCTCCATCATTGTCATATTGCTTTGCATGATCATGTAGTTGACATCGTATTTGTGGCAAAGCCACTGTTCATATTTTTTCATACATGTCACTCTTGATTCATTGCACATCCCGGTACACCGCCGGAGGCATTCACATAGAGTCATATTTTGTTATAAGTATCGAGTTGTAATTCTTGAGTTGTAAGTAAAGAAAAGTGTGATGGTCATCAATATTAGAGCATTGTCCCATGTGAGGAAAGGATGATGGAGACTATGATTCCCCCACAAGTCGGGATGAGACTTCAGACGAAAAATAAAAATAAAAAGGGAAAAGAGAGGCCATAAAAAAGAGAGAAAGGCCCAAATAAAAAATGAGAGAAAAAGAGAGAAGGCGCAATGCTACTATCCATTTCCACAAGTGTGCTTCAAAGTAGCACCATGATCTTGATGATAGGGAGTCTCCTATTTTGTCACTTTCATATACTAGTGGGAATTTTTCATTATAGATCTTGGCTTTTATATTCCAATGATGGGCTTCCTCAAAATGCCCTCGGTCTTCGTGAGCAAGCGAGTTGCATGCACACCCACTTAGTTTCTTTTTGAGTTTTCATACACTTACAGCTCTAGTGCATCCGTTGCATGGCAATCCCTACTGAGTCACATTGATATCTATTGATGGGCATCTCCATAGCCATCGATACGCCTAGTTGATGTGAGACTATCTTCTCCTTTTTGTCCTCTGCACAACCACCATTCTATTCCACCTATAGTGCTATGTCCATGGCTCACGCTCATGTATTGCGTGAAGATTGAAAAAGTTTGAGAACATCAAAAGTGTGAAACAATTGCTTGGCTTGTCATCCGGGTTGTGCATGATTTATTTATTTTGTGCGATGAAGATAGAGCATAGCCAGAGTATATGATTTTGTAGGGATAGCTTTCTTTGGCCATGTTATTTTGAGAAGACATGGTTGCTTTATTAGTGTGCTTGAAGTATTATTATTTTTATCTCAATATTAAACTTTTGTTTTGAATCTTTCGGATCTGAACATTCATGCCACAATAAAGGAAATTATATTGATAATTATGTTAGGTAGCATTCCACATAAAAAATTCTGTTTTTATCATTTACCTACTCGAGGACAAGCAATAATTAAGCTTGGGGGTGCTTGATACGTCTCCAGCATATCTATAATTTTTGATTGTTCCATGCTATTATATTATCTGCTTTGGATGTTTTGTGGGCTTTAATATGCTCTTTTATATTATTCTTGGGACTAACCTAATAACCGGAGGCCCAGTGCCAGTTTCTGTTTTTTGGCCTATTTTAGAATTTCGCAGATAAGGAATACCAAACGGAATCCAAATGGAATGAAACCTTCGTGATGATCTTTCTTGGACCGAAAGCAAACCAGAAGACTTGGAGTTGAAGTCTGGAACGCCACGAGGCGACCACAAGGCAGGAGGGCGCACCCAGGGTGTAGGTGGCCCCCACCCTCGTGGGCCCCTTGTAGCACCACCGACGTACTTCTTCCGCCTATATATACTCTTATACCCTAGATCGATCGCAGAGAGCCACGAAACCACTTTTCATCCGCCGCAACCTTCTGTACCCGTGAGATCCCATCTTGGGGCCTCTTCCAGCGATCCACCGAAGGGGGAATCAATCACGGAGGGCTTCTACATCAACACCATAGCCTCCCCGATGAAGCATGACTAGTTTACCATAGACCTTCGGGTCCATAGTTATTAGCTAGATGGCTTCTTCTCTCGCTTTGATTCTCAATACAAAGTTCTCCTCGATGTTCTTGGAGATCTATTCGATGTAATACTCTTTTGCGGTGTGTTTGCCAAGATCCGATGAATTGTGGGTTTATGAAAAAGATTATCTATGAATATTATCTGGTTCTTCTCTGAATTCTTATATGCATGATTTGATATCTTTGCAAGTCTCTTTGAATTATCAGTTTAGTTTGGCCTACTAGATTGATCTTTCTTGCAATGGGAGAAGTTCTTAGCTTTGGGTTCAATCTTGCAGATTCCTTTCCCAGTGATAGTAGGGGCAGCAATGCACGTATTGTATTGTTGCCATAGAGGATAAAAAGATGGGGTTTATATCTTATTGCTTGAGTTTATCCCTCTACATAATGTCATCTTGCTTAAAGCCTTACTCTGTTCTTATGAACTTAATACTCTAGATGCATGCTGGATAGCGGTCGATGTGTGGAGTAATAGTAGTAGATGCAGAATCATTTCGATCTACTTGGCACGGACATGATGCCTATATTCATGATCATTGCCTTAGATATTCTCATAACTATGCACTTTTCTATCAATTGCTCGGCAGTAATTTGTTCACCCAGCAAATACATGCTATCTTGAGAGAAGCCACTAGTGAAACCTATGGCCCCGGGTCTCTTTCTTATTATATTGCATCTCTTTTATTTACATCGCATCTCGTTTACTATTTTGCAATCTTTACTTTCCAATCTATACAACAAAAATACCAAAAATATTTACTTTACTATCTTTATCAGATCTCACTTTTGCGAGTGACCGTGAAGGGAATGACAACCCCTTTATCATGTTGGTTGCAAGGTTCTTGATTTTTTGTGTGCAGGTACTAGGTGACTTGTGCGTTGTCTCCTACTGAATTGATACCTTAGTTCTCAAAAACTGAGGGAAATACTTACTCTACTTTGCTGCATCACCCTTTCCTCTTTAAGGGTAAACCAACGCATGCTCAAGAGGTAGCAACCCATGACACTACTAAGCGAGTTCGATCCGCATTACAACGCGATAGCCCGGCGGAGCCGAAGCTTGAATAGTAGTTTAGCCTCCGCCGATCGCCCCATAAGGTTGCGGCATACGTACCGCACGTACAAAACTGCGCACTTAAAATACCTTGGGCAGCGTTGGAGGCACACTGCGGAAAAGGTCCATAGTATGGCTTGACCCTATTCGGACCTCAACTACGTTTTCCACTGTAGGTTCGTTAAAAAACATACCCGGTTTACGTCTGTACGGGGACCCTTTTCCAGGCCCCTCTTTCTTCTAGACGACCATCGACTCCTCCTCTCAAGGGATTTCCTACCAAGGAGAAACAACGCAGATGTGCAGCAGGGCACCATTGGGATCTTCAAACCACTACTTTTAGGGCCCGTGTAAACCTTTCCCTTGTGTAAACTTTTGGCATGTAAAATGGCCTCGATATTTATGGCATTATCTGTAATAACACGGCTCGATGTATTAATCAAGGTATAAAGGAAGCAGTTGATCACCACTTTTGCTTGGCACTCATTTATTTCATATTATCATGTGTATTCCTTCCCTACTTCAGACTGCCACATGTGCGTTAGTCCGGCCTTGACACCGAGGGATGTATTCGGCCCGGCACATTTCAAGTCCGAACACCTATAGGGAACTCTTCGGCGTCCCGGATATTGCATTATATGCGTCGGCTCCGAATCATGTCTTTGGTCTATAGTTGGGTTTCCTGGCTCCTGTGCTTACCACCTTACGTTCTGCTCGTTCGGCTAAGGTAGTAAAGGGAGAACTACTGCGATTGTATTTCTGGTTTGTCTGGTCAAGTACCTCAGTAGAGAAAGCCAAAATCTGACTGTCATGATAGGCGAGAGCTGGTCGGCGATTCGGCGACTTAGTATTATACTACAAATCATTAGCGATTCACCCCGTGTTATATGAGGGGCTGGTATCATCCAGCCACATGGAAAAGGCACCATAGTCCGGATAGCCGCACACGCACCAGGGGATAGTACTTAGCTCCACAGTCAAACTCCTATGGCTAAGTGAAAGTAATAAAGCCGCATAGTCCGATTGCCTAGTTCACCTCGCAGACACCTCCTTTACGGACCAAGCCGTTGGATAAAGTGTGGTCACGCGTTATGTCGAACACCCCTGTAGTATCTACATGGGGGCTGAAGCCGACGACTGGCAACTTTCAGAAATAGAACAATAAACGGACACACAGGAGGAAAAATCGCCTAAAATAGAAGGCGCAAACATAGATATATAACAACATGGGTTCATAACATAGTTTGTACAACCCGAACACATTCAATCAAATATTACGTCCTTAGAACATTGACCCTCCATCACTCGGTCTCCGACTTTCAATGATCTTTGCCTTCGGGCGGGCCTGCGGTTGCCACTTTGGTGGCCATCATCTTTGCCCATTGCATTTTGACGCGGGCGAAGGCCATCCGGGCACCCTGTATGCGGACCGAGCGCTTTATAGCATCAATCCGCGGCCACCCATCGACAAGCCGCTTCACCAAACCAAAGTAGCTGCTAGGAATCGGCTCGACTGGCCAAAGTTGGACTATTAGGTCCTTCATGGCCAAGCCTGCCACCCTATGCAGCCCCGTCAGCTGCTTCAGCCGGTCGTTCAGAGACGTCGGGTGTTTCGGCGCAAGAAATTGCGACCAGAACAAATTCTCGGTCGAGTTCCCCTTGATAACCCACAAGTATAGGGGATCGCAACAGTTTTTGAGGGTAAAGTATTCAACCCAAATTTATTGATTCGACACAAGGGGAGCCAAAGAATATTCTCAAATATTAGCATCTGAGTTGTCAATTCAACCACACCTGGAAACTTAATATCTGCAGCAAAGTATTTAGTAGCAAAGTAGTATGATAGTAGCAGTAACGGTAGGAAAAGTAATAGTTTTGGTTTTATAGTGATTGTAACAGTAGCAATGGAAAAGTAAATAAGCGAAGATCATTATATAAAAAGCTCGTAGGCAATGGATCAGTGATGGATAATTATGTCGGATGCGATTCCTCATGCAATAGTTATAACATAGGGTGACACAGAACTAGCTCCAGTTCATCAATGTAATGTAGGCATGTATTCCAGATATAGTCATACATGCTTATGGAAAGAACTTGCATGCCATCTTTTGTCCTACCCTCCCATGGCAGCGGGGTCCTATTGAAAACTAAGGGATATTAAGGCCTCCTTTTGATATAGTACCGGACCAAAGCATTAACACTTAGTGAATACATGAACTCCTCAAACTACGGTCATCACCGGTAAGTATCCCGATTATTGTCACTTTGGGGTTAACGAATCATTACACATAATAGGTGATTATATACTTGCTAAATAGGATCAAGAACTCACATATATTCATCAAAACATAATAGGTTCGGATTTGAAATCATGGCACTCGGGCCCTAGTGACAAGCATTAAGCATACCAAAGTCATAGCAACATCAATCTCAGAACATAGTGGATACTAGGGATCAAACCCTAACAAAACTAACTCGATTACATGATAAATCCCATCCAACCCATCACCATCCAGCAAGCCTACGATGAAATTACTCATGCACGGCGGTGAGCATCATGAAATTGGTGATGGAGGAAGGTTGATGATGACGATGGCGACGGATTCCCCTCTCCGGAGCCCCGAACGGAAATCAGCCCTCCCGAGAGAGATTAGGGCTTGCTGGCGGCTCCGTATCGTAAAACGTGATGAATCCTTATCTCTGATTTTTTTCTCCCTGAACGTGAATATATAGAGTTGGAGTTGAGGTCGGTGGGGCACCAGGGGGGCCATGAGGCAGGGGGCGCGCCCAGGGGGGTAGGCGCGCCCCCACCCTCGTGGATAGGGTGTGGGCCCCCTGGCCTTGATTCTTTCGCCAATATTTTTATATATTCCAAAAATATTCTCCGTTGATTTTTAGGTCATTCTGAGAACTTTTATTTCTGCATGAAAATAACACCATGGCAATTCTGCTGAAAACATCGTCAGTCCAGGTTAGTTCCATTGAAATCATGCAAGTTAGAGTCCAAAACAAGGGCAAAAGTGTTTGGACAAGTAGATACCTTGGAGACGTATCAACTCCCCCAAGCTTAAACCTTTGCTTGTCCTCAAGCAATTCAGTTGATAAACTGAAAGTGATAAAGAAAAAGTTTTACAAACTTTGTTTGCTCTTGTTGTTGTAAATATGTAAAGCCAACATTCAAGTTTTCAGCAAATATTATGAACTAACCATATTCGCAATAACTTTTAGGTCTCATGTTTACTCATATCAATGGCATAATCAACTAGCAAGCAATAATAGTAAATCTCGTATGACAACACTTTCTCAAAACAATCATAATATGATATAACAAGATGATATCTCGCTAGCCCTTTCTGAGATCGCAAAACATAAATGCAGAGCACCTTTGAAGTTCAAGGACTGACTAAACATTGTAATTCATGGTAAAAGAGATCCAGTCATAGTCATACTCAATGTAAACTAATAGTAATGCATGCAAATGATAGCGGTGCTCTCCAACTGGTGCTTTTTAATACGAGGATGATGACTCAACATAAAAGTAAATAGATAGGCCCTTCGCAGAGGGAAGCGGGAATTTTTAGAGGTTCCAGAGCTCGATTTTGAAATAGTGATGAATAATATTTTGAGCGGTATACTTCCATTGTCAACATAACAACCGAGAGATCTCAATATCTTCCATGCTACACACATTATAGGCGGTTCTCAAGCAGAATGGTAAAGTTTATACTCCCCCACCAGCAACAAGCATCAATCCATGGCTTGCCCGAAACAACGGGTGCCTCGAACTAACAACAATCCTAGGGGAGTTTTGTTTGCAATTATTTTGATTTGGTTTGAGCATGGGACTGGGCATCCCGGTGACCAGCCATTTTCTCGTGAGTGAGGAGCAGAGTCCACTCCTCTTGAGAATAACCCGGCTAGCATGGAAGATACAGACAACCCTAGTTGGTACATGAGCTATTCGAGCATACAAAACAGATTTTCATTTGAAGGTTTAGAGTTTGGCACATACAAATTTACTAGGAACGGTAGGTAGATACCGCATATAGGAAGGTATGGTGGACTCATATGGAATAACTTTTGGGGTTTATGGAGTTGGATGCACAAGCAGTATTCCTGCTTAGTACAAGTGAAGGCTAGAAAGAGACTGGGAAGCAACCAGCTAGAGAGCGACAATAGTCATGAACATGCATTAAAATTAATCAACACTGAATGCAAGCATGAATAGGATATAATTCACCATGAACATAAATATCATGGAGGCTATGTTGATTTTGTTTCAACTACATGCGTGAATATGTGCCAAGTCAAGCCACTCGAATCGTTCAAAGGAGGATACCACCCTATCATACCACATCACAACCATTTTAATAGCATGTTGACATGCAAGGTAAGCCATTATAAACTCCTAGCTACTTAAGCATGGCATGATCAACTATAATCTCTAATTGTCGTTGCAAACATGTTTCATTCATAATAGGCTGAATCAGGAATGATGAACTAATCATATTTACAAAAACAAGAGAGGTTGATTTCATACCAGCTTCTCTCATCTCAATCAGTCCATCATATGTCGTTATTATTTCCTTTCACTTGTACAACCGAATGGTGTGGATAAAAATAATAGTGCACGTGCATTGGACTAAGCTAGAATATGCAAGCATTCAATTCAAGGGAGAAGACAAGGTAATATGGGCTCTTTGTTAGATCAACATTAATGCATATGAGAGCCACTCAACATTTTCATCAAGGTCTTCTCCTCTCGACCCCAAAGAAAAGAAAAGAAACACAACTTTTTACACGGGAAAGCTCCCAACAAGCAAAAGAAGAACGAGAAATCTTTTTGGGTTTTCTTTTTAATTATTACTACTACAGGCATGGAAAGTAAACTAGCTAAAAGCTATAACTAATTTTTTTGGTTTTCTTAAGGTTTTTCAAACACACAAGAAGAAAGCTTAAAAAGAAAATAAACTAGCATGGATATTACAATGAAAAAGTATGAGCACCGACAACTGGTATGAGTGTGTGAACATGAATGTAATGTCAGTGAAAAATATGTATTCCCCCAAGCATAGGCTTTTGGCCTAAGTTGGTCTATGCCCATGGATCAAAGTTGTAGCTGGGGTCGTACTGAGATGCAGCGGCAATTGCCTCATGAGCTGCAGCTTGGAGGCGAGCTGCCTCCGTCCTCCTCTCATACTTGTTCGCCTCCTCCCTGGTTATAATATATCTCCTTTTTGCTTGAAAGTCAAAGAAACCAGGAGCAGGGAGAGCAACATGGACAGTGCGACGTCTGTCAAAGATTAGTCGGTATTGGAGGAACTGTTCGTTCCTCTCAACAAACTGATGGCGAACCATAGCATTATAATCTAGATAAGTAGGGGGCAACTCCATATCATTTCCATGTATGGGTACCTCAAGAAAATTAGCTAAACGGCTTGCGTAAATTCCACCGAACAAATCTCCATTAATACTGTTATTATGCAACCTATGTGTAACAATGGCCCCCAAGTTATATTGTTTATCTTCAAATACAACACTCTTGAGAACACTAAGATCCGGAACACACATGTGACATGTCTCATCCTTACCGTTTATGCATCTACCTATAAAGAGAGCAAAATAATGTATGGAAGGAAAATGAATGCTCCCTATGGTAGCTTGTGTTATTTCTCTAGATTCCCCCATAGTGATACTAGTAAGAAATTCTTTAAATTCAGATTTGCGAGGTTCACTAACAGTACCCCACTGCGGGAGTTTACAAGCAGTATTAAAATCTTCGAAGGCCATGGTATAAGATTTATCATAAAGATCAAATAGGACAGTGTGAGAATTGCGTGATGATGTAAATTTAAACCTTCTCACAAAGGAATCAGTTAGGTAGTGGTACCAGGGGCACTTATTTGACACGAAGCCCTCAGGTTCAGTGTTACGCACATATGCTTCAAATTCCTCCTTAATTCCTGCTTGGACCATGAAATTTTCTGACGGCCATTCACAAGGCCGCACTTGAGCTTCTCTTAGTAGTTCATACTCTAGCTCATGTATTGCGGGCCTGGGTCCTTGCTTCTTTGAAGAACCACCTTGGTACATTTTTCTAAACATATTTCTTCCTCTAAAAAATTTCTAAAATTTTTAGTGACTCAAAAATAAAAGTGAACCAAACTCAACAAAATTGATAGCAACTACTCCTACAAGTGTCTAGAGGCTATATCATGCATTATAACTACTTGGGACCAAATAAATTTGACATGCAAGCTCAAGAACAGGGTCACCTAAGCAACAAAAATTTGCAATAAATAAAGCACTAGAACAAAAACTAATTGGACCATTGGAGGAGTCACATATTGAAGAACAATCCCCCAAAGCAGTTTTGTGAATGGAGCTTTGAGCAAGGAGATAGAAAATGGTAGCAAGATGAGCTACAACTCGGGTTTGAGCTGGTGGATAATTTTTTTCTGGAAGAAGACGAAGTGTGTGGGTGCAAGAATTAGTGGAGGGGGCCCACGTGGGATCCACGAGGCAGGGGGCGCGCCCAGGGGGGTAGGGCGCACCCTCCACCCTCGTGGGCACATGATGAGGCCCCCTAGTGTGTTCTCAGTGCCAATAATTCTTAAATATTCCAGAAAAATCATATTAAATTTTCAGGGCATTTGGAGAACTTCTATTTTTGGGGTATTTTTTATTGCAAGGATAATCCAGAAAACAGACATAAAATACTATTTTTGCTTTATTTAAACTAAATAACAGAAATTAAAAGGAGGGTACTGAGAGTTGTGCTTTATCACTTCATCCATCTCATGCTCATCTAAAGGAATCCACTAACAAGGTTGATCAAGTCTTGTTAACAAACTCATTCTGAATCGCATGAAACCGGAGAATTTTCGAATAACACTAAGTTACCTTAATGGGGATATGCACATCCCCAACAATAAGAATATCATATTTCTTCTTGACAGTAGGAAGAGGAAATTCAAAACCTCCAATAGTAATCATTGGAATTTTTCCAATAGAATTGATACTGTGGACTTGAGGTTGTTTCCTCGAGTGTACCGTATGCTCATTACCATTAACATGAAAAGTGACATTGCCTTTGTTGCAATCAATAACAGCCCCTGCAGTATTCAAAAAGGGTCTACCAAGAATAATAGACATACTATCGTCCTCGGGAATATCAAGAATAACAAAGTCCGTTAGAATAGTAACATTTGCAACCACAATAGGCACATCCTCACAAATACTGACAGGTATAGCAGTTGATTTATCAGCCATTTGCAAAGATATTTTAGTAGGTGTCAACTTATTCAAACCAAGTCTATGATATAAAGAGAGATGCATAACACTAACACCAACTCCAAGATCACATAAAGGAGTTTTAACATGGTTTGTTTTAATGGAGCATGGTGTAGTTGGTACTCCTGGATCTCCAAGTTTCTTTGGTATTCCACCTTTAAAAGTGTAATTAGCAAGCATGGTGGAAATTTCAGCTTCCGGTATCTTTCTTTTATTAGTAACAATATCTTTCATATACTTATCATAAGGATTCATTTTAAGCATATCAGTCAAACGCATACGCAAAAAGATAGGTCTAATCATTTCAGCAAAGCGCTCAAAATCATCAGCATCCTTTTTATTGGATGGTTTAGGAGGAAAAGGCATGGGTTTCTGAACCCATGGTTCTCTTTCTTTACCGTGCTTCGTAGCAACAAAGTCTCTCTTATCGTAACGTTGATTCTTTGATTGTGGTTATCAAGATCAACAACTGGTTCAATCTCTATATCATTGTTATTACTAGGTTGAGCATCAACATGAACATCATCATTAACATTATCACTAGGTTCATGTTCATTACCAGATTGTGTTTCAGCATCAGAAATAGAAATATCATTGGGATTCTCAGGTGTGTCTACAGCAGGTTCACTAGAAGCATGCAAAGTCCTATCATTTTTAATTTTCTTCTTCTTAGAAGAACTAGGTGCATCAACATTAAATCTCTGAGAATCTTGCTCAATTCTCTTAGGGTGGCCCTCAGGATACAAAGGTTCCTGAGTCATTTTACCCCCTCCAGTCATAACTCTAACAGCATTATCATTTTTCTTATTATTCAATTCATTGAGCAAATCATTCTGAGCCTTAAGTACTTGTTCTACTTGAGTGGTAACCATAGAAGCATGTTTACTAATTATTTTAAGTTCACCTTTAACTCTAGACATATAATCACTCAAGTGTTCAATCATATAAGCATTTCATTTCAATTGTCTACCAACATAAGCATTGAAGTTTTCTTGTTTAACAATAAAGTTATCAAACTCATCTAAGCATTGGCTAGCAGATTTATTATGAGGAATATCACCTTCATCAAATCTATAGAGATAATTTACCTTAACTACCTGTGTCGGGTTATCAAGACCATGAATTTCTTCAATAGGTGGTAAATTCTTAACATCTTCAGCTTTAATACCTTTTCCTTTCATAGATTTCTTTGCCTCTTGCATATCTTTAGGACTGAGAAATAGAATACCCCTTTTCTTCGAAGTTGTCTTAGGAGTTGGTTCAGGAAGTGTCCAATCATTTTCATTACTCAACATATTATTCAATAGCAATTCAGCTTGATCAATAGTTCTTTCCCTGAAAACACAACCAGCACAACTATCCAGGTGGTCTCTGGAAACATCGGTTAGTCCATTATAAAAGATATCAAGTATTTCATTTTTCTTGAGAGGATGATCAGGCAAAGCATTAAGTAATTAGAGAAGCCTCCCCCAAGCTTGTGGGAGACTCTCTTCTTAAATTTGCACAAGATTATATATTTCCCTTAAGGCAGCTTGTTTCTTATGAGCGGGGAAATATTTAGCAGAGAAGTAATAAATCATATCCTGGGGACTACACACATAATCAGGATCAAGAGAATTAAACCATGTTTTAGCATCACTCTTTAATGAGAACGGAAACAACTTAAGGATAAAGTAATAGCGAGGTTTCTTGTCATTAGTGAACAGGGTGGCTATATCATTTAACTTAGTAAGATGTGCCACAACAGTTTCAGATTCATAGCCATAAAAAGGATCAGATTCAACCAAAGTAATTAACTCAGGGTCGATAGAGAAATCATAATCCTTATCGGAAATAAAGATGTGTGAAGTAGCAAAAGTAGGGTCATATTTCATTCTAGCATTCAAATATTTTTCTTTAAGCTTACCTAATAATTTCTTAAGATCATATCTATCATTGCAAGCTAAGAAGTCTCTAGCAGTTTCTTCATCCATAACATAACCCTCATGAACAACAGGCAATTCATATCTATGGGGTTCTAAGTATCGAGTTGTAATTCTTGAGTTGTGAGTAAATAAAAGTGTGATGATCTTCATTATTAGAGCATTGTCCCATGCGAGGAAAGGATGATGGAGACTATGATTCCCCACAAGTTGGGATGAGACTACGGACAAAAAATAAAAAAAGGAGGCCATAAACAAAGGAAGAAGGCCCAAACAAAAAATGAGAGAAAAAGAGAGAAGGGGCAATGTTACTATCCTTTTTCCGCACTTGTGTTTCAAAGTAGCACCGTGATCTTTATGATAGAGAGTCTCTTATGATGTCACTTTCATATGCTAGTGGGAAATTTTCATTATAGAACTTGGCTTGTATATTCCAATGATGGGCTTCCTCAAATTGCCCTAGGTCTTCGTGAGCAAGCAAGTTGGATGCACAACCACTTAGTTTCTTTTGTTGAGCTTTCATACACTTATAGCTCTAGTGCATCCATTGCATGGCAATCCCTACTTACTCACATTGATATCTATTGATGGGCATCTCCATAGCCCATTGATACGCCTAGTTGATGTGAGACTATCTTTCTCCTTTTTGTCTTCTCCACAACCACCATTCTATTCCACCTATAGTGCTATGTCCATGGCTCGCGCTCATATATTGCGTGAAAGTCGAAAATGTTTGAAAAGGCTAAGTATGAAACAATTGCTTGGCTTGTCATCAGGATTTGTGCATGATGGGAGCATTTTGTGTGACGAAAATGAAGCATGGCCAAATTATATGATTTTGTAGGGATGAGCTTTCTTTGGCTATGTTATTTTGAAAATACATAATTGCTTGGTTAGTATGCTTGAAGTATATTTTTATGTCAATATTAAACTTTTGTCTTGAATCTTTTGGATCTGAACATCATGCCACAATAAAGAAAATTACATTGAAATTATGCTAGGTAGCATTCCACATGATTTTTTTTGTTTTTATCATTTACCTACTCGAGGACGAGCGGGAATTAAGCTTGGGGATGCTTGAAACGTCTCCATGGTATGTATAAATTTTGATTGTTCCATGCTATTATATTATCTGTTTTAGATGTTTCATGGGCTTTAATATGCTCTTTTATATTATTTTTGGGACTAACCTATTAACTGGAAGCCCAGTGCCAGTTTCTGTTTTTTTGCCTATTTTAGTGTTTCATAGAAAAGGAATATCAAACGGAATCCAAATGGAACAAAACCTTCGCGAGGATCTTTCTTGGAACAAACGCAAACTAGGAGACTTGGAGTGGAAGTCTGAAACTCTGTGAGGCTTCCACGAGATAGGAGGGTGCGCCCAGGGGGGTAGGCACGCCCCCACTCTCATGGGGCCCATGGAGCTCCACCGACGTACTTCTTTCACTTATATATACGCTTATACCCTAAAAACATTAGGGGGATCCATGAAACCACTTTTCCACCACCGCAACCTTCTGTACCCATGAGATCCCATCTGGGGCTTTTTCCGGCGATCTGCCGGAGGGGGATTTGATCACGGAGGGTTTCTACATCAACTCCATAGCCTGTACGATGATGTGTTAGTAGTTTACCACAGACCTTCGGGTCCATAGTTATTAGCTAGGTGGCTTCTTCTCTCTCTTTGGTTCTCAACACAAAGTTCTCCTCGATGTTCGTGGAGATCTATTCGATGTAATACTTTTTGCGTTGTGTTTGCCAAGATCCGATGAATTGTGGATTTATGATCAAGTTTATCTATGCATAATACTTGGTTCTTCTCTGAATTCTTATATGCATGATTTGATATCTTTGCAAGTCTCTTCGAATTATCGGTTTAGTTTGTCCTACTAGATTGATATTTCTTGCAATGGGAGAAGTGCTTAGCTTTGGGTTCAATCTTTCAGTGTCATTTCCCAGTGACAGTAGGGGCAACAAGGCACGTATTGTATTGTTGCCATCGAGGATAAAAATATGGGGTTTATATCATATTGCTTGAGTTTATCCCTCTACATCATGTCATCTTGCCTAAAGCATTACTCTGTTCTTATGAACTTAATACTCTAGATGCATGCTGGATAGCGGTCGATGTGTGGAGTAATAGTAGTAGATGCAAAATCATTTCGGTCAACTTCACACGGACGTGATGCCTATATTTTATAATCATTGCCTAGATATTCTCATAACTATGCGCTCTTCTATCAATTGCTCGGCAGTAATTTGTTCACCCACCGTAATACTTGCTATCATGAGAGAAGCCACTAGTGAAACCTATGGCTCCCGGATCTCTTTCTTATTATATTGCATCTCTTTTATTATCGCATCTCGTTTACTATTTTGCAATCTTTACTTTCCAATATATACAACAAAAATACCAAAAATATTTATCTTACTATCTTTATCAGATCTCATTTTCGCAAGTGTCCGTGATGGGATTGACTCGCGTTGGTTGCGAGGTTCATGATTTTTTGTCCAAGTACTAGGTGACTTGCGTGTTATCTCCTACTAGATTGATACCTTGGTTCTCAAAAACTGAGGGAAATACTTACGCTACTTTCCTACATCACCCTTTCCTCTTCAAGGGAAAACCAACGGATGCTCAAGACACTACAAAAAAAATACACATCCGTGACATTTTGGGCCGAACGAATTTTTTTCTGTCATACTAATGACACTTCTATGACGATAATTGTGACAAAACCCGGTATCATCATAGATGTGGTGGGGTCCTACTTATATGACAAAAAATCATGACAGAAAATGGGCTTTTCGTCCTGGGTGGGCCGAAGACACAGCTGCATGACATTCTTTGGGCCATCCATGACGGAAAAAACCGTGGTAGAAGCGAGGGCGAGGAAAATATCGGGGAGTTCCTGGTTACGGTGGGTGGTCGGGGGTCGAGCGATGCGCGTTTCTCTCATACGTACGCGCGTGTGTGCGAGGCGTTGGGCTCTAACTGAACCCGAGCGATTGCACTGCAGGCTACGCATTACTGAACACGAGCGATCGATCGATCCCTTGCTGTTAACTGAACCCGATCGAGCGATTCCTTTGCTACTACTGCTAACTGAAGCGGATCGATGCTGCCTCTGGATGAACAATGAGCACTGTTGGGGGGTTTGGATGAACAGTTTCCGGTGGGCGTTGGATGAATAGGAACCCGTGGTCGTAGAGGCCGTTGCCGCTGGATGAATAGTACCCCGATCGATCGAGCCCGTGGATGAACAAGACCCCGTGGAGGGCTGGATGAACAGGACCCCGTGGAGGGCTGGTTGAATAGTAGCCGGTGGAGGGCTGGTTGAACAGTAGCCGGTGGAGGGTTGGATGAACAGTAGCCCGTGCAGGGTGGTTGAACAGGACCCCATGGAGAGGGCTGGTTGAACAGTAGCCAGTGGAGGCTGGATGAACAGGAGCCCGTGGATGAACAATCGTAGGTGGAGGCTGGAGGAGGTCGACGGTGGATGAATAGTAGCCTGTCAAGGCTGAAGGAGGTCGACCATTGAGATGAACATTATCCCATGGAGTCTCGTTTTGCGGTACGCCACACCCCTCCCGATGAATAGGACTCCCGTTTCGACATAGCGCTCCAACACAAGTCCATTTCCTCCGTTTTGCGGTACGCCACACCTCTCCCGATAAACAGGACCCCGTTTCGACTGTAGGAGGTCCGTTTCTTCCGTTTTGCGGTACGCCAGACCCCTCCCGATGAACAGGATCCCATTTCCATCGTGGCCGGTCGAACACAAGGCCGTTTCCTCCGTTCTGTAGTACGCCAGGCCTCGTTTCCATCACCTATTACGTCCAAGCCGGTTGGCTCCCGATGAACAGCACGCGTTCCGTTGCCTCCCGATGAACACGACACATTCCGTTGCCTCACCATGAACACGACGACGACGCAGTTTCTCCTTTCCAACCCAGCCATGTACACGAGCCCTGGCCGCGAGTAGGCGTTCGAGACCCCGCCCGTATGTACGTACGTGGCCGTATTTACTTTCTTGCACCCTGGCCGTTGTACGTACGTGTACATGCTACGTGCACGCCTCTACTATGACACGTGCCCTTCCTTGCACGACCACAATTCATCGCTGCAGCCTGTAGACAGGCCGATCGTATGTATGTACATGTTCGCGACCAGAATGACAACGCTACGTACGCTTTGACCGGGTGGGTCCCGACTGTCAGGCACTTCCTTGCGTGTGAAGATGTAGCTGGTGGGTCCCAACAGTTAGGGGGGAACATTTTTTTTGTGAAATACGGTGGCCCGTCGGGTGGGTCCCTGCTGTCAGGTGGAGGAATCATTATTTTACGCGTAATAAGGAGGCACTTCCTTGCTGTAGCCATGGACCCAGCTGTCATCTTCTCCATGGACAGTACTCTTCCGATGGAAGTCGTTCGTTGACCATATTAACCACGCCACACCGAGAGCACCAAGGCGGTGGGCGACGGCGAGGCCTAGGAAGGGGACGACACGGAGCCAGGGAAGATGCATCAGTGGATGCCCACGCGGAGAGGAGTACGAGGGTTCACTGGTTCGACTGCGGTGTGAGGCTGCCGTTGCCGCAGGGCCTGGGCAGCGGTGGGAGTAGTAGGGGGCGGTGAGGCCTTGATACGTCTCCAACGTATCTATAATTTTTGATTGCTCCATGCTATATTATCTACTGTTTTGGACTATATTGGGCTTCATTTTCCACTTTTATATTATTTTCGGGACTAACCTATTAACCGGAGGCCCAGCCCAAAATTGCTATTTTTTGCCTATTTTAGTGTTTCGGAGAAACAGAATATCAAACGCAGTCCAAACAGAATAAAATCTTCGGGACCGTGATTTTCTCACCGAACGTGATCCAGGAGACTTGGACCCTACTCCAGGGAGTCAAAGAGGAGGTCACAAGGGTGGGGGGGCGCCCCCCCTAGGGCGCGCCCCCTGCCTCGTGGGCCCCTCGGTGCTCCACTGACGTGCTCCTTCCTCCAATATATACCTACGTACCCCCAAACGATCAGAACAGGAGCCAAAAACCTAATTCCACTGCCGCAAGTTTCTGTATCCACGAGATCCCATCTTGGTGCCTGTTCCCGAGCTCCGCCGGAAGAGGGCCGTCATCACGGAGGGCTTCTACATCATCCTAGCCCCTCCGATGAAGTGTGAGTAGTTTACCTCAGACCTTCAGGTCCATAGTTAGTAGCTAGATGGCTTCTTCTCTCTCTTTGAATCTCAATACAAAGTTCTCCCCCTCTCTTGTGGAGATCTATTCGATGCAATCTTCTTTTTGCGGTGTGTTTTTTGAGACCGATGCATTGTGGGTTTATAATCAAGTCTATCTATGAATAATATTTGAATCTTCTCTGAATTCTTTTATGTATGATTGGTTATCTTTGCAAGTCTCTTCGAATTATCCGTTTGGTTTGGCCAACTAGATTGGTAGTTCTTGCCATGGGAGAAGTGCTTAGCTTTGGGTTCGATCTTGCGGTGTCCTTTCCCAGTGACAGAAGGGGCAACAAGGCACGTATTGCATCGTTGCCATCGAGGATAACAAGATGGGGTTTATTTCATATTGCATGAATTTATCTCTCTACATCATGTCATCTTGCTTAAGGTGTTACTCTGTTTTTAACTTAATACTCTAGATGCATGCTGGATAGCGATTGATGAGTGGAGTAATAGTAGTAGATGCAGAATCATTTCGGTCTACTTGTCACGGACGTGATGCCTACATACATGATCATGCCTAGATATTCTCATAACTATGCTCAATTCTGTTAATTTCTCAACAGTAATTTGTTCACCCACCGTAGAATACTTATGCTCTTGAGAGAAGCCACTAGTGAAATCTATGGCCCCCGGGTCTATTCTCATCATATCAATCTCCATCACTTTAATCTTAGTTTGCCTTTACTTTTTACTTTGCATCTTTATACCAAAAATACCAAAAATATTTTATCTATCAGATCTCACTCTCGTAAGTGACCGTGAAGGTATTGACAACCCCTAATCGCATTGGTTGCGAGTAGCTATCGTTTTGTGCAGGTACGAGGGACTTGAGCGTGGCCTCCTACTGGATTGATACCTTGGTTCTCAAAAACAGAGGGAAATACTTACGCTACTCTGCTGCATCATCCCTTCCTCTTCGGGGAAAACCAACGCAAGCTCAAGACGTAGCAATAAGGATTTCTGGCGCCGGCGCAAAAAGTCAAGATACCAAGTACCCATCACAATCCCTATCTCTCGCATTACATTATTTGCCATTTGCCTCTTGTTTTCCTTTCCCCCACTTCACCCTTGCCGTTTTATTCGCCCTCTCTCTCTCTATGCTCCCTCTTTGTGTTCCTCTTTGGCTTGTGTGTTAGTTTGTTTGCTTGTCGTCATGGCTAGTCCTCTTTTTGCTCCTATGTCCCCCGAGTTTGAAGTCCTTCACTTCAAACAAAGGCAAGGGGAAAACTTAAAGGATGCTTGGTTTAGAATGATGGAATCTTATCGTAAATGCACCCTAGAAGTAAATTTCAGAATTTTGCTTCGCAACTTTTATGTTGGGCTTAATATGTCTCATAGACAACTTTTGGATTGTGTTGCCAAAGGCAACTTTATTGAAATTGATCCCAGTATCGCGCATGAAATTATAGAAGGTATAGTAGGAACTTTACCTCAACAAAAGGGGCCCCATCATACCCAAGAGAAAACGCAAGTTTTTGAGAAAATTTGCGAAGTAACTAAGATTTTACAGAAATCTCTTGAACCTCTTAAGAGCGTTAGCGTAAATCTTCACCGCATGAATATGTTGATTACTCTTTGCAATAAGCAGTTGGATTCTTTAGATCTCAAGATCTCTGAATATGAAGGGAAACGTAAGGAACCTCCCAGATTCGAGCATAACATCTCTAAAAGAATTAAGAATCAAGATGACAATACCTAGATCTATCCTCGCTTGTTATGCCTAGCTAGGGGCGTTAAACGATAGCGCTTGTTGGGAGGCAACCAAATTTTATTTTTATTCCTTGCTTTTTGCTCCTGTTTAGTAATAAATAAATTATCTAGCCTCTGTTTTGGTTGTTTTTTTGTGTTTAATTAGTGTTTGTGCCAAGTAGAACCGTTGGGAAGACTTGGGGAAAGTCTTGTTGAACTTGCTGTAAAAAACAGAAACTTTAGCGCTCACAAGAACTGCTGTCATTTTTATTTGAAGAGTTATATTTAGTTAATTCTTTTTAAGATGATTAATAGATAAATTCCTCACGTCCAGAAATTTATTTTAGAATTTTTGGGGTTCTAGATCTTGCGCTAGCTACAGATTACTACAGACTGTTCTGTTTTTGACAGATTCTGTTTTTCGTGTGTTGTTTGCTTATTTTGATGAATCTATGGCTAGTAAAATAGTTTATAATCCATAGAGAAGTTGGAATACAGTAGGTTTAACACCAATATAAATAAAGAATGAGTTCATTACAGTACCTTGAAGTGGTCTTTTGTTTTCTTTCGCTAACGGAGCTCACGAGTTTTCTATTATGAGTTTTGTGTTGTGAAGTTTTCATGTTTTGGGTAAGGATTTGATGGATTATGGAACAAGGAGTGGCAAGAGCCTAAGCTTGGGGATTCCCAAGGCACCCCAAGATAATCCAAGGATACCAAAAAGTCAAAGCTTTGGGATGCCCCGGAAGGCATCCCCTCTTTCGTCCACTTCCATCGGTAATTTACTTGGACCTATATTTTTATTCACCAACATGATATGTGTTTTTATTGGAGCATCTTGTATTATTTGTGTCTTTGTTTTTTAGTATTTCACAATCATACTTGCTGTACACACCTTTTGAGAGAGCCATACATGAATTAAAATTTGATAGAATACTCTATGTGCTTCACTTATATCTTTTGAGCTAAGTAGTTTTGCTCTATGTGCTTCACTTATATCTTTTGAGCGTTATAATTTTGCTCTATGTGCTTCACTTAGATCTTTTAGAGCATGGTGGTGGATTTGTTTTAAAGAAACTATTGATCTCTCATGCTTCACTTAAATTATTTCGAGAGTCTCTTAATAGCATGGTAATTTGCTTAATAATAATATGCTTGGTATTCAAGATTTGTGAAACTTTCTTTTGAGTGTGTTGAATACTAAGAAAAGATTGAAGCATGATAATTTTTTTGAGATATGGAGGTGATAATATTAAAGTCATGCTAGTTGAGTAGTTGTGAATTTAAAGAATACTTGTGTTGAAGTTTGTGATTCCCATAGCATGCACGTATGGTGAACCGTTATGTGATGAAGTCGGAGCATGATTTATTTATTGATTGTCTTCCTTATGTGTGGCGGTCAGGGACGAGCGATGGCCTTTTCCTACCAATCTATCCCCCTAGGAGCATGCGCGTAATACTTTGCTTTGATAACTTCTAGATTTTTGCAATAAGTATATGAGTTCTTTATGACTAATGTTGAGTCCATGGATCATACGCACTCTCACCCTTCCACCTTTGCTAGCCTCTCTAATACCACGCACCTTTCGCCGATATCATACACCTACCATATACCTTCCTCAAAACAGCCACCATACCTACCTATTATGGCATTTCCATAGCCATTCCGAGATATATTGCCATGCAACTTTCCACCATCTAGTTCATCATGACACATTCATCATTGTCACATTGCTTAGCATGATCATGTAGTTGACATAGTATTTGCGGCAAAGCCACCGTTCATAATTTTTTTTCATACTTGTCACTCTTGATTCATTGCATATCCCGGTACATCACCGAAGGCATCCATATAGAGTCATACTTTGTTTTAGTATCGAGTTGTAATCATTGAGTAGTAAATAAATAGAAGTGTGACGATCATCATTCAATAGAGCATTGTCCCCCTCAAAAAGAAGAAAGGCCAAAGAAAAAAAAGGAAGGCCCAAAAAAATAAAATAAATAAAAAGGGGCAATGCTACTATCTTTTTTCCACACTTATGCTTCAAAGTAGCACCATGTTCTTCATATAGAGAGTCTCATATGTTGTCACTTTCATATACTAGTGGGAATTTTACATTATAGAACTTGTCTTGTATATTCCAATGATGGGCTTCCTCAAATTGCGTAGGTCTTCGTGAGCAAGCAAGTTGGATGCACACCCACTAGTTTCTTTTGTTGAGATTTCATACATTTATAGCTCTAGTGCATCCGTTGCATGGCAATCCCTACTCACTCACATTGATATCTATTGATGGGCATCTCCATAGCCCGTTGATACGCCTAGTTGATGTGAGACTATCTTCTCATTTTTGTCTTCTCCACAACCACCATTCTATTCCACCTATAGTGCTATATCCATGGCTCACGCTCATGTATTGCGTGAAAATTGAAAAAGTTCTGAAAAAGCTAGAGTATGAAACAATTGCTTGGATTGTCATCGAGGTTGTGTATGATTTAAATACTTTGTGTGGTGAAGATGGAGCATAGCCAGACTATATGATTTTGTAGGGATAACTTTCTTTGGCCATGTTATTTTGAGAAGACAAAATTGCTTTGTTAGTATGCTTGAAGTATTATTATTTTTATGTCAATATAAACTTTTGTCTTGAATCTTTCTAATCTGAATATTCATACCACAATTAAGAATATTTGCATTAAAATTATGCCAAGTAGCACTCCACATCAAAAATTCTCTTTTTATCATTTACCTACTCGAGGACGAGCAGGAATTAAGCTTGGGGATGCCTTATACGTCTCCAACGTATCTATAATTTTTGATTGCTCCATGCTATATTATCTACTATTTTGGACTATATTGGGATTTATTTTCCACTTTTATATTATTTTTGGGACTAACCTATTAACCGGAGGCCCAGCCCAGAATTGCTGTTTTTGCTTATTTTAGTGTTTCGGAGAAACAGAATATCAAACAGAGTCCAAACGGAATAAAATCTTCGGGAACGTGATTTCCTCACCGAACGTGATCCAGGAGACTTGGACCCTACTCCAGGGAGTCAAAGAGGAGGTCACGAGGGTGGGGGGTGCCCCTCCTAGGGCGCGCCCCCTGCCTCATGGGCCCCTCGGTGCTCCACTGACGTACCCCTTCCTCATATATATACCTACGTACCCCCAAACGATCAGAACAGGAGCCAAAAACCTAATTCCACCGCCGCAAGTTTCTGTATCCACGAGATCGCATCTTGGGGCCTGTTCCGGAGCTCCGCCGGAAGAGGGTCGTCATCACGGAGGGCTTCTACATCATCCTAGCCCCTACGATGAAGTGTGAGTAGTTTACCTCAGACCTTCGGGTCCATAGTTAGTAGCTAGATGGCTTCTTCTCTCTCTTTGAATCTCAATACAAAGTTCTCCCCCTCTCTTGTGGAGATCTATTCGAAGTAATCTTCTTTTTGCGGTGTGTTTGTTGAGACCGATGAATTGTGGGTTTATGATCAAGTCTATCTATGAATAATATTTGAATCTTCTCTGAATTCTTTTATGTATGATTGGTTATCTTTGCAAGTCTCTTCGAATTATCCGTTTGGTTTGGCCAACTAGATTGGTAGTTCTTGCCATGGGAGAAGTGCTTAGCTTTGGGTTCGATCTTGCGGTGTCCTTTCCCAGTGACAGAAGGGGCAGTAGGGCACGTATTGCATCGTTGCCATCGAGGATAACAAGATGGGGTTTATTTCATATTGCATGAAATTATCTCTCTACATCATGTCATCTTGCTTAAGGCGTTACTCTGTTTTTAACTTAATACTCTAGATGCATGCTGGATAGCGGTTGATGAGTGGAGTAATAGTAGTAGATGCAGAATCATTTCGGTCTACTTGTCACGGACGTGATGCCTATATACATGATCATGCCTAGATATTCTCATAACTATGCTCAATTCTGTCAATTTCTCAACAGTAATTTGTTCACCCACCGTAGAATACTTATGCTCTTGAGAGAAGCCACTAGTGAAACCTATGGCCCCCGGGTCTATTCTCATCATATCAATCTCCATCACTTTAATCTTACTTTGCCTTTACTTTTTACTTTGCATCTTTATACCAAAAATACCAAAAATATTTTATCTATCAGATCTCACTCTCGTAAGTGACCATGAAGGGATTGACAACCCCTAATCGCGTTGGTTGCGAGTAGCTATCGTTTTGTGCAGGTACGAGGGACTTGAGCGTGGCCTCCTACTGGATTGATACCTTGGTTCTCAAAAACTGAGGGAAATACTTATGCTACTTTGCTGCATCATCCCTTCCTCTTCGGGGAAAACCTAGCAGGCCTCCGCGGCAGCACAGCCGGCCACAGAAGGCATGAGGAGGCGGCACGACCAGCGCTGCTTTGGGTGGCTGGAGCAAGAAGACCAGAGGTCGAAGAGGCACTACGGCCGTTGGATGGACATCGTACAGTCACTAGAGCTAGAATCATTCATATTGACTAAGTTGACAAAGCCCTCCATCCCCGTCAACTTAGTAGGCCCACATGTCAGCCTCCCACTATGCCAGGTCCCAGCTAGCAGGGGGAGTATTCATTTATTTGTGCATAATAAGGAGGCACTTCGTTGCGTGCGAAGATATAGCTTGTGGGTCCGACCTGTCAGTGGGGGGAACATTTTTTTCACGAAATACAGAGGCCCTTGTGGTGGGTCCCAGATGTCAGGTGGAGGAATCATTATTTTGCGCGTAATAAGGAGGTATTTCCTTGTGTGCGGCCGTGGAGCCAGCTGTCAGCCTCTCCACGTACAGTCCACGTCTGATGGATGTCATTCATTGACCACGTTGACCATGGCACGCCGAGAACACCAGGGCGGTGGACGACGGCAAGGCCTATGAAGGGAATGACACGGAGCCGGGGAAGACTCGACAGTGGTTGCCCACACGGTGGGGAGTACGAGGGTTTACTGGTTCGGCTGCCGTCGCCGTAAAATAACAGGAGGTGTGGGTGAGTAGAGGAATGGCATGTCCAGAAATGGAGTAGGGTGGGGCGGTGCGGCCTGTGCGGCAGCACAGCAGGCCACGGGAGGCGGGAGCAGGCAGTCCCACCGGCGCTGGTTTGGGCGGCTGTAGCAAGAAGATCAGATATTGAAGAAGCAGCACGGCCATTGGATTAACATCCAACGGTCACTGCCGCTAGAATCGTTTGTGGACTAGTTGACAAAGCCTTTTGTACACGTCAAACTAGTAGACCCACAAGTCAGCCTCCAAATCTGTCCCAAACAGCATACAACCCGAAATTTCTAGCCAAATTCAAATTAATTTAAAAACTAAAGATACCTTAATTTAAATCCAATGAAATTTTACCCGCACAAAAACAATGAAATTTAAAATATCAAAATCTGAAAGAAAAAAGTATTTTGGAACTAATTGCCTGTTTGCTCTATTTTTTTCATTTTACAACCCATTTAATATTACTTATAGCCCATTTTTATTACTTATAGCCCATTTTCTGGGCAAAATGCATCCCTCCTCGTCTTGAAAGATTTCCGGCCCAGCAGGGCATAGAAAAACAAGTAGTCCTGCGTTGGTTATTCTACAAAAAATAAAATATCTGAGCTAGCCATTTTTAGAAAGGAAAAAAAAACGGGCCGGTCATGTGCTAGACGGGCCACAGCTCCCAAAAAACCCAGTTGATACGCTTCTCCGTCCTGAAAAAACAAAATTACTGCACGCTCTGCTGGTTCCCTACTGTCATCCTCACCATGTACAGTCATCTCCTTATTCCTCTCGGTTGTTGACCATGTTGGCGACACTGGAGGGTGGCGCCGCGGCGAGTGAACCAAGGTGAAGGATGATGGTGAGGCCTCAGACGGGAACGAACAGGAGCCGGGGAAGATGTGCAGAGTTTTAGGGTGCGATGTGGCCACGATGCGTGCGCGGCAGCACAGCCAGCCATTGGAGGCAGGAGCAGGCGGTCCCACCGGCGTTGGTTTGGCTTTGGCGCCTGGAGGAAGAAGAGACTGAAGAAACACGGTAGACGTTGAATGTAAATCCAATGATCTAGGTTGGCATAATCGTTTGTTAACTAAGCTGACACCAAGTAGCACACTTTTTTATATATAGGAAAAAAAGAAAAACTGGGCTCGTTTGCTTGATAACATTCGCGAAACTGCGACTGTTTGATCTTGCGTCGCAACTAAAACTACGAGGAAAATGTGTTTGTCTGCCGTCCTCCTCCCAGGGAACGTTCGCCACATAAGTGACTAGCACCCTTGGTTTTCAACTGAGAGGTTTGGGTTCGAGTCCTAGGAAATCTCAATTTTGTCCTCCTTCCTTCCTTGCAAAAAAGAAAGAAAATCAAAGACTTGAGAAGGCGTTCATAACAAGCTAGTGTACCAGAAAAGAGACGTTGCTGAGTTTTAGAAAAAGAGAGACATGCTCCTGTAGCTGGTTCAAATCCAAACCTAGACTATGACTATATATGGTGCTATGCTACTCTGCAAGTAATGAAACTGACATATCCAATGTTTGCTTCTCCTATTCTCTACTTACTCTGCCTAGCATCAGAAACTCTGGCCACAGCAACCATGTTCGTTGGTTGCTCGTCCACCCGCACTTCAACAGGCAACAACCAGATATGCGCCAAGTTGCCACCCATACCATCGCCTGTGGGTCTGATCACACCCCCGCCAGCACACGCACCACAACCGGTTGCTCATCGCAACCCGCTGCCGTTGGTGTGGTGCCACTGCTGCAAATCACGCAGAGTCATCCGTCGCGTCTCAACCACAATCCTCAACCCTGGTCGAGTCTTCTACAAATGCCCGAATCATGGGGTAATAATACGTTTAAGTGTTGTTCTGCTGCTTTCAGTTGCTGATATTTTTAATAGTTTGATTGATGATCTTCAAATTTGTTTTGTGCAGAAAAGGGAAGATTCGTGTGATTTGTATTTCTGGGAACTTGCTGATGTGGAGGAACGCAACTACGCTGATTATTTGGTTAGCCGAGGAATCCCAATACCAGTAGGTTGGGGTGTTGGACAAGTAACTGAAGGACCGGCAGAAGAGGAAGATGCAGAGTAGAAGGTTAAAGATGCAGTTCCTCTGATCATGGCCAAGCAACAGCTGCTGAACGGCCTTGACAACAATGAGGAGATGAAAGAGCTTGTGAAGATAATGGGCAAAATCGATGTGCTCTGTAGGATGATTGTCTCTTTATTTGCAGTGTATGTAGCACTTGTGATGTATTCAGTGGCTATGACATGAGCACTTTGCTGAAACTAGTAATGAATGAAACCTATGTAGCAAGCTGGGCGTAGTGTTGTGGACATCTAATGATTTCTATTAACAGAAATTGGGGGTATCCCCTTTTGCCCATAAATAAATAAATAGCATAGGCCCTTTTGGTAATAAATAAATAAATTATCAAAGGCCCTGTCAGGTCAGCTTTGTTCCCATTGGAAGACATCGAGCAAATTGTAGTCCAACAGCAAACTATGTCATCAAATTCAAGTTTCACAGCCAAATATGAGTACAACTAAACAACAATGTCATCATGTTTTAGTCGTCATACAATCACCAAACACAAATGAACATACATAACAAGTGATGTTCTCATAGCAAAATACTAAACAACACGTTCATCAGGTTTCAGTTGTCATAGCAAACACAATTTCACATAGTAGATAAAAAACATCTTCTGACAGGCAAATACGACAAAAGCAATCTAATCATCATCCGCAACAGCAGCGTCAACATCTTTGCCATGTGTATCGGTCTGAATCGTAATTCCCCAGAGTGTGATCTTTTTCTTCATCCTTAATGTCCTCGAACTTTGGCTTCTTCTTGATCAACTCTTGTATGTCCATAGCATGATAGGCAATCTTTTTGCCAGCGTCATTGACGTGATGGTTCTCAAAGATATTAGGAACATCTGTGGAATCTTGTACATCAGGAGCAGTGTAAGCATCATCTTCTTATGCAACTTCATTAAACGAATTCCTCTGCTCAAACCTTTGCAATACTCTCCAGTCATTGCTATGTGCAAATGTTCTTCCAAGAAAAATATCTGTGTTGCTTGATTGGCCAAAATAAAAGGCTCGTTGGTCTGGTACACCGCCTTGACATTGATGGATTTGAAATAATCATCAGCTCTGGGTTTTGCGATCCTGGAAAACAGGTTATACCAACGACAGCACAACAGAACCACACACGGATGATCCTCGAAACTGGAGATATACTGCAACTGAACAATGTCTGTTATGTTAGCATAAATTTCAGTTTTCTCTATGTCGTACTTATCCGTGCTCATGATGGCACTGTTTTGTGTCTTCCTGCCTTCGTCGCGTGCAAGGGTGTTGTAGTGCACATCTCCAACAACACAAGATTCATAATGTCTTACCCTAGTATCAGGACCCATTGCTAGTGCGTAAAGGGCATCATCAACTGCCTACCCATCCTCCCGCATCTTCTTAACCTATGGTTAGCAAATAGACAAGCTGGTCATCTTATGTACTCAATATATTATAAAAATTAGCAGTGCAATTCAAAAGCTTACATGGCTCTTGAACCATTTCGTAAATCCTGCCATAACCAGTTTGTAAATGTTTCTTGGATTTTGCGGCAGTAACTCCTTTTAGTGGATGCTGCACAACATAGTGATCACGTCAAACATCTAAATATATAAGAATGTGCTGCACGTTTAGTAGATTACGATGTATAAGCTACAGTACTTAGCACTTACTTGATATAAGGTAGTATCTCAGGACAGGTATTCAACACATACCAAACCATTTTGTCCAAATCTTTAGGTTTGTCCTCTTGTCGACTCTTCCCTGTAACTCGAACACAATAATCGAAAACATTGAGCCCGGGATTGCCTTCACCCACCTCTTTGCTAAGCTGATTAGCTGTTTCAATGTATTTTGAGCAGAATATCAACGCTTCTGTAGTAATGTAGGCCTTTGCAATGGAACCCTTGGGTCTAGTTCTGTTCCTAACATAGCCCTTGAAAGTGCTGAGCTGCCTTTCAATAGGGTACATCCAGCCATACTGTACTGGTCCTCTAAGTGGTGCCTCATCAGGTAGATGAATAGCCAAACGCACCATCACATCAAAGAAGGCTGGAGGATATATCTTCTCAAGGTCGCATAGGATAGTTGGTATCTTGTCTCTGAGACACTCCAAAGCATCTACCCTGATATTTCTACTGTAGAGTTCCTTGAAGAATTGTCCCAACTCTGCAACTGCTCTGTATAAGTCAGGGCGGCCCAATCCTCTAAGGATAACATGTAAAACCCTTTGAAGTAGGACGTGGCAGTCATGAGTTTTCAACCCTTGTACCTTGTTTCCATCTGCACTGACTCTCCTTTCAGGGTTGGAAGCAAATCCATGTGGGAATCTCACATGTGACAGGACCTCGCATAATTCTTTTCTTTTTGCCTTGTCCAAGACGTACACAGCTGGTGCCATATCCCGTGGTTTACCTTCGTCTTGCACCTGCAAATCCATTCTAATACCCCGGTGTGTCAAATCAATCCTAGATTTTTAGGTATCTTTCATCTTACCTTCAATATTAAGTAGTGTGCCGATAATGCTGTCACATATATTTTTCTCGATGTGCATCAAATCAAGATTATGCCGTAGATCCAAATCTTTCCAATACTCCAAGTCCCACAAAGTGAACCTGCGGGTAAACAATAATCTCTCTTCTTCCCTCCCACACTTCCTTTTCCCGCTACCATTATCAGGATGGTTTCCTGGTGTAATATGCCTGACCTTCTCTAATTCCACTTGCAACTCATCGGCGGTGAGCCTCTTTGGCGCATCGTGGTTTTCATGCTTTGCATTGAACACATGTCTTCGGTATTTTATAGGACGCGGCTTGTCCTTGGCAAGGAAATGTCGGTGTCCAATGTAACATACCTTGCTAAGTATTGCGTATGACAGCGGATTCCTATCACAGCGAACACATGCATTGTAACCATGTGTCGTTCGCCCTGACATAGTGACCAAAGTCGGATAATCATGGATGCACCAAATTATAATAGCACACAAAAAGAAATCAGTTGTTGAGCTGCTATATAGGTCTCGAGTGAGAACACCCCTCCGTAGCTATTGAAGTTCCTCCATAAGAGGCTCCATGAATAAATCAAAATCCTTTCTAGGACTTTTTGGACCTGGGATGAGCAAGGCCGTCATGTAGTTTGATTCTTTGGTGCAGACATTTGGAGGCATGTTGTAAGGGATAACAAGCATTGGCCACATGCTATATGTGGCGCTCTGGTGACCAAATGGGTTAAATCCATCTGAAGCTAAGCCAAGTCTAATGTTTCTCGGGTCAGCAATTTTTTTTGTGTTTCTCATTGAAGATTTTCCACTCACTACCATGTGACGGATGGCTCATTACATTCTGATCTCGGTACTCCTGGTTCCTAGAATGCCACAGTACATCCTCTCTTGTTTCAGCATCATGAAACAACCTCTGCAATCTTGGTGTAATTGGAAAATGTCTAAGAACATTGTGAGGAATCCACTTCATGGCGTCGTCATCTTTCGATCTTGATGATTTGCATTTCGGACATTCACTTAAGTTGGCATAATCCTTCCGGAACAGAACACAATTATTCTAACAAACATGGATCATATCATATCCAATTCCAACTGCACGAAGGAAATTCTTCATTTTACTGTAGGTGTGTGGTAGCTGAGACGCATCTGGGAAATCTTTGCAGAAAGCAGCCAACATCGCATTGAATGATTTGTTGGTCATACGCTCAGATGTCTTCACCTGAAGAAAGGTGACCATAGCTGAGAATATTGACAGCTTATTTCCTGGGGTGACAGCCATGTTGCATTGTTCCAACATGCGGGCCCACCATTTTTCTTCTGCAGGTGAAAGTTCATGAAATGCACGAGCACTTCGTAGCATTGTTTCAATGTTGGTCAAACTCACTGGCTCCGCCACCACCACCTCCTCCTCCTCTTCCACCTGAGCATCAGGCAGATCATGATGGTGATCTGATGCTTCCACGTAGTCAGTAACGTTGACGTTCATAGCTTCACCATGATGAACCCACCTAGTATATGTGACCGACATCCCATACAAGTGTAAATGATTTAGCACAGTTGACTGGGGTCTTGTAACTGAATTCATACAACTGCTACATGGGCAGAGCACATCTGATTTTGGACCACCATACTCGGCTCTCGTAAAGTTCATGAAGTTTTCAACCTCCTTGACATATGCAGCGGAGAATCTTCGAGAAGAAGTTATCCAAGTCCCATCCATCTGTTAGACATACAAATTAGTTATTCTACTAGATATTACATGAAAAACATATACGCTTTTTTATGAAGTCTAGAAAAAATACCTAGGTCGATGTCTAAAGCTATGGCAAGATATTTGGACGAGCAGATCTAAGTAACGAAATATATTTAAAGCTAATTCAACAAACAGATTTGAGTGGTAAATTATGGCAGGTTGTTTCAGCAGTCAATGAGGCTGAGCACACAACCATCGAACTATCGAAGGCCATCGCAGCAACAAAGATCGAGTATAAAATGTTGTATAGCTATTTCACCTAACAGATTGGCTACTAGACCATGGCAATCTATGTCACAATAAATATATGGCAGGATATTTTAGCAACTAATCGGGCTTGGCATGCCATCTCAGCTAAGCAGATTGAGTGCAGAATAGGGCAAGGAAGCTTCTTAAGCAGAGCATATTGACTGTAAACTACTTCGGCAAACAGTGAGATTAACAGCGTCTATCAGCTAACATTCAGTGCTACACAGACATGCACAGGGCCTCAGTCTAGAATGCACGTACTGTGGGAGAATCTGGCCACCGTGCATCTCCACATGAATGTTGCCAGCAGTGGCGGCGTTGACCGCCGTGCGCCTCCACAAGAACATCGCCAGCGGTGGCGGCGCGGCTCGCGGACGACAGTCTACGAGAGCGTACTGTGGGAGCGAGAGGATCGCGTGCGTCCCCTCGACGAACCGTGGCGCCGACGTATCGGCACGACGGGGAGGGCGACTTTGGTGGAGCGAATGGAGTGGAGATGGACAGGGGGAGGGGGGTTGGGTGGAATATTATTGGCTAGTTGGCCGAA
>NC_041384.1:337208974-337254500 GCF_002162155.2 Triticum dicoccoides
GTTGGCCGAAGGGCGGTTGAACTTGGGATTTGCGGGGAATTTATTTTGGAGGGGGGGGGGGTTCGCGCGGTGGGCGGGGGGATTTTGGCGTATGGTCAGTTTCTCCAAGTGCAGTCCCACGTGTCAGTGAAGAGGCAAGCCGAAGCGCGTTGCATTTGCGTGAGCCGTGCGCAGGCCGAACGTGTGTGGGGTGCAATGCGACCGCGACAGGGGTGCTATGAGTGTACCCCCCCTTTTCCTTTTAAACTAGGTGTTTCGCCCCCTCAAAAAAAAACTTGGTGCTTCGCGTGATCCATAGATACTACTACTAGTAATCCGGTAATCCCGACTAAAACGGCGCGGCTGGGTCTTTTCCCACATGATATGCTAGCAGGTTGGCTTAGTTGGGTTTTTTGGACGAGTAATGCTACACCTACGTAATCCCAGTTACGTAATTAACGTAATGTGAAACGTGTGAGCTGTTGATTATAGATTGGGGGGAGGGAGGGTCCCACCACCATGAAAATTAGGGAGGAGAGAGAGAGGCAATTTACGTTAACCCTTTCGTAGGTTCCCGTATATGTAGAAAGATGTGAAATGCGTGAATGTGTAGTGGACGTACTATTGGAGTGCCTAAGATAAATTGTGTATGTAGACCCTATGTGTTTATTTACTTCACATGTTAGCTTTGCCTCGGTTCAATAAAAAGCAAAGTTGGTGATGATGGTGTGCCTGCCATCCTGCAATATAGGCCGTCCGATCTATATCTAACGGATAGGAAGGAAACTATGACAATTTAGTCGCACTCCTCTCCACATTTGCAGATAAGGCCTTCCCTTGTTCATCCTTTTCTCCCAGAAGATCTTGATGTTCCGTGCAATGCACATGCATCTTGCTAGTACTCCTACAGTATACTATATTATTGTGAAAGTTCATATACACCGGCCGAGATTAATGCAAACACGACAGAATTTCATTACATTTTGAACATTTATAGGACAGAAACATAAAAGAAACCAGACCCTAAACCTATTCTACGGCGGCAACCGATGTCCTCCGTCTATGATGTCGATGTATGGGGCAGGGTTCAAGAGGAAGGTGCGGTCTCCGGCGAGGAAGAGTAGAACACAGGAGACGGACCGGCCAGTTGGCACACCACGCCCTGCCGCCTCCCATGCCCTACTCGTCCTTGGAGGAGTCCCCGACCTCGGCGGTGCCAGACGTTGGACGATAGCAAGTAGGACGCGTGGCTGATGGTGCTCCCATCGTCGGCCGCCATCGTGGCCACCTCTTGTGCAGTCGCGTCCGCATCCGGCTAAGCCGCTATTGCATCACGAGCGGCGACTTGAGCGAGGGCGGTGACCTCGAGCTTCATCCCCGAAGACAAAGCTCTCCCGCGAAGTGTTTGCGCTCGTGGTCATGGCGGATGTGGTGCCAGGTAGCAGGACGATGCGCTATGGTGTGGAGGTTAGCTGGGCATTGCCGCTTTAAGTAGCGCATTCGGGGGAGGCCAAAGCGTCCAGGTGCGTCATTAAGTCAGCGGAGTTTGTTCCTCGGGCACCGAGCCTCTTAACGACGACATACGGATGGATGACATGAATGCGGATAGCTGGCTCCGGCTGGGAACGCACCACGCGACGACGCGAGGGACGAGGGTTTTTGGTGTGCCAGGGTAATCAGCAACGGCGTGGCAACATTGGAGATGCCCTTTGCTCACATGCGACCCCACATGTCATTGAAAAAGCAAGATGACCTGGCATGGTCTCAGGTCCTGGGGATGCAGTTGGCCGCACTACACCACCCCGCGGATGCGTCGAGGGGCGCACACACTTCGGCGCCCCGTGCATCCTCGATGAGCCAGGTATTGATCTGCTGGTCGTGCCACAGCGCTATCGCCACCCTCGGCACAATGAAACCGACTATGTCCAGCGACGATGAGCGTGTCGCTCACCGCGGTTGCCCTGTCCAGAGGCGGTGCTGGATCTGCGCCACATTGCTGGCCCCCACGACCCACATGAACGGTTGCCGGTGGCGAGGAGGTCGTGGGCCGGCTCCTCCATTGGACTAGTCTGCGTCACGTCGTCCCGACAGGTGTGCCCCACATGTCGGTTTCCCTGTTTTCCCGGCCATATCCAACAGTGCTCCGTGTTGCGCATTAGGCGCAGAACAGGTGGTTTTTGTGCCCTGGTTTAAATTTGGTACAATACCAAGTTGTTACCCTAGCCCCAAGTGTGGTGGTTTTGGGTATGGTGCCACCCTTTTCCTTTTCAAGTAGTGAAGCGTAACACTTGATTAAGTAGCTAGATGGTGTGCTAAATGTAGGTGTCCGACTGTGCCGGTCTGTGCCCGTATTTAGGGGTCCAACTTACCATGTTCCGGCAGTAGTAACTATACTAGTCCCTGCGTACTCCCTCTATTTTTATTTACTCCGCATTTTAGCTTTTCTCAAAGCCAAACTTTGTAAACTTTGACAAAGTTCATATATAGAAATAATAACATATACAACAACAAATCAATACGATTAGATTCATTATTGAATATACTTTCACATCATATATATTTGCTACTGTAAATGTTCATATTTATACTCTTACTAGCAAGATGCCCGTGCGTTGCACGCAAACATCAAGATGCATTTGTATGACTAGTTTATCTTGTGAGAGAAAAGGATGAACGAGGGAAGGCCTTATTTGCAATTGTGGAGAGGTGTGTGGGTACCTTTTTGCAAAATTCCCATAGTTTCCTTCCTATCCATCAGATATAAATCGGACGGCCTATATTGCAGTATGGCAGGCACACCATCATCACCAACTCTGTTTTTTTATAAGAGTCCATCCGATTTATATCTGACGGATAGGAAGGAAACTATGGCAATTTTGCAAAAAGATACGCACACCCCTCTCCACATTTGCAAATAAGGCCTTCCCTCATTCATCCTTTTCTCCCACAGGATAAACTAGTCATTCAAATGCATCTTGATGGTCCATGCAACGCATGGGCATCTTGCTAGTGTACATAAAAAGCAGAGTTGGTGATGATGGTGTGCCTGCCATCCTGTAATATAGGCCGTCCGATCTATATCTAACGGATAGGATGGAAACTATGACAATTTACCCACACTCCTCTCCACATTTGCAGATAAGGCCTTCCCTCGTTCATACTTTTCTCCCACAAGATCTTGATGTTCCATGCAAGGCACGGGCATCTTGCTAGTTTTCTATCAACTTGGTCAAATTTTATGAAGTTTGACTTCAGTCAAACCTAATATGCAGAGTAAATACAAACAGAGGGGGTATCTTACTCTATGACCAAGATGGAAGGGCAAACGAGACAACTTATTGTTTATTTGAGCTGTTCAAGTATAATCATGCGGCGTTGCTTATTTCTCATTCCTCTCCAACCCTCTTCTCCATCGATCATGCTACCCTCCAGTCGAGTCCATCATCCGGCATGCGTCATTTGAACATTCTGCCGAGTATCATTCGCTTGTATTTCCAATGTTGTAATTTTTATGACATGCATACAAACAAACGGTTCGTTTAATGCTTCACTTTGCCTCCACTACGTGTCGCTTCCCATCTTAGTTTTGACATCCCATTCAGTTCATGCCTCGACACATCTTGACGAGATCGATTAATGTTTGAGAGATCAATTGTGTGTCGTGCAAGGAGATAAAGGTTTGGTCTGTTTCTATGATAGAATGATATAAATGACCCGCAGGGGGGGTATGTGGGGATCAGAGGGAGTATATTCTACGTTCATAAGTGAAACGAGCGTATTGTACCCATCCTAGTCCTCTTTCAATCAATCTCCGGACCCCGCGATGTAATCGAGAGAAAACGAGTGGGTGCATGTGTGATAGCTAAGGCGGATTCAAAATTTTGAACCGGTGATCATAGTATCCACAAATCATATATAAAGGGTATTCAATGTTCGTTTCGCTTTTGGACGTACAATATACTCCCTCTGGTCCTTTCTAGTTTACATATAAGTTTTATGTGTAGTCAAAGTATCTCTACTTTGATCAAACTTACAGAAAAAAGTATCAACATTCAACAATGCCCAATCAATATTGTTAGATTCGTACGTACTCCCAGATTGGTATTCAAACAGAGATGGTTTCCAATTTGTTTTCAACCACGTGAATGTGCTTGTTCTTGTGCATGCTCTTCCTACTAGGATTTCTCCATGTATAGCCAGTCCAATAGTAAATTTTTTAAGCTCCCTTTCCAATAGTACTAGTGGAGTACTGACAACATCTGTAGTAGAGTATGCAGTGCTCATAGTACTCCCTCCTTCCATTTATATAGGGCCTAAGAGCAAGTCTAATAAGGCTAGCCAGCAAGCTATAAGACTTGTCATGTCATTAAAATCCTAGTTGGAGGAGTGAGAAGAGAGGAGAGAGAGTGAAGCTGGCTCTTATATTATACAGCCCGGCCATAACACATAGATCAAGAAAAAAAGTTATGCATGCAACTCTCTTCCAATCATATACCTTGCTCATGCAAATAAGAATGCTTAGAGCCAACCTTATAGCCATTAAGAGCCAACTTACATGGCACTTTTGCCGATGTGAAGGAGAGAGATGTGAAAACATAAGGGGAGTGAGCTCTCATGCAAGAGCCTAGCTATATACGCATTCCTAGGTAAATACAATAAATATGAAGAAAGAGATAGTAGAGAGGAGATGGGAAAAAGTACTCACACAATAGCCAACCTTTTATATTATTTTTTTGCGAGAAATAGCCAACCTTATAGCCCACACTATTGTATGAGTGCATATAGATGATGGCTATAGATGACATGGTAGTTCCTTATAGCCATCGGCTGGTTATATTATTAACCATGCTCTAATGCGTTTTTCAAAACCACCTTTGACTATTGACAAAATTAATAGTACATGAGATGTATATTGTGAAAATTATATCATTGGAAGCTCCTTTCACATAAGAATTTGACCGTATGCTTTGTGTAAGTTGCATGTCATATATTATTACTCTAACATTTGGTCAAAGTTAGCCTCAAAAAACGCATTAGGCCCTATAGATGGAAGGAGGGAGTAGTAGTGGAAGTGGATCCTCTAACGTAGGATCCTTGCCTTACCCTCCCTTTCGGTCACTTACTAGTAGACCCATGCTTGCTAGGCCTCGCATGTCAGTTACTCAATGTTTTCGGCCACGTCAGGGATCCTCATCCGTAGTATACTCCCTCTGTTTTTATTTACTCCGCATAAAATGGAGGGAGTGCTAGTATAAATGACACGGGCGGGGGAGGGGGAGGGACGTCGGTTTGCTCTCAATTGTGGTCGGTGAACGACGTGGAGGGTCCAACATGCCGGGGTGCAACGGGAACACGACAAGAGCGATGTAGAGTCAAAACTGACTGACCGGTCATCACCGGAACCACTGTTCACACCAGAACCTTCGCTGCTCGGCCTACACTAGCCACTGCCCTAAAACCAAACCTCCTCTCCAGCCCATACCCCCACCTTTCGATCCCCTAGCCCGCGTCAAGCATCCCCTAGTTCGCTGGAAAGCCATGGTGCACCGCAAGATCACGTACTACAAGATGCTGACGCCAGAGCGCCGCATAGAAATCGCGGCAACAGTCGGTGTCACAGACCTTCGTTCCCAAGCTTGCTTTGCGGCGGGCCAATCCCCGAGTTCTCTAGAGCCAAGCTACGAGGAGGAGAAAGCTGATCCAATGTTCATGGCGGAGGTCGCAGCGCAGAAGACCCCCGATGGTTATGAGACGATGGACATCGACTTCATGCCGGCGTCTGGGTCCCCCATGGTGTAGGCGGACCAGCGGTTCAACCTGGCGATACTAAAGGAGGACCGGGAGGCAGAGGCTCAACTCGACGCGGAGCGCGCGCATGCCGCTGCCATCGAGGCTCTCCTGCTGGCGTAACCGGATGTCGTGGATGTGAACCGGGCGGCAGAGGCTCAACTCGATGCGGAGCGCGCAGATGCTGCTGCCATCGAGGCCCTCCTGCAGGCAGAACCGGACGTCCTCGACTTGAACCAGGCAGTGGAGGCTCAACTCGACGCGAAGCACGCGGATGCCGCTGCCATCGAGGTCCTCCAGGCAGAACCAGACGTCCTCAACTTGAACCGGGCGGTCCTCGGCGCCGGGCAGAGCGCCTGCACGCTCCGCATGAATGAATAGCTGGAGGCCGAGGACAACCACGATGAGGAGACACACGTTGGCAGCTACGGCTGGTTCACGCTGGCAGCCAAAGGCGACGAGGCCGCCTCATTCCGCGAGCAGTGATAGTTTTTCTTTATATTGTTGTTTTTAGGGATCTTTTGTTGTGTAAAAACATATATTGTTATGCAAGTCTCCTGACTTTCATCATTTGGGTCAGTCTCCCATTTTAGGCGGTTGGATGAATATCCTACGTCTCCTAACCCTTCTTCCTCACCTCTTCTTCTTCCCCAACAGTCCACCGCACGGGCCGTACGGATCCACCCCAACATGCGGTTGGATAAACATAAGGTATGAACGAAAATGATCTGTCAGCAGTAGCACGTGTCAGTGAGGGTGTTGATATAGGGTGGAACCCTAAGTGGAGATCTTTCACGAATTGCAGGGGAATCCCCAAGAACAAGAAGAACACAAGAGGGAAAACACTCAATTGACTAGATCCAATCACACATATGCTAGATCCAATCACACAAAGAGAGATACAATGATTCAAAGACAACAAAGGAAAGATACAAGGTGCTAGTTCATCCCAATCCTATGAGGAATGTGGTCTTGGTGATCCTATGATGGGGATCTATCCACTAGGGATCTTCTCCATAGGAGGTCTTGATCTATCCACTAGGGATCTTCTCCATAGGAGGTCTTGATCTCCAATGGAGAGGTCTCTCTCTCTCTCTCAAGAGGAGGAGTGGTACAAGGAGAAAAGCTCTCATATGTCTATCATATCCTTTGCTAACCCTAACAAATGGCTGGAGGTGAGGGACGAGGTGGATGAAGAGGAGGCCCAAACAGCAATCACAGCCGTCCATCCTGTAGGGCCAGTGCGCACGGGGTAAGTTGGGCCCGTGGGCACGGTACATGCCCGTGCGCACGGGGTGCTCCGGCGCCAGCTCTCTGTGTAGCCCGTGCGCACGGGGTCTTCGAGGCCCGTGGGCACGGGGTCGCCTGGGAGGTGCAGATTTGATCTTCGTGCACTCCTTCTTCTTCCTTGTGGCCTTGGGGTCCTTCTCCTTGGCCTCCGGGAAGCTCCTTAGCTGCTTGGCGGCGGTCGCCCTTGTACCTAATGATGCACAACGTTCCGTGATGAGGTAGCGACAAAGTCCCATAGATATTCTTGTAAATCTTGAAGAGGAGCGGGTTCACCTTAAGTCCGGTAGGTCCACTTGGGGCTTGATGTGCTATGAATGTGTACATGGAGATGAACGTAGGATGCTCCGCATCATCCCTCCCCCCTTGGGAGAGATCCGACCTCGGATCGTGATCCTCATCACCATGGAAACGGTTGTCATCGACGGACTTGAAGTTGGATGGAGTTGAAGACATGGCGCAATCCAAGTACTCCAAGGTGTCTCCGTAGTGGTAGACATGCAAAAAGAGCAAACACAAGTGACACTCGGAAATACAATGGTTAGCGCACACAAAGTGTCCATCAAATAAGCATAAGTCTGTGCGGCAAGATTGTTGGTGACAAAGCGCATGAAGCTTATCAAGATGATGTAAAATGACATGTAAAGCATTCATTGTGCACACAAATGTATTGTGAATATGATCAATGCAACCATGGTGCAAAATGATGTCATAGTGAGACGGTTTATCAATAGCATGAATATGGTAATGGATGCTCAATATGATATGATCATGCAATTGATGGTACGAAATAAGATCATGATGTATGAATATGCCATCAAGAAAGATCACAAGAAATTTGCTAAGGAAATGCACAAGCTCATATATCATGGGTGACATGGAAATAGGTGCAACAAGGCAATCATAATGTGAGTCAATCCATGCATAAGATGCAAATTTCTCATGTGTATGATATGTCCATCGAGCATGACATGGGTGAGCACAATCAACAAGTATGGAGGTGTTGGCGTACCAATGCTCGATGTCGTTGCATGAGTGGAGGTTCGAAGGTGCCTCCAATAAGTCCGAGCGCTCCTCAATGTGAAGGTCCATAGAGTCAATCTTCAATGTCGCTCCTCCGTTCGCGAGATGTACCATGTAGACAATAAGAAAGAAACAACAATGAAAGAGTGACCCATCCAATATGCATATTTGAGGATGGCTCAAAGGGAAGGAGTTCACCTTTAAGAGATTCTCGCAAATGTTGGTGTTGCACATCATGTATGCCTTCACATGACCAAATTGTCTCATGACGGTATCGCCTTGTGAATCCTTCAACGTGAAAGAACATGACAAAAACTCGGAAAAACAAATGAGGTTAGCGGAGATGCAAAACCTATCATTCTCGTGGTAAAATACCCAACAACTGGATGCATCATGCTCATCATAAGAAAGTACAAGGGAGCATTTCATAGTATGGAGGCATGTGATGATGCGAGGACAACCAAATACAACAGGCTCAATCAAGCAAGCATGCATCACAAGTAAAGTGTCCAAGTCTCCACGATCAGTAAGCATAGATGCAACAATTGGAGGCAAGCGACAATGAACAAAATATATCATGTGAGAGGCATGAACATATACGTCATCAACCCAAGAAAGCAATGAAGAATGGAACATGGGTGATGCGACAAAGCAAGAAATCATGGGAATCAAGTCAAGCACGCTAGTATTGCGAAGATGCAACATACTAGAAAGAATCATGTCAAGTATGTCGTGTGTGCAAATGGTGGGCATGAATAATGCACAAGACATATCACAAGCATGAAAGGAGGATATGAGCAAAATAGCATCAATAGCATGAGGCACATGATAAACATGGCAATAGCAACAAGGATCTCCACCATGCATGAAAATACACATAGGAGTAACATAATTGTGAATCATGGGTAGATGCAAGCAAGGGTCACAATTGCATGACAAAGGCATAGAAGCAAGCATAACATGCAAAGTGAACACGGTAAAATGAGCAAGAGAGCAGTATATAGCCCATAGCCGTGCAAGAGCCAAGTGAGGGAGATGCGCATAGTCGGTGCGTGAAGAGAGCGGTGGGAAGGATAGTTCACGGGATCCCAAGTCATCTTTGCTCTCAAGAGCTCAGCTCGTCAACTCTTGGGATTGAGAGGTTGACAAGTATACGTGAGTACCTACACAAAACAAAGAGAAAGGGAAAATTGTGTGTGCGTGGTAGATGTACACATCATCCATCATGATGCGCACGTGCTTGTGTTGGTTAGCACAAAATAGCCAATGCTCAAATTAATGAGATGCGTGATATAGAAACATGTCATCCATCATTTTAGGTTTGTTGTTATGTATAGCATAATGGAGACTCAAATTGTGTAATGCATCACAAGAAATATGTAGAGCATTGTTATTCATGGAATGCATACGGTGCAAGCAATTATGAGAATCATGCAATGTATGGAATGCATCAAAATCTCCTAATATGTATGAGGAAACTATGTGGGTCTCCTCATGAGCATTAATGGAAACATCACACGGAGAAGATTGACAACATCCCAAACAATGCATATGTGGAACAATGTGATCATGGCATGGTATAGTAGATGAATTGCACAAATCATGTAAAGGAAGCATAGCAATATCATCGCAAGAGAAACAAAAGCCAATGACCATCATCTCGTCATCTATGCCATAAGTGCAAATGGGATTGATTTTAATGGGGCATGCATAGCTACTATGTTGAGATTGAAATGATGCAATATGGGACATCTCACTCATAGCATATGACAAGGTTAATGGATTGTCAAATATGATGTGACCAAAAGAATTTTCACATGATATCCTATGGAGCATAGCATCACAACTAGACAACTCAATATGCTCATCATCATATTCATCATAAATAGGTAGCACATCTAAGCATGTAGAAGACATAGTATGTGGTGCATCCATAAGGTGATCATCATCATGCAAGCAATCGATGTGAAGATAGTCCACTAGTGGGACAAGAGAAGCACCATCACCTATGTTACCTATGGGGCTCCACTCATGTGGTGTAGGTGAGGTGTCGAAGACCAAGTCTTGGTCATCTTCATCATGATGGAACCATGTGGGGGGTGCATCGTATTCCAACATGGCCACCCGTCTCCATTGGAGTTATGGAATCGTCGAGGATAGGTGTGTCGTCATGTCGGAGACCTAGCACCAAAGAAGAAAACACACTAGGAGTAGAGGGTAAGTCGTTAGAAATTGTGTCAACTACCTCACTCACTAAGTGTTGTGGCTCACACACTCCCTCTTGGATGCTCTCACTCATATGGTTGGTGGAGTCACTCAAATGGCTCTCAACCTCACATAGGATGTGAGGCATGTTCTCAAGTGTGGGGCTAGTGGTGGTCACACTCATCCTCTCATAGGAAATGCTCTCAATGTCATGTAGGGTGGAGTCACTCATGTCACTCATGTGGTGGTGGCTCTCTTCGCATGGCAATTGGGGCATCTCGTCACATGTCGTTGTCGGAGAGATGTTGGTGCAAATGTCTCCATGCTCAATCATGTCGTGGTCATAGCCGTGGATGAAGGCCGAAGATGGCACATCATGACTCTCCTCCAAGACCAAAGATAAGGTCTCATGTGCGGTCTCGTAGCTTGACTCGGAGTATGAGTCCGTCTTCATGTTGTTGAAGAGGTTCGTGCTCGTCGCTGTGGTCGAAGGGGATGGCCCTTGCTCGACCTTCTTGTCACCGTCTTGTTGTTGGAGGCCCAAATGATGTGGCACCTCGTAGCTCGTCTCCATGACCGAAGGGAAATTCCCATGCTTGGCCATCTTCCTTTTGGGGCTTCCGAAGATGGAAGTGTCGCCCTCACTTGTAGGTGGTCTCCTTGGACTTGATGAAGTCAATGTAGGCGTACTCGTGGGAAGTAGGCGAAGATGCCGTACGTCCAAAGGCGAAGATGCCTTGATAGCACTTGGCGAAGATGCCGAAGTGGTTATTGTAGCCGTAGCTCCGTCTTGGTGGTGCTCGTCTCGCGGTCTTCTCTTATTCTCATGAAGCTTGGACTTGGCGTGAAGTAGGGCTTGTTCGGACTTGTACATTTGCGCGTGTTGAGCATCTTCATGTTGATGATGTCATTGTCGTGCTTGAGCTCGTAGTAGATGTCGCTTGTCGTCGTTGTGCACATGATGCTTGGAGGTGTCTTGCCCATCATGACGATGTTGGCGATGGTCGCCATGGAGATGTGGACGTGGATGACTTGCGCTTGCATCTTGTTTGCGCTCCGAAGATGATCGACTTACTCGCCGCCTCCTTGAGCATGATGAAGTGGAAGTAGACTTGATCAAGTCTCGAATCTCCTCCATCCTTGCATCTTGCTCCTCCTTTTGTGCGGAAAGCTTGTTGTCGATGTAGTCCCTTTTCCTCGCTTCGGAGTGGCGAATGTCAATGGAGAGGTTCTCGATGCGCTCTCGCAATCTTGATTGTGTGCCTTGCATTTGTCGTTGTAGATCGAAGATTGACGCTTTAGTGATGTAGTTGTTCACGCCGTCGTTGTTGTCGAAGACCGGAGATGAAATGCCTTGCCTATCCATCACAAGACTCGCGCAAATATGAGTGGAAGAAAAGAAAGAACTAGACCAATGTACCTTATCCAATGTTGAAAATGGATCAATGATCACTCGATAATGTATCAAGGAAATAGCACAATTGGTACCGGATCTTGTCAATTGTCACACCTACACAATTAAGGCTTATGGTGGAGCTCGGTGAGGATAGTGGCACAAAAATTTAATGCAAAATGTTAGCAAGAGTCAATAATGTTGGAAAAGATTCACAAATTCGCAAGTGAAACAAGTAGACCAATAGCAAAATGTGGCACACAGATAGATAAATGGGGTCGTGCAACCAAGGAATGAGCACAAAATGTGGAATCCACGGAAAACGCTCGTGTTGCACAACTCAAGAGAGACGCTAGCACGATTTCTCAATAGGCGGATATGACACTTGTGCACAACCTATAAGATGCAAAATGTATGAGCTTTCTATCCCAATTATGCTATGTGTAAGATGTTCCCATTGTTCTTCTCAAGATGATCCAAGATGATCGGATATGACAATCTTATATGCAATGTGGTAAGATGCTATGGCTATTGCTTACAAGCTCTTTGCTCTTTCTCTTCTTTTGCTTAAAAGCTTATTCTTTCTTTTTTGATATGGCTACTATGTGAAATGCACAAACCAAGATAGCAATTGTGTATATGCGGGAACAATCTTGTGGCACACGAGATGATATGATACCAATATGATATGGTATGTATGCAATGGGAGGTGTAGATCACTAATGTGCACAAGTAACGTTGTCGGCAATACTCAAATGGCTAGTCTCGATAGGCAAGTGACGCAAAAGGGGCTAGGGGTTATCAATGCAATTGCAAGGGGAATGTAAAATGGTGTCGTCGATGTTACCGTCCTTGAAGATGGTGAGTGGCGGTGAGGAAGTCCTGGATTAGGGGGTCTCCGGACAGCCGGACTATCTCCATTGGCCGGACTGTTAGACTATAAAGATACAAGATTGAAGACTTCGTCTCGTGTCCGGGTGGGACTCTACTTGGCGTGGAAGGCAAGCTAGGCAATACGGATATGGATATCTCCTCCTTTGTAACCGACCTTGTGTAACCCTAACCCTCTCCGGTGTCTATATAAACTGAAGGGTTTTAGTCCATAGGACAACAACCATAACATACAATCATACCATAGACTAGCTTCTAGGGTTTAGCCTCTCTGATCTCGTGGTAGATAAACTCTTGTACTACCCATATTATCAATATTAATCAAGCAGGGCGTAGGGTTTTACCTCCATCAAGAGGGCCCGAACCTGGGTAAAACGTCGTGTCCCCTGCCTCCTATTACCATCCGGCCTAGACGCATAGTTTGGGACCCCCTACCCGAGATCCGCCGGTTTTGACACCGACATTGGTGCTTTCATTGAGAGTTACTCTGTGTCGTCGCCGTTAGGCTTGATGGCTCCTATTATCATCGATAGCGATGCGGTCCAGGGTGAGACTTTTCTCCCCGGACAGATCGTCGTATTCGGCGGCTTTGCACTGCGGGCTAATTCGCTTGGCCATCTGGAGCAGATTGAAAGCTACGCCCCTGGCCATCAGGTCAGATTTGGAAGTTTGAATTACATGGCCGACATCCACGGAGACTTGATCTTCGACGGATTCGAGCCGCAGCCGGGCGCGCCGCACTGTCGCGATGGGTATGACCTAGCTCTGCTGCCGAATAGTACCCCAGAGGCTGCACCCGCATTAGCTCCGACCCTCAGCTCGAAGCCAACTACGCCAGTTGAGGACGGGTGGTTAGACACCGCCTCAGGGGCTGCAGTCTCAACGGCGATCGAGCCGAACACCGGCCTAAACCTCTGCGTAGCCCGTGACTCCAAGGTGCCGGACTCTTTTTCGGACTCCAAACCATCCGCGCCCCTGCCAATCGAATCTGATCGGGCACCGATCATGGAATTCACTACCGCAGATATCTTTCAGCACTCGCCCTTCGGCGACATTCTCAATTCACTAAGGTCTCTCTCTTTGTCAGGAGGGCCCTGGCCGGATTATGGCCAACAGGATTGGGATGCGGATGACGAAGAAATTCGACGCCCACCCACCACCCACTTCGTAGCCACTGTCGATGATTTAACCGACATGCTCGACTTCGACTCCAAAGACATCGACGGTATGGACGACGATGTTGGAGACAAACATGAACCAACACCTATAGGGCACTGGAAAGCCACCTCGTCATACGACATATACATGGTGGATACACCCAAAGAAGGAAATGGCGACGGGATAGCGGAGGATGACCCCTCCAAGAAGCAACCCAAACGCCAACGTCAGCGGCGCCGTTCTAAGTCCCGCCAAAGCAAAAGTGGTGATACCGACACAGGAGATAATAACACTCCGGATAGTGCCGAAGAAAACAACAAACCCCTCCAGCAAGATTTAGAGCAGGAGGATGAAGGAGCCGGCTCTCCTGAGAGAGCGGCGGACGGAGAGGAGGAGGATGACAATTACATCCCCCCCTCCGAATACGAGGCAAGCCTCGGCGACGATGAATTCGCTGTCCCAAAGGATCTCGTCGAACAAGAGCGCTTAAAGCGCCGGCTCATGGCCATGGGAAATAGCCTGAAGAAAAAGCAGCAGCAGCTTCAAGCCGATGAAGATCTGCTAGGTGACAAATGGACTGATGTCCTCACGGCGAAGGAATATAAACTCGAGCGCCCCTCCAAGAGTTACCCAAGGCGCAGTTTACTACCCCGACTGGAGGAAGAGGCGTATGATACGGCTGATCGGCCACCTCGTGGCCGCGATAGAGAGGCATTCCAGCCAAAAGCTCAGCCTCCACCCCAACGCCATTCAAATAAAAAGGCATGGGGAGATACGCCAGACCTGCGAGACATATTGGAACACAAGGCAAAGCATTCAAGATCGATCTACGGATCACGATGGCGCACCACTCCGCGAGACGACAAACGTCACACCGGATACAGTAAAAGCAAATCCGACCGGGCCGAACACAGCGGGCAAGACCCATTCGAGCTGCGTCGAGATATAGCCCAATACAGAGGCGCCGCACACCCCTTATGCTTCACAGACGAAGTAATGGAACATCAATTCCCAGAAGGTTTCAAACATGTAAATATTGAATCATACGACGGCACAACAGATCCCGCAGTATGGATTGAGGACTTCCTCCTCCACATCCACATGGCCCGCGGCGATAACTTACACGCCATCAAATACCTCCCACTAAAGCTCAAAGGACCAGCACGGCATTGCCTTAACAGCTTGCCAGCGGACTCCATTAGCTGTTGGGAAGATCTGGAAGCCGCATTCCTCGACAACTTTCAGGGCACTTATGTGCGACCACCAGACGCTGATGACTTGAGCCACACAATTCAGCAGCCAGAAGAATCAGCCAGGCAATTCTGGACTCGATTCCTTACAAAGAAAAATCAAATCGTTGACTGTCCAGATGCGGAGGCCTTAGCGGCTTTCAAGCACAATATCCGAGACGAGTGGCTAGCCCGGCACCTTGGTCAGGAAAAGCCAAAATCTATGGCAGCTCTCACGACGCTCATGACCCACTTTTGTGCGGGAGAAGATAGCTGGCTGGCTCGCAGTAATAACATATCAAAGAACCATGGTACCTCAGATACCAAGGACGGCAATAGTAGGTCACGTCGCAACAAGCATAAGCGCCGCATTAACAGCGAAAATACTGATGATATGGCAGTCAATGCCGGATTCAAAGGCTCTAAACCCGGTCAGCGAAAAAATCCATTCAAACAAAGTACGCCGGGTCCGTCCAGCTTGGACCGTATACTCGATCGCTCGTGTCAAATACACGGCACCCCAGACAAGCCAGCCAATCACACCAACATGGATTGTTGGGTGTTCAAGTAGGCCGACAAGTTAATCACCGAAAACAAGGACAAGGGGCCGCATAGCGATGACGAGGAGGAGCCCCAGCAGCCGCACACTGGAGGACAGAAGAGGTTTCCCCCGTAAGTGCGGATGGTGAACATGATATACGCAACCCACATCCCCAAGAGGGAGCAGAAGCGTGCGCTCAGGGACGTATATGCGTTGGAGCCAGTCGCCCCAAAGTTCAACCCTTGGTCCTCCTGTTCGGTCACCTTCGATCGCAGGGACCACCCCACTAGTATCTGTCATGGTGGATTCGCCACACTGGTCCTAGAGCCAATCATTCACGGATTTCACCTCACTCGAGTCCTCATGGACGGCGGCAGCAGCCTGAACCTGCTTTATCAAGACACAGTGCGCAAAATGGGTATAGACCCCTCAAGGATCAAACCTACAAAAACAACCTTTAAAGGCGTCATTCCAGGTGTAGAGGCCCATTGCACGGGCTCAATTACACTGGAAGTGGTCTTTGGATCCCCGGATAACTTCCGAAGCGAAGAGTTAACTTTCGATATAGTCACGTTTCGCAGTGGTTATCACGCGCTGCTCGGGCGAACCGCATTTGCTAGATTCAATGCGGTACTGCATTATGCATACCTCAAGCTCAAGATGCCAGGACCTCGCGGAGTTATCACAGTCAATGGAAACACAGAGCGCTCTCTCCGAACAGAGGAGCACACCGCAGCCCTCACAGCAGAAATGCAAAGTAGCCTCTCAAGGCAATCAACCAGTTCGACGCTTCACAGCCCGGACACCTTCAGGCGCACTCGGGGCAATCGGCAAATAGACCGCCTGGCGCGATCTGAGCTCACGTAGCAATACGGCGGCCACCCCAATCCCAGCCCAACAGCGAAGCTCGTGCCGCGTGTACATAATTACGCATTAAAAATACCATGGGCACAGGTGGGGAGGGGGGCACAACTATGGCACACCCCAAGACGCGGCCTAAACCGCACTAGGGGCTTCCGTTAGGTTATTTTTCTTCTTCTTTCAGGACCTTAATCTCTGGAAACACTGTCCGGCAGCACTATTGCCAAACACATGATGCAGAAACCAAGGAGGTAGACAACTATGTTATATCACGGAAGTCCCAGGTTGATTACAGTAAATGAGTGAAATATTCAATTTAATATCATTCCTCAGCTTGCCCTTGGAAGGGACATAGTCCTACTCTTTGCTTATCGCACTATCTGTATCACTCTGCCTTAACGCACTTTTTTAATAAATAATGCATGACATTACGACTATTATTGCATTCTGTTATATATATATATATATGTGTGTGTGTGTGTGTGTGTGTGTGTGTGTGTGTGTGTGTTTGTGTGTGTGTTCATTAACGACGCCTTGCAACCGTACACTATGGTACGGCCAACACACCAGGGGCTTACGTACCCCACAATGCGGTGTGAAAAGTCCGAACACTTTCACAAGTGCGGCACCCTGAACTTATAGCATTATATGCATCAGCTCCGAATCATGTCTTTGGTCAAATGTTGGGTTTGCCCGACTCCTATGTTTTGGTACCTTACGTTCCTCTCTATCGGCTAAGGTAGCGCTAGGAGAACTACTGCGATTGTGCCCCGGTTCTGCCGGGCTAAGCACCTCAGTAGAGAAAGCTAAAACTGACTGTCATGATAAGGCAAGAGACTGGTCGCTGTTCGACGAGGTTTTTCGAGTCCCTAAAGACTTATGCCGCTTAGGGCGAGGGGCCGGCCCTGTCCGGCTTACAGGCGTGTATCGCGCCCCGTATTCGGCCTTCCGAATACCAGGGGCTTTGCCGCAATTTAAAATTATAGAATTCTATGGCTAAGTGAGAGTGATAAAGCATTATTAGTCCGGTTGCCTTGTTTGTTGCGCTGAGCACCTCCCTCGAAGGACCAAAATATGGGAACAAGAGCTCTCAGGTTTATCCCGAACACCCCAGCACTCGTGGCATGGGGGCAGAAGCCGAGGACTAGTCATCTCTCAGATTGAATAAATAGCCAAACAAAAGGTAATATTTTAAATTCAAACAAGCATTGCATAGCGCATATGAAACAAGTTTTCATAATACAAGATAAAACAAGCAAGTTTACTCAAATATTACATCTTTTGAGCACTCATCCGCGATGAGACGGGCACCCGACAGAACACCCTCGTAGTACATCTCGGGGTGGCGGTGCTCCTTGCCCTCTGGCGGCCCATCCTTGATCAGCTTCACGGCGTCTAGCTTGACCCACTGCAATTTCACACGGGCGAAAGCCCGGCGTGCACCTTCAATGCAGACGGATTGCTTGACGACCTCCAGCCACGGGCAGGTATCCACAAGCCGCCTCCCCAGGCTGAAGAAGCTGTTCGGAAGGGCGTCGCCAGGCCACAGCCGGACTATGAAGTTCTTCATGGCCTGATCGGCCGCCTTATGTAGCTCGACCATCTGCTTCAGTTGGTCGCTCATTGGCACCGGATGTTCGTCCTTTGCATACTGAGACCAGAACAACTTCTCCGTCGAGCTTCCGTCCTCGGCCTGGTAAAATTGTGCGGCATCGGACACACTGCGGGGCAAATCTGCGAATGCTCCTGAAGAGCTCCTGATCCGGGTAAGTAATTGGCAATTTACTTTTACATGCCTGATTTGCATATAGAAAGCCTTACCCGCCACTATCTTCTTCATCGCGTCGATCTCTTGGAGGGCCTTCTGGGCCTCGGCCTTGGCACTCTTTGCGCTCTCAAGGGCCGCGGCAAGCTCAGACTCTCGCGTCTTCGAGTCAAGCTCCAACGCCTCGTGCTTTGTCACGAGAGCCTGGAGCTCTTGCTGCACCTCGCCCACCCAAGCCTCGTGCTTCTCTCGCCCGGTGCGCTCCTTGGCCGCTGTATCTTCAGCCTTAGCGAGCGCTTGCTTCAGGGTCGCCACCTCGGTCCTGGCCACTGGCAAACATACGATGATCCTGTCATTTTGCAATCGCGTCCTTTTTCATATATACACATCTATAGAGAGGGTATTACTTACCCTTGTTATCCTCGAGCTGCCTCTTGGCAAGGCCGAGCTCTTTTCGGGACCCCTCGAGGGCCTGCTTCAGTACGGTGACCTCCGCAGTCAGTGTGGCGGACGCCAGCAGCGAAGCCTGCATATGCATATTGACATACTTATACTAGACTCCTGCGATATTATTTGATCCTCTGTTCGGCTTTTCTTTGTGAACACCGAACAGAGCATCATGGGCTACTGTCTATGTGGTAATATTTCTACTACATTTTAAAACATTTACCTCGAAGCCTATTAGAAGGCTGGCACAAGCTTCAGTCAACACGCTCTTGGCGGACTGAACCTTCTGGATCACCGCACTCATGATAGTGCGGTGCTCCTCGTCGATGGAAGCGCCGCGAAGCACTTCCAACAGATTGTCCGGCGCCTCTGGATGGACAGAGGTCACCGGCACAGGCGTCTTGCCCCTCTTAGAAGGAGGCCGCCTGCCCGAGCCTGGAACCACTGGAGGTTCCGGTGCGGTGTTCGGCTGAGGGCCAAACTCGGAGCTCTCAGGGGCCCCGTCCCCTCATCTCCCGGAGTCCGGAAGGTCGCCTTGAGGCGCCTCCGGGACTGTCTCCCCTCGATCCGGTGCCTCTTGAGACAACACCTCGGCGTCGTCGGCAGGATGAGGGGAGGTGGCGGTCGGGACTAGATCACTGTCCATGTCCGATGAGCCCAGGGAGCCGTCCGATGATACCTCGATATTGGCTCGTGGCGGCCTGCATAATGATGTTCGGCGTTAGGGAAAGCAGTGCAACAAAGGAATCCTATGAGTTACTATGGTATCCAAATACTTACGATCTCCCCGGGGGCTTGGCCCTGGGCAACCACTCGTCTTCGCCCTCGTCGGCGGCGGTGGAACTGTCCGGAAGGATAGTCCTTCCCTTCTTGGACCCTTCGGCCTCCCCAGTTGGGGCGGCCTTCCTCTTCTTGTCTCCCCCGCCTGGAGGGGGATCATCTTCTTCCTCCTCCTCGTCCTCGGGGGAGGAGTGTGCGGCAGAGTTATCGGACGATGAGTCCGATAACGCCTGGCGTCGGGAACTTTTTCGGCTTCCCTTGGCCTTCTTGGTCTTCTCCGGCACCTTGTAACGAGCCGGAGTCAGCATCTCCGTCAGGAGGGCGCCCGCAGTATCTTCGGGCAAAGGGGCCAGACAATCGATCTGTCCCGACATCTCCACCCAGTCCCGTCAAAGGCATGGAGATTAGACCCCACGCATAATTAAGCTAGGGAAAATAAATGTCTTACGGGACATATTGAACTCACCGAATGCGCTAGGCGCTTTGCATTTAGTCCGCGGTCCTCGGCAAGAGAAGGAGGGGCCTCGGCGCCCTTGAACATCACCTTCCAGATGTCCTCGTGCGTCATATCAAAGAGCTCGCTCAGAGTCTGGTGCTGGGCCAGGTCGAACTCCCATAAGGGAAAATGCCGTTGTTGACACGGGAGGATCCGGTGGATGAGCATAACTTGGACTATGTTAACAAGCTTGAGCTTCTTGCTCGCCATACTCCGGATACATTTCTGGAGTCCGTCCAGCTCCACCGATGAACCCCACGACAAGCCCTTCTCTTTCCATGAAGTGAGCCGTGTAGGGAATCTGGATCGAAACTCGGGGGCTGCCGCCCATTTGGCATCGCGCGGCTCGGTGATGTAGAACCACGCCGACTGCCATCCCTTTATTGTCTCCATAAAGGAGCCTTCGAGCCATATGACGTTGGGCATCTTGCCAACCATGGCTCCGCCGCATTCGGCTTGATATTGAAGGTCTTTAACCACAGGCTGAAGTGGGGCCGGATGCGGAGGAAAGCCTCGCACATGACGATGAACGCCAAAATGTTGAGGATGAAGTTCGGGGCCAGATCATGAAAGTCCAGCCCATAGTAGAACATGAGACCACGGACGAATGGATGGAGGGGAAACCCTAGTCCGCGGAGGAAGTGGTGAAGGAAAACTACCCTCTCGTGAGGTTCCGAGGTAGGGACGATCTGCCCCACGGTGGGCAGCCGATGCATGATGTTCGCGGCTAGGTATCCGGCTCCGCGCAGTTTCTTGATGTCTCCCTACATGACGGAGGAGACCATTCACTTGCCTCCCGCTTCGGGCATGATTGGAGAAGGTCGAGGTGGGAAGTGCGGACTTGGGCGCTAGAGCTCGAGTGTGTGAAAACGGATGAGCAAAGGAGGAAGAAGGCGTGGATAGAAAGGTGAATCCTTATCCCTTTATATGGGTGGACGAAGCTAAGCGTCCCCACTTGCCTGGTAAAACTCGCTTATACCCCAAGCACCGCAATTGATGGCGCGGTTGGGTTACCCACGCCCGTATTGATGAGAATCCCGTAATTAGGGGACACAATCTCTGTTTTGACAAGACGTGTCAAAAAACTGCCTCGCGTTATGTGCGGGGCTGGTTAAGAGAAATGGTTCGAATAATCGTCGGGCCATGACATAACGTTAGGCTGCCAAAACAAGCCAGCAAATTAGATTTGCGAAAATATTATTCTCTCTGCGGTGGAATGTGGAACTTATTTTGCAGGGCCGGACACTATCCTCGTATTCAAATTCTTCTGTGATATATTCGGAGAAGGAACCCGCCTTGCAATGCCGAAGACAATACTGCGAGCTGGACTCATCGTCATTGAAGCCTGGTTCAGGGGCTACTGAGGGAGTCCTGGATTAGGGGGTCTCCGGACAGCCGGACTATCTCCATTGGCCGGACTGTTAGACTATAAAGATACAAGATTGAAGACTTCGTCTCGTGTCCGGGTGGGACTCTAATTGGCGTGGAAGGCAAGCTAGGCAATACGGATATGGATATCTCCTCCTTTGTAACCAACCTTGTGTAACCCTAACCCTCTCCGGTGTCTATATAAACCGAAGGGTTTTAGTCCAGAGGACAACAACCATAACATACAATCATACCATAGGCTAGCTTCTAGGGTTTAGCCTCTCTGATCTCGTGGTAGATATACTCTTGTACTACCCATATTATCAATATTAATCAAGCAGGACGTAGGGTTTTACCTCCATCAAGAGGGCCCGAACCTGGGTAAAACGTCGTGTCCCCTGCCTCTTGTTACCATCCGGCCTAGACACATAGTTTGGGACCCCCTACCCGAGATCTGCCGGTTTTGACACCGACAGGCGGTGTTCTTGATGTAGATACCAATATGATGGAGACTCGTCCCTAAGTAGCCGAAACACCTTAGGAAACGGAAAAACCGCGAACTCAAAATCTCAAGGGAAAAAGTCAAATGGTGGTAGCGGGATGCGGTGGTGGTGTTGCGGAAGCTCAATGGGAATTGCGAAATGCAATGATGGGTTATGCGAGTAGGCAATGCGGAAGAGGAGGGTAAGGTGGTGGACTATACATGGTGTCGGAGTTGGAAGCTCGGTCCCTAAGTAGCCGAAACACCTTAGGAGACACAACTCACAACACAAACAAAATTGGGTTAAGTTGGGGTGGAAGAAGTGTATGGTGTAAGCCTATGCGGGAGTTATGGTGGTGGTGGTTGGTCAAGAAACAATCGTCCCTAAGTAGCCGAAACACCTTAGGAGACCCGAATCGCTACTCAAGCAACCACAAATGCTATAAGGAACAAAATTGGTTAGGTTGCGGAAGTTTGTGGTGGTTATGCGGAGGTTGTGGTGGAAGTCCTAGGCAAAGATGCCAAAGTTCCAAAAATTTGATGGAGTCAAATGGTGATGGTACCTGTCTAGATGGATGGGGGATGTCAATAGCTACTCAACGAGCTAAAGAACGCGAAAATCGGACTCCGGATGTGGAAGTTATGGCGGAAACGGTGAAGCACTCACGGCTGTCCTGGGGGGTCGTGCGCACAGGGGTAGGAGCCCATGGGCACGGGGTCCCGTGCGCACTGTACAGGTCCGTGGGAACAGGGTGTCCAGAGAGTTTTCGGGGGCCCGTGCGCACGGGGTCTGGGGTCCGTGGGCACGGGGTGGGCGGAAATTTCGCGATTTCGTGGCGGAAAATGGAGATTTCTTGGGCAAAATTGGGGAGATTATGGGGATGGATGGTGGGGAAAAGATGGGGGAAAGCTAGATCCACTTGAAACCAAGCAAATCCATGGATCAAATCCAACAAAACATCATCAAAACCAACAAATCACAAAAAAATTTGGGGCTATTTTTGGTGGGGAATTTTTGTATTTAGGACGAAATCAACAAAATTAGGCTAGAAAACAAAGAGGGGGGCTCCAATTTCGTGAGAAACCATGGCTCATGATACCAAATGATATAGGGTGGAACCCTAAGTGGAGATCTTTCACGAATTGGAGGGGGAATCCCCAATAACAAGAAGAACACAAGAGGGAAAACACTCAATTGACTAGATCCAATCACACATATGCTAGATCCAATCACACAAAGAGAGATACAATGATTCAAAGACAAGAAATGAAAGATCCAAGGTGATAGTTCATCCCAATCCTATGAGGAATGAGGTCTTGGTGATCCTATGATGGGGATCTATCCACTAGGCATCTTCTCCATAGGAGGTCTTGATCTATCCACTAGGGATCTTCTCCATAGGAGGTCTTGATCTCCAATGGAGAGGTCTCTCTCTCTCTCTGAAGAGGAGGAGTGGTACAAGGAGCAAAGCTCTCATATGTCTATCATATCCTTTGCTAACCCTAACAAATGGTATAGGTAAGGAATTTATAGGTGGCTGGATGTGAGGGACGAGGTGGATGAAGAGGAGGCCCAAACAACAATCACAGCCGTCCATCATGTAGGGCCCGTGCGCATGGGGTAAGTTGGGCCCGTGCACACGGGGGTCCAGTGGGCACGGTACAGGCCCATGCGTACGGGGTGCTCTGGCGCCAGCTCTCTGTGTAGCCCGTGCGCACGGGGTCTTCGAGGCCCGTGGGCACGGGGTCGCCTGGGAGGTGCAGATTTGATCTTCGTGCACTCCTTCTTCTTCCTTGTGGCCTTGGGGTCCTTCTCCTTGGCCTCCGGGAAGCTCCTTAGCTGCTTGGCGGTGGTCGCCCTCGTACCTAAGGATGCACAACGTTCCGTGGTGAGGTAGCGACCAAGTCCCATAGATATTCATGTACATCTTCAAGATGAGCGGGTTCACCTTAAGTCCGATAGGTCCACTTGGGGCTTGATGTGCTATGAAGGTGTACATGGAGATGAACGTAGGATGCTCCGCATCAAGTGTGTTCCCTTGGTTGGGTTTGCGGCATGCAGGAGTGACTGTGTGAGGATGCGGTGCGATCGCGGCGTGCAGGAGCGACTGTCTGAGGGTGCGGTTTGATACAAATCATCGTTTGACGTGTCAATTAATGCGTATTTTTTTTGCAAAGCCCAAAGAGCTAACCATCTCACTCCTCATCTCTTGATTAATGCAGCGCCATGCAAACAAACCTTCTCACTTCCGCATGCATGCAATGGTATATTAATGTCCTTGATTGCTAGTACGAGGCAAACCCCATCAATTTTGTCTCGATTACTGTTAGTGGCCTTTTGCAAATTGTAATTTCGATATACTGGCCTGGTGTACAAAAAAATGGTGGTAGTAACTATTTGACTTCCTTCCCCATTGCGGCGACATCGATGATATCTCGAACGTTGTGGTTTGGCGAAGTGCATTCGATGGAGAACACCATTGAGGGAGACCAAGGTAAGTCGTTCGCAAGTGCTGCCTGCAAGACGAGACAACCGCCTTATTTGCATCCAGGAAGTCCGTTGAACCAAAGGACGCGTAAATGTACTAGTACTACTAGTACACAATAGTGTCGTCCATCCAACTTAGTGCGGTGAGGTGGTTTCTCAAAGAAGACAACGGAGAAGCGGAGTCAACGAAGAGTGAAATGATGGTTGCTTCGTCCGTGCTTTGTGATTTGACGCCTCACAACTTTGCGATTTGTGATAGAAGGGGCAGGGGAGTAGACTCTATGCTCTATAATGTACATGCGTCCAAGCATGGGAGAAAGAGGAGAGACGTTGCATTTTTCTATTCCTTCAATCAATCAATCAGGGAGCTTCGGTTCCATCTTTTTGGCTTTGGCAGCACCATCCACAAACGGTTGCCATTGATGACAAAAGCTATTTTCACATTTGGCTACACATTGTGGATGCCCTTAACAGTACCACTTTGTTTTGCTCCTGTGTGCTATCTATACAAATCTCAATTATATTGATCTAAAAACTTATAGAATCAAGATTAGTAAAAAGGAGGTGATTTTGCCGCGCGGATGGCAGGGGAGGTTTCTTATTTTTAGAGGACGTTGGCCTGGCGGTTTGCTAACATGCGGTCCCATGTGTCAGTGCTTTACCAAGCCAATTCGCGTCCCACGTGAGGCAGAACAACGTCAGAATCAACACGTGGTTAACTTGAAGAAAATGAGGGAGAAGCGGATTCAGCAACGAGTGAAATGATGGTTGATTCATCCCTCCAACTTCTTTTTTTACTACCATTATTATTACTTTGTTCCTCCAACTTAACTGTGGGAAAGGTGCGCCTTTTTGATTTGACGCCTCATTGCTCATTACTATGTCGGCACCATGACTGGGGTGCTTCACCCCTGCTGCTCTTCACTGTATTTCGGTATGGCACGTGGGCCAGGTAGCTTGATGTCCCACATGTCGGCGAAAGGGACTAGAACATTTTTGAAAGAGAGTGCTCCACTCTTACAACAGAGGAGTACACGACACGGCGGCCCAGTGAACTGTCACTTGTACTGTATACTAGTACTATAGTTTTGCTGTTTCGCACGATCCGTCAATACAAACCCGATTAAACAGGAAAGGGCGGGATTTTTCCCGCACGGTAGATGATACTGGCCATACATTTCAAAGGCAATTTTAATGTATGGAAACTGAATAATTAAGTAACAATATGATATCTAGTAAAACTAAAAACACATATGATTTATTGTGTTAGAGTGTAGTAATAGTGCTGTATTGCATAGTTGTTAGATGTAACATGCGAGAATGTGTAGAGATGTAGTTTTGGAGGGCCTACAGAGAGAAAGCATAACATGGTCACCGAACTTCAGAATACGCTCATTACGGTCACTATATACGTTTTGCGGTGATTATACGGTCACTTGCTCACCATTCAGCATCGGATTGCACTCTGTTGACCGGCCAAATAGTCTGCGTGGCACCATGTTGACTAGTTAAATTGACCATGTTCCTTGTGGGTCCCACATGTCAGTCGTAGGAAAAAGGTCAGATAAACACAAATTTATGTAGGCACGACACGACACCAACCCGTGCGTGGGAATCACCTAGTTGTGTATGTGTCTGTCAGGGCCTGATGTGTGCGCATGCACGTGTAGGTTGAGCACTTGAGTGTGAGAGTGTGTGTTGGTCGTGTGGTGCATGCATGCATGCGTGCGTGTGTGCGTGTGAGTGTTGCATGAGTGCGTGGCTGCGTGTGTACGTGTGAGTGTTGCGTGCATGCGTGGTTGCATGTGTTCGTGTGAGTGTTGTGTGCATGTAGTTCGTGTGCATGCGTGCGTGTGTGTATAATCACCACACCAGCTCCTCTGTGTTAAAACAGACGACTCAGCATACCAATACCAGGCCACCTTGTCCGATGTGCCCGCGGTCATGACTTCGAACCACCGTCCAATATTTTTTTGTCGTTTGTTTTCATTCTTACTAGCAAGATGCCCATGCGTTGCACGTAACATCAAGATGCATTTGTATGACTAGTTTATCTTGTGAAAGAAAAGGATGAACAAGGGAAGGCCATATTTGCAAATGTGGAGAGGTGTGTGGGTACCTTTTTGCAAAATTGCCATAGTTTCCTTCCTATCCGTCAGATATAAATCAGATAGCCTATATTGCAGGATGGCAGGCACACCATCATCACCAACTCTGTTTTTTATAAGAGTGTAGAAGAGTAGATACAAGCCAACAGGTGGGCCCAATGGTACTGAGATAATGTGATGCAAGACTAGAGGTGCCACGTGGAGCGTTTAACTGGTCGACTAGTCATGTGTTGAGCAAATACAGACCTGTACGGTGATACGTCCATTTTGCATCATGATTTTATATCGATATTTATTGCATTATGGGCTGTTATTACACATTATGTCACAATACTTATGCCTATTCTCTCTTATTTTACAAGGTTTACATGAAGAGGGAGAATGTCGGCAGCTTGGATTCTGGGCTGGAAAAGGAGCAAATATTAGAGACCTATTCTGCATAGCTCCAAAAGTCCTGAAACTTCACTGAAGCAATTTCCAGAATATATAAAAAATACTGAGCACAAGAAGTTCCAGAGGGGGCCACACCCTGGACACGACGGTGGGGGGCGTGCCCTACCTCCGTGAGCACGCCCCCTGCCTCGTGGGCCCCCTGGTGGCCCTCCGATGCCCATCTTCTTCTATATGGAGTCTTTCGTCGAGGAAAAAATCATAAGCAAGCTTTCGGGACGAGACTCCGCCGCCACGAGGCGGAACCTTGGCGGAACCAATCTAGGGCTCTGGCGGAGCTGTTTTGCCGGGGAAACTTCCCTTCGGGAGGGGGAAATCATCACCATCGTCATCACCAACGATCCTCTCATCGAGAGGGGGTCAATCTCCATCAACATCTTCACCAGCACCATCTCATCTCAAACCCTAGTTCATCCCTTGTATCCAATCTTTGTATCCAAACCTTAGATTGGTACCTGTGGGTTGCTAGTAGTGTTGATTACTCCTTGTAGTTGATGCTAGTTGGTTTACTTGGTGGAAGATCATATGTTCAGATCCATTATGCATATTAATACCCCTCTGATTATGAACATGAATATGCTTTGTGAGTAGTTACGTTTGTTCCCGAGGACATGGGAAAAGTCTTGCTATTAGTAGTCATGTGAATTTGGTATTCGTTCGATATTTTGATGAGATGTATTTTGTCATCCCTCTAGTGGTGTCATGTGAACGTCGACTACATGCCACTTCACCATTGTTTGGGCCTAGAGGGAGGCATTGGGAAGTAATAAGTAGATGATGGGTTGCTAGAGTGACATAAGCTTAAACCCTAGTTTATGCATTGCTTCGTAAGGGGCTGGTTTGGATCCATATGTTTCATGCTATGGTTATGTTTACCTTAATACTTCTATTGTAGTTGCGGATGCTTGTAATAGGAGTTAATCATAAGTGGGATGCTTGTCCAAGTAAGGACATCATCCAAGCACCGGTCCACCCACATATCAAATTATCAAAGTACCGAACGCGAATAATATGATCGTGATGAAAACTAGCTTGACGTTAATTCCCATGTGTCCTCGGGAGCGCTTTCCTTCATATAAGAGTTTGTCCAAGCTTGTCCTTTGTTACACAAAGGATTGGTCCATCTTGCTGCACCTTATTTACTTTTATTACTTGCTACTCGTTGCAAATTACCTTATCACAAAACTATCTGTTACCGATAATTTCAGTGCTTGTAGAGAATACCTTACTGATAACTGCTTATCATTTCCTTCTGCTCCTCGTTGGGTTCGACACTCTTACTTATTGAAAAGGCTACGATAGATCCCCTATACTTGTGGGTCATCACGACTCTTTTCTGGTGCCGTTTCCGGGGACTGAAGCGCCCTTGGTAGGTGGAATTTGGTAAGGAAAAATTTATATAGTGTGATGAAATTTACTGTCACTTGTTACTATGGAACATAATGCTCTGAGGGGTTTGTTCGGGGTATCTTCACCTCGTCTGGAACCACAATTAGTTACCCCTCAACCTACTTAACATACTGAAAATGTTTACTTCTAAATTCCTTCGGGTAGGATAGAGAAACTGCTAGCTAATCCTTTTGCAGGACATGGAACATTGCATCCTGATTTGCACTTAATCTATGTGGATGAAGTTTGTGGATTATTTAAGCTTGCAGGTATGCCCGATGATGTTTTCAAGAAGAAGGTCTTCCCTTTATCTTTGAAGGGAGATGCACTGACATGTTATAGGCTATGTGATGATATGGGATCATGGGACTATAAACGGCTGAAATTGGAATTCCATCAGAGGTTTTATCCTATGCATCTTGTTCATCGTGATCGTAATTATATATATAATTATTGGCCTCGTGAAGGAGAAAGCGTCGCTCAAGCTTGGGGGAGGCTTAAGTCAATGTTATAATCATGCCCCAACCATGAGCTCTCAAGAGAAATGATTATTCAAATTTTTTATGCTCGGCTTTCTGACAACAATTGCTCCATGCTCGATACTTCGTGTATTGGTTCCTTTATGATGAAGACTATTGAATTCAAATGGAATTTATGAGAGAATTAAACGCAACTCCAAAGATTGGGATCTCGACGAAGGTAAGGAGTCAGGTATAACACCTAAGTTTGATTGTGTTAAATCTTTTATGGATACCGATATTTTCCGTAAATTTAGCACTAAATATGGACTTGTCTCTGAGATAGTAGCTTCTTTCTGTGAATCTTTTTCTACTCATGTTGATCTCCCCAAGGAGAAGTGGTCTAAATATAATCCTCCCATTGAAAAAAGTAGTTGCACCTATTAAAGTTGAAGAAAAGACTATCAATTATAATGATCCTGTTGTACCTACTGCTTATGTTGAGAAACCACCTTTCCCTATTAGAATAAAGGATCATGCTAAAGTTTCAACTGTAGTCAACAAAAGTAATATTAAGACACCTAAACCCCCTGAGCAAATTAAAGTTGAGCCTAAAATTTCTATGGCTAAAGATCTCTTGGCCGATAATATTGATGGGCATGTTATTTACTTCTGTGATGAAGCTGCTAGAATTGCTAGACCTGATGCTAAAAATAAACATAGACCTGTGGTAGGCATGCTTGTTATTTCTGTTAAAATAGGAGATCATTGTTATCATGGCTTGTGTGATATGGGTGCTAGTGCTAGTGCAATACTGTAACGCCCTCGATGCGGCTATATCTCCCACGTGTCGAAGCACGACTTAGAGGCATAACCGCATTGAAAGCAATGTCGCAAGTGAGGTAATCTTCACACAACCCATGTCATAGATAAGGGAAAGAGATACATAGTTGGCTTACAATTTCCACTTCACACAAATACATGAATAAAGCATTACATCATCCAGATACAATCAGGGCCCGACTATGGAGCCAAAATAAAAGAAGACTACCCCAAATGCTACACAGATCCCCGATCGACCCCAACTGGGCTCCACTACTGATCAACTAGAACGAAACAACACAAAGGGCAAGATCTTCATCGAGCTCCTCCTTGAGCTTGGTTGCGTCATCTGCACGGTTCAACGGCACATGCAAATTGGTTTTGGAAGTATCTGTGAGTCACGGGGACTCAGCAATCTCACACCCTCGCGATCAAGACTATTTAAGCTTATGGGTAAGGTAACAGGTATGAGGTGGAGCTGCAGCAAGCGACTAGCATATATGGTGGCTAACATACGCAAAAGAGAGCGAGAAGAGAAGGCAAAAGCAATGGTCAAACAACTATGCTCAAGAAGTGATCCTAGACAACCTACGTCAAGCATTACTCCAACACCATGTTCACTTCTCGGACTCCGCCAGAAAGAGACCATCACGGTTACACACGCGGTTGATGTATTTTAATTAAGATCAACTTCAGGTTTTCTACAACCGGACATTAACAAATTCCCATCTGCCCATAACCGCGGGCACGGCTTTCAAAAGTTCAAATCCCTGCAGGGGTGTCCCAACTTAGCCCATCACAAGCTCTCACGATCAACGAAGGATATTCCTTCAAGCGGGAAGACCCGATCAGACTCGGAATCCCGGTTACAAGACATTTCGACAATGGTAAAACAAGACCAGCAAAGCCACCCAGATGTGCCGACAAATCCCGATAGGAGCTGCACATATCTCGTTCTCAAGGCACACCGGATGAGCAAGACGTCGGGTAAGCCAGCCCAGAGTTGCCCCTGGTAGCTCTGGACATCGCTCAGTTTGGACCAACACTCAGAGGAGCACTGGCCCGGGGGTTTAATAAAGATGACCCTTGGGCAGGCCTACCCAAGGGAAAGAAAAAGGCTAGGTGGCAAATGGTAAAACCAATGTTGGGCCTTGCTGTAGGAGTTTTATTCAAGGTGAACTGTCAAGGGGTTCCCATTATAACCCAACTGCGTAAGGAACGCAAAATCCGGGAACATAACACCGATATGACAGAAACTAGGGCGGCAAGAGTGGAACAAAACACCAGGCATAAGGCCGAGCCTTCCACCCTTTACCAAGTATATAGACGCATTAATTAGATAAGAGATATTGTGATATCCCAACAAGTAAACATGTTCCAACAAGGAACAACATATCCATGTACCAACAAGGTACAAACTTCATCTTCACCTGCAACTAACAATGCTATAAGAGGGGGCTGAGCAAAGCGGTAACATAGCCAAACAACGGTTTGCTAGGACAAGGTGGGTTAGAGGCTTGGTTCAACAATATGGGAGGCAAGATAAGCAAGTGGTAGGTATCGCAGCATAGACATAGCAAAAGAGCGAGCATCTAGCAAGCAAAGATATAAGTGATTTCGAGGGTATGGTCATCTTGCCTGAAATCCCGCAAGGAAGAAGAACGGGTCCATGAAGAAGAAAAACGGACATAGTCGAATGGGTCCTCACAAAAGTGACGTTATCGGAACCAACCCGAAGAAGCAACACCGGAAAGAAGCACACCACATAGTAAACAACCAACACACGAACATGGTATGATATGCAGGATGCGGTATGTGATGCATATGCATGATTTGCAAAGGAATGATTGAACCTGGCCTCAACCTTGAAATCCAAGAATGCCACTAAAAAGGTCAGGTGATTTCAGTTGAAATCGATATAAAGATCACCGGAATCGGATGCAAGGTTTGGAAATGGCAAGCAAAACAAATATGGCACCGGTCTGCGATAATCAGCAAGTAGCCATCTAAATGCAACAAGTTAAATATGCTACAACACTTAAACATGGCAACAAAATACATGGTAGGGATCCACTCATGATGCTTGACAAAAGATGCACAATGAGCTACGGCTAAATCATCCATTAACAGGTTCAAACAAGCATGGCAAAAGAGCAAACGATAACAGGTTTCAGACTTTGTGAAATTAACACAAGTCTGAAATTTATCATCAGGAAGCAATCTTTAGAGCATGAAAAATACATGCTACATGAACTTAACATGGCAAAGCAAGGCATGGCATGAAGCTACTCAAAGCACTTAACAAAAGTCCCTTAGTGACCTTGAGCCAAAAGGGATCATAAAATACAATTGCAAGCATGTGAACATGGCAAAAACATAAACAGATACAGACTTAGTGAAAAACTGGAGCATGGCAAAACAGTTAACGAGTAGGCATGTTTACGAGCTCGATGCACTCACTACAGAGCATGGCATGACAAACTAATCATACACCCATCAAGAAGACATGGCATAGGAGCCATAAATGGCAAGAACAACAACATAGCATGCACGAATCAATAGCAACATCCTCGACAAATTCGCTAATCATGTCAACAATCTGCCAGTATTCACGAAATAGCGAAAGTAGAGCTCAATTGACTCAAGCAAGGGTGCTCCATAATTGCAAAAAAAAGACACGGATGGATAGAGCACCACAATATTAACAAAACATCCTTACTGATCATCCTCGAAAGAGGCACGGATCACTAGGAAACAACATGAACATATGGCATAATAACAAAAACAGGACAAGGACTTAGTGAAATTCTAAGTCCCTGAAAACAGCATTACCGATTACGCTACTTTGCAAACTTGTGCTAGTCACCACAATTATCACAAAAATACACGGCAAGAACCTCTGCAAAGATGGCATGGCATATAACAAAACACATGTAGAGCTCAGGATCATATCATGCACACATTAAACATGGCAAAAATGACAAAAAGCTAATTGATGAAACAAATCTGACAAATTACTCACATAGCCCTCTTCCAACGATCTTTCGGGCATCAAGATGAGCTCAAGTGAAAATGATGCAATGAGGTGAAATGATGTACTCGTTGAGACAAATATTTCGATAGGCTACACGCTCAAAACGGAGCCACGGATTATGAGTTATGATGCGATGAAAATGCCCAAAAATACTGGAATCTGGGGGGACTTAGGGAAATTTGGACCTTCGGGAAATAGTCAACGCGGGACCGGATGAAGCGGGACGGCGCGGTGCGGATCTGAGACGGGTGTTTGGTTCGGGGAGTGGTGGATCTGGTCCACCCTCACCAGATCCGGTTCCACCCCGACTTCGGCGAGCTCTAGGCTCCGGCGATCGCCGGAGAGGACGGAGGAGGGCGTGAGGCGGCGCAAGGAGGTCGGGGACGACCGGGCAGCGCGGTGGCCGGCGAAAGGCGGTGGCGAGGAAGCTTGGCGGTGGCGCAGGTGAGGCGACGAGCGAGCGGGGCGGCCGGCGATGAAGGGCGCGGTGGCCGGCACGAACTCCGGTGATGGCCGGTGGCGGCGCGGAACAGAGAGCGAGGCGGTGGGGCTGGAACGGATCTGTGGCGGCGCGGCGGTGCAGATCCGGGCGGCGGCAGGCGCCTGCGCTGGTGACCGACGAAGGTGCAGGCGGCGGGGACGCGGTGGCGCGCCAGGGATGGAGGCGGCGACCGGTGGGCGCGGACGGCGCGCTCGGATCGGCAGGCGTGGGCTCCCCCGCAGGCGGCGGCGGCGGCGATTGGGCCCCGCGGGCCCGATCCGGGCCGCGCGGGCCGGCGGCGGGGTGCGGTTGAAACACGGCAGCGAGGACACTTGGCGCAACGTGATTGTCCAGCGTGGCGATGCGGACACGTCCGACTTGGGATGGACATGTCCGGCGGCAGGAGGTGGAAGAAGACTAGGGTTTCATCTGAAATTTCGGGGAGATGCACATATTTATAGGTAGAGGGAGCTAGGAGAGTCCAAATGAGGTGCGGTTTTCGGCCACGGGATCGTGATTGAACAACCGAGATGATGGAGGAGGTTTAGGTGGGTTTTGGGCCACTTTGGAAGGGTGTTGGGCTACAACACTCACGAGGCCTTTTTGGTCCCTCAGTTAACTGTTGGAGTATCAAACGAAGTCCAAATGGCACGAAACTTGACAGACGGTCTACCAGTAGTAAACCAAGGCCGCATGACAAGTCTCGGTCCAATCCGGAAATGTTTAACACCCGCACACAAAAAGAGGTAGAAAGGGGCACCGGGTGACATAGGAGCGTCGGATTGCAAAACGGACAACGGGGAAAGTGCTCGGATGCATGAGACGAACATGTATGCAAATGAAATGCACATGATGACATGATATGCAATGCATGACACGCAAGCAATGACATGGAAACAATAGTGAATAACTGGAGGACACCTGGCACATCGGTCTCAGGGCGTTACAACACTCCACCACTACGAGAGGATCTCGTTCCGAGATCTGGAATGGCACCGGAGGGAAAACGGAAGAGAAAGAGAAGAGGTAAAACTAAGTTGCTTCTTTGACAAACGAGTGAAACCCAAAGAACCTTGAAAAGGTTAAGCCATTTTGAGAAAATAATACAAAGAAGATGAACAAGGTGAGACACTCCGTTGGAAAGAGGAATGAAGAAGAACAAATTCGGACAGCACTCCGGTTAGAACAAGGTAGAGAGGAAATAAAGATGATATAATTTGGGCAGCACTCCGTCTGAGAAGGGAGGCAAAACTTGGAAGAATGGGAAAATTTTGATAAGAGGGAACGACACTCCGGTTAAGCGGATAAGCACAAAAAGAAAAACATGATCTTCACAATTCGAGATGATGATTGAAAAGAGCAACATCACAAGGCCTCCGGGAGAAAGAATAGAAGATAGATAATTGAAATAAAAGAATGGAGAAGAAAATGTCATCTTATGCCACAAAAGAGCTTGAGAAGGCATCCTTAGGAGACGGGTTGAGCGGAGTTGTTGGAAAACCAACAACGAAAGGATAAGCTTGATATGGTCTTGTGGAGTACATCTCAAATTAAGAGATGACAACCTGCCACTCGCGGGAAAAGAATTGTATTGATATGAAAAAGGAGACGAGAAAGTATTTCACCGGGAGGATAAAGAAGAACTTGGGTCCTTTATAAGCACCATATATAGCAACAATCCTTAGGGAAAGCTTTAGGTAAAATATAACCCAAGGTAACTCCAATGACGAGATTCATGGATTTAAAATACCTCATTCTTAATAATATGTGAATCATAAAATATGAACTCAAATTATCAAGAATGACATAATACCACCTCCGATAATATGGTAGAAAGAATTTGCACTTCGGATTGCAAGATGAAGAATGCTTGAGCTCCTCTGAAAAGAATCTCGATGAACACTTCGAGAAGGAATTAAATCCTTGATGATCCATCATATAGAACCTTCATGAAGAACTCCGATAAACAAAATAATTATCAAAAGGAAGGAAAAAGAAGTTGAAAACACAAGGTGAAACCTTGTAATGATTTAGATAGATCTCCGTGATAATATAATTGCGAGAGCTTGGAACTCCGGGAAAGAAAGACGAGCACTTGAAACCAAGAATTTAATCATCATGAACAAACTCCGGAAGAAAAGATTAACATATGGATGAAACAAGAATAAGAATTATATTATGCTTAACCTTCACCAATTAAATTGATGACAAACAACGGATTTGGAATATTACTTATTCTTTTAGAAAAGATTAAGAGAGATATAGCACAAACTCAATGGACCACCGGTAGGATTTAACCAACGAGTACATTGATATGATAATGAAGGAATAGAAATCTTGAACGAACCACCGTAAGAATTGAAAACGATTGAAGAAAAGATAAAGAAACAACGGGAAGAATTTGAAAACGAATGATGATACTTGAGGGGATTTAGATACATGAGAACGAAGAGATCATGAGCCGATTAGAGATCACTTGAACGAAGCACTGGTAAGATTGGAGAATGATAACTGAAAGCTGATAATGAATAAACCTGAATTGATGGACTCTGGATAAAACTGAGAAGACTCTTGAATTGCTCCGGATGGGAGAAAAGAATTCTCATGATCGAAACAATTATGAGAGGATGGCAACAAGCTAGAATCACGAATCTTGAAGAGAATGGAGCAAGATTAAAGAGAAACTCTTCTACGGTCTTCAAAATCCGATAATGACAACGAGAAACACCACCATGAATTATTTAGACACTCCGGAATGAAGAATGGAAAGGTTGAACCAACAATGAAAAGAATTTGAAAGATCTTGGAGAAAAACATAAGACTGATGGCAATCATTCTTACGTCAAACTTCAAAAATAAAATTTGAGGATAGCTCCGGGAAAATAAGAAGAGTCAGGTAAGATCCTGGGAAAAGACCTGTGGGTTAGGGCCCACTCAAGAGAAACACCATTGAAAAGATTTAAAGAGAGAGCTTGCACCGGTTGAATTAAAAGACTTGAATGAGATAACAGCCTCGAAATATCTTGAGCACTCCGGAACAATTGAATAGCAAGCGGGGAATGATTATGAGGTGCACCGGCATGAGAAAACATTGAAATACGGAAAATAATATGATCAACACCGAAAGCTTGAATTGAAACCACCTGAGAAGGAAAAGAACGAAAAATGATGAACTAGAAGCTCCATTAGAATATTCATGAGAATCACCGGATAAGGATATTGAAAGAAAAGAATGGAGAGACTTCCATCAATAAGATGATACTTGATTAAGAAATCTGAGTCCTTGAAGAAACAGGGTGGGTGGGTGGGAAAACAAAGGCAACTTGGAGATGGATGAAACAAACACCGTTGAGAAAAACTGATAATTGATCTTGCGAATGTTGAAGTGATCAGATCCACTTGACGAGAGACACACCGATTGAAAAGGATTGACATGACAATCTCAATTATCAAGAAGGATTGGTATTCACATCGGAGTATGAGAACACCGTTTAGGAAAGGGTATGGAATCAACCTTTGACATTGAAGCAACTCGAATACCACAACTCAAAACAAAACCAAGGATTGGCTTGCAAAATAAGCCGGAACAAACATATGATAGAGATTTCATCCAAAGTTTTCATGGTGGGGCCTACACGGGCTCGATCGTACATCACCATCATGTATAAGGCAGTGCACATGACATATGAAGCGTCCCCGAGTCGGCATAGCCAAGGACTCTTTAAGACACAACGAGACCACTGTAAAACCAACCGTGGATAGGCGGACCACTAAACGTCGAACCCCAATTTCATATCATACATCTGTCGGAAAGATATCCTAAGAGCTACTTGAATTCCCACTTATAAACTCCCGAAACTTTCCGGTTATGCAATCAGGTGCTGGGGATACAGGGGAAGCATAATATCTCACCCAAAACTAGCAAATCCTACATCCAGCTGTATCCATCCTTCAACACATAACTAAGAAACCTTCGGAAATCGTTTACCTCAACCTTCGAAAAGCATCCGTTATACGAGTTATGGCAATAATCTCGAACTCCCGCCATAGTACTGGGTGGCGCCGAGGTTATCTCACCAACAACTGCATAAAAGAGATTTTCGATGTCGGTGAAACTAAACTCAGGTATTCCAGAACTACAACGATAAAATTGTGACGACAACACCTCGGAGCTCAACTCCCCGGGACACTGCCACAACCCCTAAATGACAGGAGGCACCAAGAACAATGTTCTCGTCACAAAATCATTGGAACGATTCCAAGATACCTGCGTGATCCTAAATTTTTTTAGTGAAATTTGAGAAGAGAAGAGTCAAAACTCTACGTCGGGATGCCTCACCAGAGCGACGAAGGGACTGGGGAGTAAAAAGAATTCCTAACTCTCTCATATATATAATACTAAATGACTCAAAACATTTTTCTAGACTCAACAACGCCAACTATACGATCAAGAAGGGGGCTCCTAAGGTCGGGTAAGGCTCTGATACCAACTTGTAACGCCCTCGATGCAGCTATATCTCCCACGTGTCGAAGCACAACTTAGAGGCATAACCGCACTGAAAGCAATGTCGCAAGTGAGGTAATCTTCACACAACCCATGTAATACATAAGGGAAAGAGATACATAGTTGGCTTACAATTGCCACTTCACACAAATACATGAATAAAGCATTACATCATCCAGATACAATCAGGGCCCGACTACAGAGCCAAAATAAAAGAAGACTACCCCAAATGCTACACAGATCCCCGATCGACCCCAACTGGGCTCCACTACAGATCAACTAGAACGAAACAACACAAAGGGCAAGATCTTCATCGAGCTCCTCCTTGAGCTTGGTTGCATCATCTGCACGGTTCAACGGCACCTGCAAACTGGTTTTGGAAGTATCTGTGAGTCACGGGGACTCAGCAATCTCACACCCTCACGATCAAGACTATTTAAGCTTATGGGTAAGGTAACAGGTATGACGTGGAGCTGCAACAAGCGACTAGCATATATGGTGGCTAACATACGCAAAAGAGAGCGAGAAGAGAAGGCAAAAGCAACGGTCGAACAACTATGATCAAGAAGTGATCCTAGACAACCTACGTCAAGCATTACTCCAACACCGTGTTCACTTCCCGAACTCCGTCGGAAAAAGACCATCACGGTTACACACGCGGTTGATGTATTTTAATTAAGATCAACTTAAGGTTTTCTACAACCGGACATTAACAAATTCCCATCTTCCCATAACCGCAGGCACGGCTTTCGAAAGTTCAAATCCCTACAGGGGTGTCCCAACTTAGCCCATCACAAGCTCTCACGGTCAACGAAGGATATTCCTTCTAGCGGGAAGACCCGATTAGACTCGGAATCCCGGTTACAAGACATTTTGACAATGGTAAAACAAGATCAGCAAAGCCACCCAGATGTGCCAACAAATCCCGATAGGAGCTGCACATATCTCGTTCTCAGGGCACACCGGATGAGTAAGACGTTGGGTAAGCCAGCCCAGAGTTGCCCCTGGTAGCTCCGGACATCGCTCAGTTTGGACCAACACTCAGAGTAGCACTGGCCCGGGGGTTTAATAAAGATGACCCTTGGGCAGGCCTACACAAGGGAAAGAAAAAGGCTAGGTGGCAAATGGTAAAACCAATGTTGGGCCTTGCTGGAGGAGTTTTATTCAAGGCAAACTATCAAGGGGTTCCCATTATAACCCAACCGCGTAAGGAACGCAAAATCCGGGAACATAACACCGATATGAAGGAAACTAGGACGACAAGAGTGGAATAAAACACCAGGCATAAGGCCGAGCCTTCCACCCTTACCAAGTATATAGATGCATTAATTAGATAAGAGATATTGTGATATCCCAGAAGTAAACATGTTCCAACAAGGAACAACATATCCATGTACCAACAAGGTACAAACTTCATCTTCACCTGCAACTAACAACGCTATAAGAGGGGGCTGAGCAAAGCGGTAACATAGCCAAACAACGGTTTGCTAGGACAAGGTGGGTTAGAGGCTTGGTTCAACAATATGGGAGGCAAGATAAGCAAGTGGTAGGTATCACAGCATAGACATAGCAAAAGAGCGAGCATCTAGCAAGCAAAGATAGAAGTGATTTCGAGGGTATGGTCATCTTGCCTGAAATCCCGCAAGGAAGAAGAACGAGTCCATGAAGAAGACAAACGGACATAGTCGAACGGGTCCTCACAAACGCGACGTTATCGGAACCAACCCAAAGAAGCAACACCGGAAAGAAGCACACCACATAGTAAACAACCAACACACGAACATGGTATGATATGCGGGATGCAGTATGTGATGCATATGCATGACTTGGAAAGGAATGATTGAACCTGGCCTCAACTTGGAAATCCAAGAGTGCCATTGGAAAGGTGAGATGATTTCAGTTGAAATCGATATAAAGATCACCGGAATCGGATGCACGGTTTGGAAATGGCAAGCAAAACAAATATGGCACCGGTCTGCGATAATCAGCAAGTAGCCATCTAAATGCAGTAAGTTAAATATGCTACAATACTCAAACATGGCAACAAAATACATGGGAGAGATCCACTCATGATGCTTGACAAAAGATGCACACTGAGCTACGGCTAAATCATCCATTAACAGGTTCAAACAAGCATGGCAAAAGAGCAAACGATAATAAGTTTCAGACTTTGTGAAATTAACACAAGTCTGGAATTTATCATCAGGAAGCAATCTTTAGAGCATGAAAAATACATGCTACAGGAACTTAACATGGCAAAGCAAGGTATGGCATTAAGCTACTCAAAGCACTTAACAAAAGTCCCTTAGTGACCTTGAGCCAAAAGGGATCACAAAATACAATTGCAAGCATGTGAACATGGCAAAAACATAAACAGATACAGACTTAGTGGAAAACTGGAGCATGGCAAAACAGTTAACGAGTAGGCATGTTTACGAGCTCGATGCACTCAGTACAGTGCATGGCATGAGAAACTAAGCATACAAACATCAAGAAGACATGACATAGGATCCATAAATGGTAAGAACAACAACATAGCATGCACGGATCAATAGAAACATCCTCGGCAAAATGGCTAATCATGTCAATAATCTGCCAGGATTCACGAAATAGCGAAAGTAGAGCTCGATTGACTCAAGCTAGGGTGCTCCATAATTGCAAAAAAAGACACGGATGGATAGAGCACCACAATATTAACAAAACATCCTTATTGATCATCCTCAAAAGAGGCACGGATCACTAGGAAACAACATGAACATATGGCATAATAACAAAAACAGGACGAGGACTTGGTGAAATTCTAAGTCCCTGAAAATAGCATTACCGATTAGGCTATTTTGCAAGCTTGTGCTAGTCACCACAATTATCACAAAAATACATGGCAAGCACCTCTGCAAAGATGGCATGGCATATAACAAAACACATGTAGAGCTCAGGATCATATCATGCACATTAAACATGGCAAAAATGACAAAAAGCTAATTGATGAAACAGATCTGGCAAATTACTCACATAGCCATCTTCCAACGACATTTCGGGCGTCAAGATGAGCTCAAATGAAAATGATGCAATGAGATGAAATGATGTACTCGTTGAGTCGAACATTTCGATATGCTACATGCTCAAAACAGAGCCACGGATGATGAGTTATGATGCGATGAAAATGCCAAAAAATACTGGAATCTGGGGGGACTTAGTGAAATTTGGACCTTCGGGAAAAAGTCAACGCGGGACTGGATGAAGCGGGACGGCACGGTGCGGATCCGAGACGGGTGTTTGGTTTGGGGAGTGGTGGATCTAGTCCACCCTCACCAGATCCGGTTCCACCCCGACTCCGGCGAGCTCTAGGCTCCGGCGATCGCCAGAGAGGAAGGAGGAGGGCGCGAGGCGGCGCAAGGACGTCGGGGACAACCAGGTAGCGCGGTGGCCGGCGAAAGACGGCGGCGAGGAAGCTTGGCGGCGGCGCAGGCGAGGCGACGAGCGAGCGGGGCGGTCGGCGACGAAGGGCGCGGTGGCCGGCGCGAACTCCGGTGATGGCATGTGGCGGCGCGGAACAGAGAGAGTGGCTGCTGGGCTAGAACGGATCTGTGGCGGCGCGACGGTGCAGATCCGGGCGGTGGCGGGCGCCTGCGCCGGTGACCGGCGAGGGCGGCGAAGGTGCAGGCGGCGGGGACGTGGTGGCACGCCGGCGACGGAGGCAGCGGTCGGTGGGCGCGGACGGCACGCTCGGATCGGCGGGCGTGGGCTCCCCCGCAGGTGGCGGCGGCGGCAGTTGGGCCCCGCGGGCTCGATCCGGGCCGGCCTTGGGGCGCGGTTGAAACGGCGGCGCCAAGGACACTTGGCGCGACGTGATCGGTCCGGCGCAACGATGCGGACACGTCCGACTCAGGATGGACATGTCCGGCGGCAGGAGGTGGAAGAAGACTAGGGTTTCATCCGAAATTTCGGGGAGATGCACATATTTATAGGTAGAGGGAGCTAGGAGAGTCCAAATGAGGTGCGGTTTTCAGCCACGCGATCGTGATTGAACGACAGAGATGACGGAGGAGGTTTAGCTGGGTTTTGGGCCACTTTGGAAGGGTGTTGGGCTGCAACACTCACGAGGCCTTTTCGGTCCCTCGGTTAACCGTTGGAGTATCAAACGAAGTCCAAATGGCACGAAACTTGACAGGCCGTCTACCGGTAGTAAACCAAGGCCGCATGACAAGTCTCGGTCCAATCCGGTAATGTTTATTGCCCGCACACGAAAAGAGGTAGAAAGGGGCACCGGGTGACATAGGAGCGCCGGATTGCAAAACGGACAACGGGGAAAGTGCTCGGATGCATGAGACAAACATGTATGAAAATGAAATGCACATGATGACATGATATGCAATGCATGACACGCAAGCAATGACACAGCAACAACAGCGAATAACTGGAGGACACCTGGCACATCGGTCTCGGGGCGTTACAAGTACCTATTTCCTTATACAAAGAAATTATGCATTATATTACACCAGCTGAGATAGAAGGTATTGATGTTACCATTAAGCTTGCCAATAGAGATACTATTTCACCAGTTGGGATTGTTAGAGATGTTGAAGTCTTGTGTGGGAAGGTTAAATATCCTGCTGATTTTCTTGTTCTTGGTTCCCCACAAGATAGCTTTTGTCCCATTATATTTGGTAGACCCTTCTTGAATACTGTCAATGCTAAGATAGACTGCAATAAGGATATTTTTTGTTGGTTTAGGGGATATGTTGTAACGCCCTCGATGCGGCTATAGCTCCCACATGTCGAGGCACGACTTAGAGACATAACCGCATTGAAAGCAATGTCGCAAGTCAGGCAATCATTACAACATCCCATGTAATACATAATAAAAGGGGGAGATAACATAGTTGGCTTACACTCGCCACGTCACATCAGAGTACATAATTAACATCCATCAAACAAACACTCATGGCCCGACTACGGCGCCAAAATAGAAAAGAACCCAACATGCGACAAGGCCCTGAATCGATCCCCAACTAGGCACCACTACTGATCATCGGGAAAGGAAACATAATAACGCTGAGAGTCCTCGTCGAACTCCCACTTGAGCTCGTACTCGTCACCTGGAGCGAAATCACCTGGACCTGCATCTGGAGTTATAGTATCTGTGAGCCATAGGGACTCAGCAATCTCGCACCCTCGCGATCAAAACTATTTAAGCTCATAGGAATGGATAAGGCAAATATATGTGGAGCTGCAGCAAGCGACTAGCATATGTGGTGGCTAACTTATACGCAAAAGAGAGCGAGAAGAGAAGGCGAAGCACGAGCGAGAAGCTAAAGGAACATCCTGCGCAAGCATAACTCCAACACCGTGTCCACTTCCCGGACTCCGCCGAGAAGGGGCCATCACGGTAACACACACGGTTGATTCATTTTAATTAAGTTTAGTTCAAGTAATCTACAACCGGACATTAACAAATTCCCATCTGCCCATAACCGCGGGCACGGCTTTCGAAAGTTCAATCCCTGCAGGGGGTCCCAACTTAGCCCATGACAAGCTCTCACGGTCAACGAAGGAATAGACCTCCACCCGAGACACACCGATCAGACTCGGCAACCCGGTACAACAAGACAATTCGACAGGTTAAAACAAGACCAGCAACACCGCCCGAATGTGCCGGCAAATCCCGATAGGAGCTGCACATATCTCTTTCTCAGGGCACACTCAGATGAGCGCTCCATACAACTAAAACCAAACCTCGAGTTTCCCCGAGGGGGCGCTGCACAGGACTCTAGTTTGAACCAACGCTCAAAGGAGCACTGGCCCGGGGGGGTTAAAATAAGATGACCTTCGGGCTCCGGAAACCCAAGGGAAAAAGAGGCTAGGTGGCAAATGGTAAAACCAATGTTGGGCATTGCTGGAAAAGCTTTAATCAAGGCGAACTATCAAGGGGTTCCCATTATAACCCAACCGCGTAAGGGACGCAACAATCCGGGAACATAACACCGATATGACGGAAACTAGGGCGGCAAGAGTGGAACAAAACACTAGGCGAGAGGCCGAGCCTTCCACCCTTTACCAAGTATATAGATGCATTAAGACAACATAGCAATATAATGATATCCCAACAAGAAAAATAAATGTTCCAACAAGGAACGGCTCCAATCTTCACCTGCAACTAACAACGCTATAAGAAGGGCTGAGCAAAGCGGTAACATAGCCAATCAACGGTTTGCTAGGACAATGGTGGGTTAGAGGTTCAACATGGCAATTGGGAGGCTGACAAGCAAAAGGTAGGCATCGTAGCAGTGGCAAAGCAAAAGAGCGAGCAAACTAGCATAGCAAAGATAGTAGTGATTTCGAGGGTATGATCATCTTGCTTGCACAGTTGTCAGAGTTGACTGGATCCTCACAAGCAAACTCAACGGGCTCCTCGGTAGCGAACTCGTCTCCCGGCTCTACCCAACAAGACAAACAAGCAACAAGGATACAATCAACCACGGGCAAGACCAAGCAATATGATGAAATGACGATATGCTATGCGGGATGCGATGCGGGATGCAAAATGCAAGATATGACAGGAAATGCATGAACCTGGCATCAACTTGGAAAACCAACTGTGCCACTGGATAGAGGGGATGAAATCGCTTGAAAACGATATAAAGATCATTGGAATCGGAGTTACGGTTTGGAAATGGCAAGCGTTTTAAGATATGACACCGGTCTGCGATTTACAACAAGTAGGCATCTAAATGCAACGAAATGAACATGCTACAACCACCAAACATGAAAACAAAATACATGGCAGTGATGTACACAAGATGGTTAACAAAAGACTAGCACTGAGCCACGGCCAATTCATCCATTAAGAGGTTCAAACAAGCATGGCTAAAACGCAAATGCAAAACAGATTCCAGACTTAGTGAAATTAACACTAGTCTGAAATTTCAGATCACGATGCTCTCTTCGGAGCAGCAAAACAACATGATACATGACCTGAATATGACAAGTAAGAACATGGCATGGAGCTACTCAACACGCTTAACAAAACACCCAAAGTGACCTGGGGCCAAAAGGGATCACAAAATATATTAACGGGCACACGAACATAGCTAAAACACAATCAGTTTTCAGACTTAGTGAAAACTGAGACATGCTGAAATATAACTCACGAAGGCATGTAAACAAGCTCGATGCACTCACCACGGTGCAAGTCATGGAAAGGCAAGCATACATCCATTAAGAAGACACAAAATACAAGCTAGACATGGCAAGAACAATGGCATAGCATGCACGGATCACTAACAATAGCATCGGCAAAATCGCAAACAAGTTGACGATCTGCCCAGATTAACAACGAAGCTAAAGTTGAGCTCGATTGTGTCAACCTAGAGCACTCCACATATGCAAACAAAGACATGGATGGATAGAGCATAACATAAATATCAAAACTCCCTTACTGATCATCCTAAAAAGAGGCACGGATCACTAGGAAACAAGCTGGACATATAACATCATGAACTAAAATATCCCAGACTTGGTGAAAATCACTAAGTCCCTGAAATCTGCATTCTCAGGTACCTCTCTTCGCAAGCTTGCACAAGACAACACACACATCCTAAAAATGCATGGGTGGCACCTCTGGAAAGAAGACAAAATGCTTAACAATTCATCCGAAAGGGGCACAGGCATATCATGCACGAATTAAACATGGCAAAAATGACAAAAGTGCAAGATGAACTAACGGATCTGCAATCTACTCATGAAGCCTTATTCTAACAGCATTCTGGGCATCAAAATAACCTCAAATGCAAATGATGCAATGGAATGAAATGATGTACATGTCGAGGCGAAGATTTTGATATATCATATGCCTAAAATGGAGCTACGGATGCGGAGATACGAGCAGTCAAAGAATGCATAAAAAATCTGGGAGTTAGGGTTTCGGGGGAGAGGGGGTCAACCCCAGATCTAGATCCAGCGCACGGATCCCGAGGCGGCGCCGGTGTACTGCTCACGCCGGAGCTCCTGTAGCTCGCCGGCGAGGGGGCCGTGGCCGTGGCGGCTGCCGGCGACGAGGAGGCGGCGAGGAGGCGGCGGAGGGGCGCGGCGGCGGCCCACG
>NC_041384.1:337255193-337259830 GCF_002162155.2 Triticum dicoccoides
GCGAAGCGGTCCCCCGGGCCACGTGGCGGCGGCTGAGTGGCGGCGGGGTGGAGCGGACGCTGTCCGGCGTGGGCCGGACACGTCCGTCGGCGCGGGGAGATCTGTTTTTTTTAGGAGGAGGACGGGGAGGAAGACGAGATCCGAAAGGAGGGGTGTATATATAGGCATAGAGGGAGCTAGGAGAGTCCAAATGAGGTGCGGTTTTCGCCCACGCGACCGTGATCGAACGCTCTAGGACATGGAGCAGACTTTGGTGGGTTTTGGGCCAAATTTGGAGGGGTGTTGGGCTGCAACACACACGAGGCGTTTTCGGTCCCTCGGTTAACCGTTGGAGTATCAAACGAAGTCCAAATGATACGAAACTTGATAGGTGGTCTACCGGTAGTAAACCAAGGCCGCATGGCAAGTCTCGGTACAATCCGGAAATGTTTGATCCCCACACACGAAAGAAAGCTAGAAAAGGCCACCGGAGGAGAACGAAGCGCCGGAATGCAAAACGGACAACGGGGAAAATGCTCGAATGCATGAGATGAACATGTATGCAAATGCAATGCACGTGATGACATGATAAGAGATGCACGAAAAAGAAAAACAACACACGGAGACAGAGACCCGAACCCGAGAAATAAATATAACTTAGCGCCGGAGACGGCAAGAGTTGGATACAAATATGGAAAGTATATCTGGGGCGTTACAGGATACAGGGGAAGCATAATATCTCACCCAAACTAGCAAATCCTACATCCAGCTGTATCCATCCTTCAACACATAACCAAGAAAACTTCGGAAACCATCTACCTCAACCTTCGAAAAGCATCTGTTATACAAGTTATGGCGATACTCCCGAACTCCTGCCCAGTACTGGGTGGCATCGAGGTTATCTCACCAACGAACTGCATAAAGGAGATTTCCGATGTCGCGCACATATCTCAAGTATACCAGAATTGCAACGATAAAATTGTGACGACAACACCTCAGAGCTCAACTCCCCGGGACACTGCCACAACCCGTAAAGACAGGAGGCACCAAGAACAATGTTCTCGTCACAAAACCATCGGAACAAAACCAAGATACTCGCGTGATCCTAAAAAAAAATTGTGAAATTTGAGAAGAGAAGAATCAAAACTCTACGTCAGGATGCCTTACCAGAGCGATGAGGAGACTGGGAAGTAAAAAGAATTCCTAAGCTCTCCGATATATAATTCCTAAGGACTCAAAACATTTTTCTAGACACAACTCGGCTGCTAAAAACGATCAAGCAATGGGGGCTCCTAAGGTCGGGGAAGGCTCTGATTACCAACTTGTAACACCCTCGATGCGGCTATAGCTCCCACGTGTCGAGGCACGACTTAGAGACATAACCGCATTGAAAGCAATGTCGCAAGTCAGGCAATCATTACAACATTCCATGTAATACATAATAAAAGGGGGAGATAACATAGTTGGCTTACACTCGCCACGTCACATCAGAGTACATAATTAACATCCATCAAACAAACACTCATGGCCCGACTACGGCGCCAAAATAGAAAAGAACCCAACATGCGACAAGGCCCTGAATCAATCCCCAACTAGGCACCACTACTGATCATCGGGAAAGGAAACATAATAACACTGAGAGTCCTCGTCGAACTCCCACTTGAGCTTGTACTCGTCACCTGGAGCGAAATCACCTGGACCTGCATCTGGAGTTATAGTATCTGTGAGCCACAGGGACTCAGCAATCTCGCACCCTCGCGATCAAAACTATTTAAGCTCATAGGAATGGATAAGGCAAATATATGTGGAGCTGCAGCAAGCGACTAGCATATGTGGTGGCTAACTTATACGCAAAAGAGAGCGAGAAGAGAAGGCGAAGCACGAGCGAGAAGCTAAAGGAACATCCTGAACAAGCATAACTCCAACACCGTGTCCACTTCCCGGACTCCGCCGAGAAGGGGCCATCACGGTAACACACACGGTTGATTCATTTTAATTAAGTTTAGTTCAAGTAATCTACGACCGGACATTAACAAATTCCCATCTGCCCATAACCGCGGGCACGGCTTTCGGAAGTTCAATCCCTGCAGGGGGTCCCAACTTAGCCCATGACAAGCTCTCACGGTCAACGAAGGAATAGACCTCCACCCGAGACACACCGATCAGACTCGGCAACCCGGTACAACAAGACAATTCGACAGGTTAAAACAAGACCAGCAACACCGCCCGAATGTGCCGGCAAATCCCGATAGGAGCTGCACATATCTCTTTCTCAGGGCACACTCAGATGAGCGCTCAATACAACTAAAACCAAACCTCGAGTTTCCCCGAGGGGGCGCTGCACAGGACTCTAGTTTGAACCAACGCTCAGAGGAGCACTGGCCCGGGGGGGTTAAAATAAGATGACCTTCGGGCTCCGGAAACCCAAGGGAAAAAGAGGCTAGGTGGCAAATGGTAAAACCAATGTTGGGCATTGCTGGAAAAGCTTTAATCAAGGCGAACTATCAAGGGGTTCCCATTATAACCCAACCGCGTAAGGGACGCAACAATCCGGGAACATAACACCGATATGACGGAAACTAGGGCGGCAAGAGTGGAACAAAACACTAGGCGAGAGGCCGAGCCTTCCACCCTTTACCAAGTATATAGATGCATTAAGACAACATAGCAATATAATGATATCCCAACAAGAAAAATAAATGTTCCAACAAGGAACGGCTCCAATCTTCACCTGCAACTAACAACGCTATAAGAAGGGCTGAGCAAAGCGGTAACATAGCCAATCAACGGTTTGCTAGGACAATGGTGGGTTAGAGGTTCAACATGGCAATTGGGAGGCTGACAAGCAAAAGGTAGGCATCGTAGCATTGGCAAAGCAAAAGAGCGAGCAAACTAGCATAGCAAAGATAGTAGTGATTTCGAGGGTATGATCATCTTGCTTGCACAGTTGTCAGAGTTGACTGGATCCTCACAAGCAAACTCAACGAGCTCCTCGGTAGCGAACTCGTCTCCCGGCTCTACCCAACAAGACAAACAAGCAACAAGGATACAATCAACCACGGGCAAGACCAAGCAATATGATGAAATGACGATATGCGATGCGGGATGCAAAATGCAAGATATGACAGGAAATGCATGAACCTGGCATCAACTTGGAAAACCACCTGTGCCACTGGATAGAGGGGATGAAATCGCTTGAAAACGATATAAAGATCATTGGAATCGGAGTTACGGTTTGGAAATGGCAAGCGTTTTAAGATATGACACCGGTCTGCGATTTACAACAAGTAGGCATCTAAATGCAACGAAATGAACATGCTACAACCACCAAACATGAAAACAAAATACATGGCAGTGATGTACACAAGATGGTTAACAAAAGACTAGCACTGAGCCACGGCCAATTCATCCATTAAGAGGTTCAAACAAGCATGGCTAAAACGCAAATGCAAAACAGATTCCAGACTTAGTGAAATTAACACTAGTCTGAAATTTCAGATCACGATGCTCTCTTCGGAGCAGCAAAACAACATGATACATGACCTGAATATGACAAGTAAGAACATGGCATGGAGCTACTCAACACGCTTAACAAAACACCCAAAGTGACCTGGGGCCAAAAGGGATCACAAAATATATTAACGGGCACACGAACATAGCTAAAACACAATCAGTTTTCAGACTTAGTGAAAACTGAGACATGCTGAAATATAACTCACGAAGGCATGTAAACAAGCTCGATGCACTCACCACGGTGCAAGTCATGGCAAGGCAAGCATACATCCATTAAGAAGACACAAAATACAAGCTAGACATGGCAAGAACAATGGCATAGCATGCACGGATCACTAACAATAGCATCGGCAAAATCGCAAACAAGTTGACGATCTGCCCAGATTAACAATGAAGCAAAAGTTGAGCTCGATTCAGTCAACCTAGAGCACTCCACATATGCAAACAAAGACATGGATGGATAGAGCATAACATAAATATCAAAACTCCTTTACTGATTATCCTAAAAAGAGGCACGGATCACTAGGAAACAAGCTGGACATATAGCATCATGAACTAAAATATCCCAGACTTGGTGAAAATCACTAAGTCCCTGAGATCTGCATTCTCAGGTACCTCTCTTCGCAAGCTTGCACAAGACAACACACACATCCTAAAAATGCATGGGTGGCACCTCTGGAAAGAAGACAAAATGCTTAACAATTCATCCCAAAGGGGCACATGCATATCATGCACGAATTAAACATGGCAAAAATGACAATAGTGCAAGATGAACTAACGGATCTGCAATCTACTCATGAAGCCTTCTTCTAACAGCATTCTGGGCATCAAAATGACCTCAAATGCAAATGATGCAATGGAATGAAATGATGTACATGTCGAGGTGAAGATTTTGATATATCATATGCCTAAAACGGAGCTACGGATGCGGAGATACGAGTAGTCAAAGAATGCATAAAAAATCTGGGAGTTAGGGTTTCGGGGGAGAGGGGGTCAACCCCAGATCTAGATCCAGCGCACAGATCCCGAGGTGGCGCCGGAGTACTGCTCACGCCGGAGCTCCTGTAGCTCGCCGGCGAGGGGGCCGTGGCCGTGGCGGCTGCCGGCGACGAGGAGGCGGCGGAGGGGCGCGGCGGCGGCCCACG
>NC_041384.1:337260421-337268297 GCF_002162155.2 Triticum dicoccoides
CTGGCGGGCCGGCGGCGGCGAAGCGGTCCCCCGGGCCACGTGGCGGCGGCTGAGTGGCGGCGGGGTGGAGCGGACGCTGTCCGGCGCGGGCCGGACACGTCCGTCGGCGCGGGGAGATCTGTTTTTTTTAGGAGGAGGACGGGGAGGAAGACGAGATCCGAAAGGAGGGGTGTATATATAGGCATAGAGGGAGCTAGGAGAGTCCAAATGAGGTGCGGTTTTCGCCCACGCGATCGTGATCGAACGCTCTAGGACAAGGAGCAGAGTTTGGTGGGTTTTGGGCCAAATTTGGAGGGGTGTTGGGCTGCAACACACACGAGGCCTTTTCGGTCCCTCGGTTAACCATTGGAGTATCAAACGAAGTCCAAATGATACGGAACTTGACAGGCGGTCTACCGGTAGTAAACCAAGGCCGCATGGCAAGTCTCGGTACAATCCGGAAATGTTTGATCCCCACACACGAAAGAAAGCTAGAAAAGGCCACCGGAGGAGAATGAAGCGCCGGAATGCAAAACGGACAACGGGGAAAATGCTCGAATGCATGAGATGAACATGTATGCAAATGCAATGCACGTGATGACATGATAAGAGATGCACGAAAAAGAAAAACAACACACGGAGACAGAGACCCGAACCCGAGAAATAAATATAACTTAGCACCGGAGACGGCAAGAGTTGGATACAAATATGGAAAGTATATCTGGGGCGTTACATATGTCTCATGAGTTTAATTTTGCTAAATTTCATAGACAACCCCATGATAAAGAATTACCTAGTAAAGATGAAATTATTTGTATTGCTTCTATTTCCGTGCCTCCTACTGATCCTTTAGAACAATATTTGCTAGACCATGAAAATGATATGTTCATGAATGAAAGAAGGGAAATAGATGAAGTATTCTTTAAACAAGGACCTATTCTGAAACACAACTTGCCTGTTGAAATCCTAGGGGATCCTCCTCCACCCAAGGGTGACCCCGTGTTTGAACTTAAACCATTACCTGATACTCTTAAATATGCTTATCTTGATGAAAAGAAAATATATCCTGTTATTATTAGTGCTAACCTTTCAGAGAAGTAGGAAGAGAAATTATTGAAAACTCTGAAGAAGCACCGTGCTGCTATTGGATATACTCTTGATGATCTTAAGGGCATCAGTCCCACTCTATCTCAACACAAAATAAATTTGGAGGAAGACGCCAAACCAGTTATTGATCACCAACGACGGCTGAATCCTAAGATGAAAGAAGTGGTAAGAAAGGAATATTAAAGCTCCTTGAGGCAGGTATAATTTATCCCGTTGCTGATAGTCAGTGGGTCAGTCTTGTCCATTGTGTCCCTAAGAAGGGAGGTATTACTGTTGTTCCTAATGATAAAGATGAATTGATCCCGCAAAGAATTATTACAGGTTATAGGATGGTAATTGATTTCCGCAAATTAATTAAGGCTCCTAAAAAAGATCATTACCCTTTGCCTTTTATTGATCAAATGCTAGAAAGATTATCCAAACATACACATTTTTGCTTTCTAGATGGTTACTCTGGCTTCTCCCAAATACCTGTGTCAGCTGATGATCAATCAAAGACCACTTTTACTTGCCCTTTTGGTACCTTTGTTTATAGACGTATGCCTTTTGGTTTATGTAATGCACCTGCTACCTTTCAAAGATGCATGATGGCTATATTCTCTTACTTTTGTGAAAAGATATGTGAGGTTTTCATGGACGATTTCTCCGTTTATGGATCCTCTTTTGATGATTGCTTAAGCAATCTTGATCGAGTTTTGCAGAGATGTGAAGAAACTAATCTTGTCTTGAATTGGGTGAAGTACCACTTTATGGTTAATGAAGGTATTGTCTTGGGGCATAAAATTTCTGAAAGAGGTATTGAAGTTGACAAAGCTAAAGTTGATGCTATTGAAAAGATGCCGTGTCCCAAGGACATCAAAGGTATAAGAAGTTTTCTAGGTCATGCCGGTTTTATAGGAGGTTCATTAAGGACTTCTCAAAAATTTCTCGGCCTCTGACTAACCTATTACAAAAAGATATTCCTTTTTTCTTTGATGATGATTGTGTAGAAGCATTTGAAATACTTAAGAAAGCCCTTATTTCTGCACCTATTGTTCAGCCACTTGATTGGAATTTACCCTTTGAAATTATGTGTGATGCTAGTGATTATGCTGTAGGGGCTGTTCTAGGGCAAAGAGTTGATAAGAAATTAAATGTTATTCAATATGCTAGTAAAACTCTAGACAATGCCCAGAGAAACTATGCTACCACTGAAAAGAATTCTTAGCAGCTGTATTTGCTTGTGATAAGTTCAGACCTCATATTGTTGATTCTAAAGTAACTATTCACGCTGATCATGCTGCTATTAAATATCTTATGGAAAAGAAAGATGCTAAACCAAGACTTATTAGATGGGTTCTCTAGCTACAAGAATTTGATTTGCATATTATTGATAGAAAGGGAGCTGAGAACCCCGTTGCCTACAACTTGTCTAGGTTAGAGAATGTTCTTGATGACCCACTACCTATTGATGATAGTTTTCCTGATGAACAATTAAATGTCATAAATGCTTCTCGTACTGCTCCATGGTATGCTGATTATGCTAATTATATTGTTGCTAAATTATACCACCTAGTTTCACAAACCAGCAAAAGAAAAAGTTATTCTATGATTTGAGACATTACTTTTGGGATGACCCACATCTTATAAAGAAGGAGTAGGTGGTATTATTAGACGATGTGTACCTGAGCATGAACAGGAACAGATCCTATGCAAGTGTCACTCCAAGGCTTATGGAGGACACCATGCTGGAGATAGAACTGCACATAAGGTATTGCAATCCGATTTTTATTGGCCTACTCTCTTCAAGAATGCCCGTAAGTTTGTCTTGTCTTGTGATGAATGTCAAAGAATTAGTAATATTAGTAGACGTCAAGAAATGCCTATGAATTATTCACTTTTTATTGAACCATTTGATGTTTGGGGCTTTGATTATATGGGACCCTTCCCTTCCTCTAATGGGTATACACATATTTTAGTTGTTGTTGATTACGTTACTAAGTGGGTAGAAGCTATTCCAACTAGTAGTGCTGATCATAACACCTCTATTAAGATGCTTAAAGAAGTTATTTTCCCGACGTTTGGAGTCCCTAGATATTTAATGACTGATGGTGGTTCACATTTTTTTCATGGTGCCTTTCGTAAAATGCTTGCTAAGTATGATGTTAATCATAGAATTGCATCTCCTTATCCCCACAGTCTAGTGGTCAAGTAGAATTAAGTAACAGAGAGCTCAAATTAATTTTGCAAAAGACTGTTAGCAGACCTAGAAAGAATTGGTCCAAGAAACTTGATGATGCATTATGGGCCTATAGAGCTGCTTATAAAAACCCTATGGGTATGTCTCCGTATAAATTGGTTTATGGTAAAGCATGTCACTTACCTCTTGAATTAGAACATAAGGCATATTGGGCAATTAAAGAGCTCAACTATGACTTCAAACTTGCTGGTGAGAAGAGGCATTTTGACATTAGCTCACTTGATGAATGGAGAACCCAGGCTTATGAAAATGCCAAGCTGTTTAAAGAAAAGGTTAAAAGATAGCATGACAAAAGGATACAAAAGCGTGAGTTCAATGTAGGTGATTATGTATTGCTATACAACTCTCGTTTAAGATTTTTTGCAGGCAAACTTCTCTCTAAATGGGAAGGTCCTTACGTTATCGAGGAGGTCTATCGTTCCGGTGCCATAAAAATCAAAAACTTCGAAGGCACAAATCTGAAGGTGGTGAATGGTCAAAGAATCAAACATTATATCTCAGGTAATCCCATAAATGTTGAAACTAATGTTATTGAAACCGTAACCCCGGAGGAATACATAAGGGACACTTTCCGGAACGTTTCAGACTCCAAAAAGGAATAGGTACGTGGTACGGTAAGTAAACCGACTCCAAAACAGTCCTAATGGCAATATTTCTTCGTTTTGGAATATATAAAAAAATAGGAAAATAAGAAGCAGTCCGGGAAGGACACGAGGCTTCCACAAGGGTGGGAGGCACGCCCTACCCCCCTGAGCGCGCGCCCCTGCCTCGTGGGCACCTCATGCGCTCTCCGGACTCCGTTTTCTTGCACGATACTTCTTTTGGTCGGTAAAAAATCATTATATAATCTCCCGAAGGTTTTGACCACCGTATCACGCAAATATCTCTTGTCTTTGTTTCGAGCTGTTTTTTTGACAGATCTAGGTCGCCATGTCATCTTCAAGTGCCCCCAAGGACAAGTTCTTCGACAAGGTCATCGACCCCTACCTTGCGGAGGTGCAACACCCTCAAACCATTGAGATGCGTGAGGGGTTTGTTGCACATCCGTGATGCTGAGGGACCAAGGAGGACCGAAAGCACGGAGGCAGGGCTCGAGGCATTGGAGCAACAAGTTTTCAAGGGTTGGGATATGGTGGAGCGTGGACTCGACTCCAACCACATTATGATCAGGAGTTCACCAACAACCATAAGCTGGACGTCAAGGACATTGGGGAGGCCATCTTCAAGCTTCATGAGAAAATCGAGCACCTCCAAGCCCAGATCTATGACCTGCAAAATCAAAACTGTGAGTATGAATATAGATTCAAGAGGATGAGTTTGGCTGCAGATTTGAGGATTCAGGAGACTTGATCATCCCTTTATGATGGTGAGCCTATGCCTTGGAAGAGGGACGACAAGCCTACATCATCAACAACTCCACCTTCTTCACCAACAAAGAAGAACTAAGTATCTGGTACGTGCACTCCCCTTGGCAACTGCCAAGCTTGGGGGTGTGTCCCGGTATCGTATCACCATCACTTTTATCTTTACCATTTTTTAATTCGATCCTTTTGATAATATCTTGATCTAGTAGAATAAAGTTTTAGTATGATCTAGTTGTGAGTTTTGCTTTATGATCCTTCTATGTAATCGAGTCCGTGAGCTATATATAATGAAGTTTAGTGTTGAGTCAAGGGCCTGATTTTTTTGCTATGATCTTGAGGGAATAAAATAAAAAGAGAAAGAATAAAAAGAAACAAAGAGATCATATGGATCTTATGGAGAGTAATGACTTCACATATAAGAGTATGATGAATAAAAGTTGTTGAGAGTTGACAAACATAATTTTGGTCATCGTTGCAATTAATAAGAAGTAATAAAGAAATAGAGGTTCACATATAAATACACTATCTTGGACATCCTTTATGATTGTGAGAACTCATTAAAGTATGACATGCTAAGAGTTGACGTTGGACAAGGAAGACAACATAATGGGTTATGTTTTCTTACATCTAAGATAAATTATATTGTCATGGATCATCCAACATGTTGAGCTTGCCTTTCCCTCTCATGCTTGCCAAGTTCTCTGCACCAAGTAGAAATACTACTTGTGCTTCCAAATATCCCTAAACCCAGTTTTGCCATGAGAGTCCACCATATCTACCCTATGGATTGAGTAAGATCCTTCAAGTAAGTTGTCATCGGTGCAAGCAATAAAAAATTGCTCTCTAAATATGTATGACTTATTAGTGCAGAGAAAATAAGCTTTATATGATCTTGTGATATGGAAGAAATAAAAGCGACGGACTGCATAATAAAGGTCCATATCACAAGTGGCAATATAAAGTGACGTTCTTTTGCATTAAGATTTTGTGCATCCAACCATAAAAGCGCATGACAACCTCTACTTCCCTCTGCGAAGGGCCTGTCATTTACTTTTATCTTCTACCTTATATAAGAGTCATGGTGGTCTTCACCTTTCCTTTTTACATTTTATCCTTTGGCAAGCACAATGTGTTGGAAAGATCCCGATATATATAGCTAATTGGATGTGAGTCTTCATGAACTATTATTGTTGACATTACCCTTGAGGTAAAATGTTGGGAGGCAAAACTATAAGCCCCTATCTTTCTCTGTATCCGATTAAAACTTCATACCCATAAATATTGCGTGAGTGTTAGCAATTGTGAAATACTAAAAGATGGTTGAGTATGTGGACTTGCTGAAAAGCTCTTATATTGACTCTTTCCTATGTTATGATAAATTGCAATTGCCTCAATGACTGAGATTAGAGTTTGTTGGTTCTCAATGAAGTTTATGATTCATACTTGAAATTGTTATTGAATTGTTACTTTAGCATAAGAGATCATATGACAATATATACAAATGTTGTTGTGTTAAGAATGATCATGCTGCCCACATGTCCGTATTTTATTTTTATCGACACCTCTATCTCTGAACATGTGGACATATTTTTCGATTTCGGCTTTCGCTTGAGGACAAGCGAGGTCTAAGCTTCGGGGTGTTGATACATCCATTTTGCATCATGCTTTTATATCAATATTTATTGCATTATGGGCTGTTATTACACATTATGTCACAATACATATGCCTATTCTCTCTTATTTTACAAGGTTTACATGAAGAGGGAGAATGTCGGCAGCTTGGATTCTGGGCTGGAAAAGGAGCAAATATTAGAGACCTATTCTGCATAGCTCCAAAAGTCCTGAAACTTCATGGAAGCAATTTCCAGAATATATAAAAAATATTGAGCGCAAGAAGTTCCAGAGGGGGGCCACACCCTAGCCACGAGGGTGGGGGGTGCGCCCTACCCCCGTGGGCACGCCCCCCTGCCTCGTGGGCCCCCTGGTGGCCCTCCGATGCCCATCTTCTGCTATATGGAGTCTTTCGTCGAGGAAAAAATCATAAGCAAGCTTTCAGGACGAGACTCCACCGCCACGAGGCGGAACCTTGGCAGAACCAATCTAGGGCTCTGGCGGAGCTGTTGTGCTCGGGAAACTTCCCTCCGGGAGGGGGAAATCATCACCATCATCATCACTAACGATCCTCTCATCGAGACGGGGTCAATCTCCATCAACACCTTCATCAGCACCATCTCATCTCAAACCCTAGTTCATCCCTTGTATCCAATCTTTGTATCCAAACCTCAGATTGGTACCTGTGGGTTGCTAGTAGTGTTGATTACTCCTTGTAGTTGATGCTAGTTGGTTTACTTGGTGGAAGATGATATGTTCAGATCCATTATGCATATTAATACCCCTCTGATTATGAACATGAATATGCTTTGTGAGTAGTTATGTTTGTTCCTGAGGACATGGGAGAAGTCTTGCAATTAGTAGTCATGTGAATTTGGTATTCGTTCGATATTTTGATGAGATGTATGTTGTCATCCCTCTAGTGGTGTCATGTGAACGTCAACTACATGACACTTCACCATTGTTTGGGCCTAGAGGGAGGCATTGGGAAGTAATAAGTAGATGATGGGTTGCTAGAGTGACAGAAGCTTAAACCCTAGTTTATGCGTTGCTTCGTAAGGGGCTGATTTGGATCCGTATGTTTCATGCTATGGTTAGGTTTACCTTAATACTTTTGTTGTAGTTGTGGATGCTTGCAATAGGAGTTAATCATAAGTGGGATACTTGTCCAAGTAAGGACAGAACCCAAGCACCGGTCCACCCACATATCAAATTATCAAAGTCACTACTGGAATCAGCTACTTTGCCATCTGCCAGCTATTTGCCGTCAGCTAGCGGACAGCAAAGAAGCTCTTTGCCATCAGCTATCAAAAAGCAGACGGCAAATATTCTTTGCTGTCGGCTAGCGGACGGCAAAGAGGGAGGGGCCCCATTGACGAGCTGCTAAAAAAAAACCTAACGGCCCCCCTCTTTGCCGTCCGCTCGCGGACGACAAAGAGCAAAAAGGCGGACGGCAAAGGGGGGCGAACGGCAAGGAGGGAGGGCCCCACTAACGTTAACGGCCGCGCCCCACCCCGCCCCTCTCTCTCTCTTTCTCTCCCCAGTTACTCACCACCGCCCCGTCGCCCCACCACCC
>NC_041384.1:337269189-337422954 GCF_002162155.2 Triticum dicoccoides
GACCCCCCGACCCCGAAACAGCACCCCGACCCCGACACGGCACCCGACACCGACAGGACACCCCGACCCCCGACACCTCCCGAAAAGGTGTTCTTTGGCCTTCCAGAGGCCGACGGGGTCATATATTTGTGAATTATTAGTTAGGTCATATATTTTTCGATTTTGTTATGAAAAACATCATATATAATTGTGTTGATCGTGTAGTTTTAAATGTGCAGTTGTTTCATTTCTGCGAGGTTTGGTGTTCGACGACCTCGCCGTGCGTTTGACGAGCTCTGCCCCTTCGTTCGTGGGTGAGCACAAATGACAAGTCCTCCTCCCCCATTAATTATTTGATCTATTCCGATGAAACTTGATAGCTAGCTATATATGTGTCTTGAATGATCAGTATGTGTAACCAATATGTGTCTCCTGTTCGAAAGCATCATAGTTATAAATATGCATGCATTTGCATATTTATAACCTTGATTCTTTCGAATTGTCCAACGATATCCATGGACAGCCCGAGTATGTGTAGATTGGGTTCGTTTTCCCATATGCTTTGCTCCGGATCCGACGCATAAATTTTGTCAGTGCCTCCCCTGTTGTTCTCCGGGTACACATCCTCTTTGTTTATTGTAGAGACGTGTATCAGGAGAACAGCGCGGAGGTGCTGCCGAAATTTTGCATCAGATCCGGAGCATAGCATGGGAAAATGAACCCAATCTACACATACACGGGTGGGATTAGGACCTATCATTTAAGGAGAAGTACATGAAGGTAATTCTTAAGGCCTTGTACTTACTTCCTTCATTTAGTAATTCATAGCCGTAGCGCTCAAGTTTCTATTTGCTAACTTAGGCCCCTCCGAGATGGTGTGCGGATCGGATGGATTGTTGGGAGGTGTTGGTCAATGCGTGGTGCTCAAAAGAATGGTTGGCCACCCACAAAGAGGCCAAGGACAAACGTGCCCAAATGGAAGGTGTGCCACACCACCAAGGCAGCTCCAACTTATTTCAGTACAAGCGGAACTGGGTATGTGGTTTGCTTCATGATTCATGCAATTCATTCATCATGCTAGCGTTAGCCCTTTAATTACTAATTTACTTTGTTTCTCTCTTTCAGGCACGCTACAATAAGGCGGATAAGGTGCCAGAGGTGTACGACCTGTATGCCATGGCCCACACTGGCCCTTACAAGAAAGTCAAGGCATTCTCTGCGTCTGACCTCGATGATCCAAAGAACTTCACCAACATCTCCGCCCACGACAAGCTCGTGCAATATAGAGATCAGGGGAAGGCGGGGAAAGGTGAGGACTTTAACCCGAGCCAGGGTCCCATTGATACAGAGCTGCTGATGATATCTGGTGGCGGGAGGTCCCATGGCTCCATAGCCATGGGAGATGGACTTATCCGTTGTCCTAGCACTCTCCCGGAGATCAAGGCGCGCCAGTCGAGCTCCGCTCCTGAGATAAGGCCTCGTGAACGGCCAGTCCAACTCGCCTTCAAGGTTAGTTATACGTACTCAGCTATCTTTCTCCATTACATTGTGTGCGCTTCCATCAATGATTACAAATGGTCATGTGAGTGGTGTTGCAGGCTGCTATACAGAGTGAGAGAGATAGAACGGAGAAACTTCCGGCGGAGGCGGCGGAGAGGCAGCGGGAGTTGGAGGAGAAGACGACAAAGATGTTGGAGCAGGAGAGGGCACGGAATGACATGCAGGCAAGGGCCATGTACGAGCTCCTTGTGGTAAGTTTCTTCTGCAGATTACTTGCTAGTCTTAACATTTGAGTCTCATTACTAACTAGTATGACTCTGTTGTGAAAACCAAATGTGCAGTCTGTGTGCGAGAAGTCCGGTCAGACCGCTCCGCCGATGCCAGTGATTGCTCCTGGGAGCACGGTGAGTTTAATTTGAATGGACATTACTTGCTAGTCTTAACATTTGAGTGTCATAATGCTAACAAGACAATGGAAATGATCTTTGGTGCAGCTTAACTCCAGAAACGCATCGCACGATCCTTCTCCAGCTACCGGCGCGAGCCAGCCTGCTCCTTCTCCAGCTACCGGCGCGAGCCAGACCGCTCCTACACCTCCGTGATCACGGTAAGTTTCTCTAGTGTTTTGCTTAACAAATGCATAAAGACCTAGACTTAGCTTTATTTCCTCCAATATGCTTACCATAATGACCTAGAGTTAGCTTCTTTTCCTCCAAAATGACTTAATAAGCTTACTGACCTCATAAACCATCCATTCTACCTAAGTTAGCTCTAAAATGACTCATTTTACCTTAGTTAGCTTACAAGTGATCCAATTTATCCAAGTTAGCTCTAAAATGACCCATTTTACGTAGATTAGCTCCTAAATGATCCATTTTACCTACGTTAGCTTTAAAATGACCCATTTCACCTAGGTTAGCTCCAAAATGACCCATTTCACCTAGGTTAGCTCCAAAATGACCCATTTCACCTAAGTTAGCTCAAAAACGATCCATTTTACCTTAGTTAGCTCAAAAACGTGGCATTTCACCTTAGTTAGCTCATAAACGACCCATTTCAACTAAGTTAGCTCCAAAATGATCAATTTCACCTAGGTTAGCTCATAAACGACCCATTCACCTAGGTTACCTCATAAACGACCCATTTGACCTAGATTAGCTCATAAATGACCCATTTCTCCTAGGTTAGCTCATAAACAACCTATTTCACCTATGTTAGCTCATAAACGACCCATTTCACCTAGGTTTGCTCATAAACGACTCATTTCACCTAACTTAGCTCATAAACGACCCATTTCACCTAGGTTTGCTCATAAACGACTCATTTCACCTAACTTAGCTCATAAACGACCCATTTCACCTAGGTTTGTTCATAAACGACTCATTTCACCTAGGTTTGCTCATAAACGACCCATTTCACCTAGGTTTGCTCATAAACGACCCATTTCACCTAACTTAGCTCCAAAATGATCCATTTCACCTAGGATAGCTCATAAACTACCCATTTCACCTAGGTTAGCTCATAAACGATACATTTCACCTAAGTTAGCTAATATATGGCATATACTTCTTCTTCTAGTCTTCTTCTTCTATTCTTTTTCTTCTAGTCTAATTCTTCTTCTAGTCTTCTTTTTCCAACTTTCTTATTTGTCATTTTGCAGGTTTCATTCACTTCACGGAAGCCAGCTTCCTATGATGGATTGCTTGCTTTTTCCTGTTTTTTCCTTTGATGCACTTCTTGTATTCTCCTCGCTTGCTATGATGAAACTTTGCATATTGTAATATGTATGGATCGATGGAACTATGTGCAACCTACTATGTATGTATGGATGGATATATATATGTGCTGGATATTTATTATGTTGGATATATATGTGCTGGATATTTATGTGATGGATATATATGTGTTGTGAAATATTTATTGTGATAATTGTTGGATATAAGAAAAACAGAACCAAAAAGAGGCAGTGCAGGCTCTTTGCCATCCGCGGCAGACGGCAAAGACCCCTTTGTCGTCGGTAGCAGACGACAAAGGGGGCATGTGGCGCCCACCTGTGCTTCCTGGGGATGGACCATTTGGCCAATTTGCCTACTGTGGCGGACGGCAAAGCCAAGCTGATGGCAAATACTTTGCCTTTGCCGTCCGCCGGGCGGACGACAAAAAAGAGCGGGTGCTGACGTATAGCTGACGTCGTCTGGCGGACGACAAAGAGGCGCTCAAATTTGCCGTCCGCTGGCGGACGGCAAAGGCCGCCGTTAGCCACCTAACGGAGTAACGCTGGCGGACGTGCAATATTTTGCCGTCCCCCTCTTTGCCGTCAACCGCTGTAGGCAAAGGGCTCTTTGCCATCCGCCATAAAAAGCAGACGGCAAAGGACCTGTTTGCCGACCCTATCTTTGTCGTCACTGTTTGCCGTCCGCCGCGGACGGCAAAGTGCTTTGCCGTCAGCCGTCCCTGCCTTTGCCGTCTGCCATGGCAGACGGCAAAGTACTGGATTCCTGTAGTGAGTACCGAACGCGAATCATATGATCGTGATGAAAATTAGCTTGACGATAATTCCCATGTGTCATCGGGAGCGCTTTCCTTCATATAAGAGTTTGTCCAGGCTTGTCCTTTGCTACAAAAAGGATTGGGCCATCTTGCTACACCTTATTTACTTTCATTACTTGCTACTCGTTACAAATTACCTTATCACAAAACTATCTGTTACCGATAATTTCAGTGCTTGCAGAGAATACCTTACTGAAAATTGCTTACCATTTCCTTCTGCTCCTCGTTGGGTTCGACACTCTTACTTATCGAAAAGGCTACAATAGATCCCCTATACTTGTGGGTCATCATACGATGAGCCCATGACTGTATAATAACCACAAAACATAAATGGTGACCGTAATGAGTGGATTCTGAAGTCCAATGTACGTATCTTGCTTTTGCTCCATATACAATGATCATCACTGTACATTTAGCGAGAGAAAAATGAAACATGCGTGAATGTGCTGGGGGCTTAATTTTAGAGGACCTGGAGCTAGTTTGTGTGCGTACGTGAAAGGGGCGTAGAGGGGGTGTATGCGATGGGGAGAGATATGCTCTTCATTTCTCTTTATTATGACTAACTTTATATATAGTATAAAAATATAAAAATTCACAGTGCGGAATAAATATCATTGTGGGCACCATGCAACAAATTAACGTTCATACTCCTCCATATAAATTTGTAATATTGCATATATGTAGAAATTCTAATATAATATTTTGGCCACACTTTATTCAAAAGGAATGTTGTATGCGAAATAAACGTGAAGAGAGGGCTTTTTAGATCAATGGGGTACATGACGTAAGATGTGTGAATGTGTAGTTCATGTATTTGGTAGGGCCTAGAGAGGTATGTGTGTGTATTACGTATTCGAGAGAGGCATGGATAGAGGGGCCAGCGGGGGGAGGGGGGGCTTGGGAGAGATAGCACGAGAAATGAGAGAGGTCTAGAGAGAGAGACTAATATGATGTCACGGTGAGAGATTCCCTTGAGGGTGTATAGGCAAGGGGGAGGGGATAGAGGCACGAGGAGATTTTTTTGTGTGGTGTCTGTGTTGTTCTATGTGGGTGTGAGAAGATAACGAGACCTGGGGGCAGAGGGCATGTCACCGCGTGAGGTCCGGTGGGTCGAGGTGAGGCCCTTGGTTCGGTTCCTGCGCCACATTGGTCGGCCCGTGACGCATTGAGGGAGACCCATGGATGACTTGTCGTACAAGACAACGATAGCAGAATTGTGAAGGACTCTGTGTCCACTGACAAAGTCGGCTAGGATTTGTAACCCTGGGTTCTCGGACTAAGGTAACCCCTTATCTCTGATATTACTATTCATCCAACCTAACTTTAAGGGGCATCGTATAGAATGCTCTGCTAGAATCATACTCGTAGATTAGGAAGAGAGGTGTGAGAAAGTGCATGAGAGACAGACTTGAAGATAATGTGCGTACAGGAGACACGTAGGCAGGTCTATGTATATAGAAAGGGTCGATGGGGATTGTGCATGTGTATGCTTGTGAGAGTAAGAGTGCTAGTGATAAAGTTTAGTGAAAAGAGTCATAAATGGTTACGAGAGGGAGGGAGGGTTATATCGAGAGCATGTATGCGAGAAAGACACATCGGGAGAGAGTGTGTGAGCATGTGTGAGAGACCACCAATGGAGAGTGAAGCTACATGTAAAAGACTCATTTACACAATGACTAAAGATATAAATTGTATCCGAATATTAGGATGGGATCATGATATTTGTAATTCGCGTAAGGAACAGTCATTGATCCATCAGACATCTAGATTCTATCGAATTTGAGCATGTCTCTATTATTATTCGACATAATTGATCCACATAGTTAGTATTTTGAATTCGAGACAATGCATCCTTTAGCAATCGAATATAAACATGAGTATAGTTCATGTTGTGTGTGTAAAGCACATTATATATACGAAAGTAACACAATGAACATTATAAGTAGCAAGCTATGAACTAGTATACATTTGAATTCAACTTAAGGTGGTTTAAAAAATTGAATTCAACATGAAGTCCATTCAATTATTTGAATTCGATATAATGGCATTTGTAAATCATACCTAAATTAAGGGGGCACCAATCTTTGCTCTGATTTTGTACATGATAGCATATATAGTTGTGTACAAAATAGATTCAAATTTAGCTCCTCCATTCCAAAATAATCGCAGTTATAGGATTTTCAAGTGTCAAAATTTCAAAAAGAAGCGGATAATTTAATGAGGTTTTCAAACATACAAGGTCAAATTTAACGTTGTCTATTTAGGTCAATCCTCAAAGTTCAAGGTTACTCTAAACGTGAATGCTTCTATTTTGAAATTTCGAACGAAGCGCTAAAAGAGCCTCTACTCACCCGAAACCACGTGAGACAAATGTTTGGTAGTAGAAGGAAATTACTTTTCTAACTCCGACCCGTGAAACCTACCGGCCGACGTCCAAAGGTCTAAACCAGGCTAGGTTTGTAGCTTCATCTAGACGCCACGCAACCGCCTCAGAAAAACATTCATACACAATGGATGCCTAAGCACACATGCGCGCGACCGAAATCACTCCCGCCTACTATTTGGGACACCTGCGATTACCATCCTACCCTCGACCCGCATTAGATCTGAAATTTAAGAGGGGGCAAAGTTTGTACTTTCCCCAAATTTCAAACAAGCGCGTCCCATCTGTTCAAAAAAAGCCAAAAACAAGCACGTCCCAGACAGAAACATGGTTCTCCCTTAGCTCCCCCACCCCCAACCCCGTCCGATTCCCCATTCGTACTCCGTGGGCGCCAAAACTACCTCTCCACCAGCCGCGAAACCCCGGCGTCCTCCGTCTGCATCCCATCCCACCCATCAACCGCCGCCCTCCTCCATCACGCTGGAGCCGATACCCCGATGTCGTTGTCCACCCCAACCTCAACCACAATGCCCTCCAAGGCTAGTAGTTGAAGCCGAGGCTGAGCCGTCCGTACCCGAGCCAATTCAACCATGCCTTCCCGCCCCTCACCGCTGCCGCTCCAACTTTGCCACCGTCCACCGCACCGGAGTTGTTCCTACTACTCCGTCCTTCGCCGTGTCGGATCTGCTTCCCCTCCGCTGACATACGGCCATGACAACACAGTCAACAATTTGGCCATGGGTTCGTCCAAGCTTGCACCGTCCTCCAAAACATCGGTTTCCCCGGCAAAAAGAAGAAGATCAGCGCGACATGTGGAGGCGACCACACTGGCAACCGAAAATGGTACTCCTCTTCCCTTATTCGTGCAAATCTTACGTGTCTACTTGCACGGTATTCATCCCACAGAAAACACTAGTTGACCGCTTCTTCTTGATACTAGATGTTCCTAGTTACTCGCGATGCACAAGGTTTCTCCTCATATACTATTTCACCTTAGCTAGAGGTCCGTCGCCCCCTGGATGTCAATTCCTGGTCAGTTGATTCCCAATTAACGGAAGCATTCCCCGATGTAACAGGCGCTAGTCCTCCTATTACACCGGGGAAGCAGCACCTTGGTGTTTATCTTAGGGGCGTGTGGGGCCTAGAGCTACTGGCGCCTGATCTGAAGGTCGGCCGGGATTAAAGGGATGGCCTGGAGGCGCGGCCAAGCACGACGGTGGTGTGAGGTCAAGGGGAGGGCGGGGAGGCAGAGGCAGGGGTCTGGGCCGGTGGTCGCTGGCGGTTCGATAAAGATCGTTGTCGGTGTCAAAACCGGCGGATCTCGGGTAGGGGGTCCCGAACTGTGCGTCTAAGGTGGATGGTAACAGGAGGTGGGGGACATCCCAGGTTCGGGCCCTCTCGATGGAGGTAATACCCTACTTCCTGCTTGATTGATCTTGATGATATGAGTATTACAAGAGTTGATCCACCGCGAGATCGTAGAGGCTAAACCCTAGAAGCTAGCCTATGGTATGATTGTTGTTGTCCTACGGACTAAACCCTCCGGTTTATATAGACATCGGAGGGGGCTAGGGTTACACAGAGTCGGTTACAAGGGAAGAGATCTACATATCCGTATTGCCAAGCTTGCCTTCCACGCCAAGGAGAGTCCCATCCGGACACGGGACGAAGTCTTCAATCTTGTATCTTCATAGTCCAACAGTTCGGCCAAAGGATATAGCCCGACTGTCCGAAGACCCCCTAATCCAGGACTCCCTCAGTAGCCCCCGAACCAGGCTTCAATGACGATGAGTCCTACGCGCAGATTGTCTTCGGCATTGCAAGGAGGGTTCTTCTCCAAATTCTGAATATCTGCTGAGTAGTGTCCGGCTCCCCATAAATGTTGCACTTCTTGGCTTCCGCGCCCAATAAGGGCTATCTTCCACGTGTCGAGCGAATGCGAGGAGCCATGGCATTTTTACATTCGCCACCCTAGCCATTTAAGTAAATCGTCTATTAAAGAGACGGGGATTCTTAGATCTAGACCACACCATCCTCCCACGGCGAGTATCCATCGGAGCGCGCTCGGAAAAATCCATTCCAACATGGCCGGCCATCGCAGCTCCTCCTCCCGCTCCCGTAGCCCTAAGCCCGGTGATTGGGAGAAGTGTTCTGTCCCGCACAGCCAATTAGTAGAGTTACAGACCCAGGGATTTCTCCCTCCAGCGTATATGGTCCCTGTTCGAGCCGGGCTCGCCACCTATAATGGCGGGGAGCAAGAGGAGAGCTTCCCCAATCCCTCCAAGGGGGAGCGGGTATGCCTTGTCCCTTATTTACTAAGGGGACTTGGATTTCCAATCCATCCGTTCCTCCGCGGGCTCCTGGAGTTTTATGGCCTCCGGTTACATAATTTCACCCCCGCTTCCATATTACACATCGCTGGTTATGTTGCCCTTTGTGAGCTGTTTTTGGGCTGTGAAGCTCATTTCGAGCTGTGGAAGAGGCTATTCTACCTTGTGCCCCATACAAAGAAGGGGTCAATATATCAAGTGGGCGGAGCCGAAATATGGCGCATCGCCGGGACCGGATACCTGTCTGGTACCCCAAAGAAGACGTCCGAAGACTGGCCTTCGAAGTGGTTTTACATGGAGGACGTCCCCCTTCCAGATCCTATTCGGATGGGTCTTCCCGAGTTCGACAATGCCCCTTTGAAGAAACACCGAAGCTGGCGCCCATGGAGCCCTTAGGAGGAAGATAACGGAGAAGTCCTTTACCTAATGGGCCGGATAAAAGTGCTGGCTCAATCAGGACTGACAATAATCGAGGTTATGTCAATATGTATAATGCGGGGGGTGCAGCCACTTCAATACCAAGGGCACCCCATGTGGCGCTTTAACGGGGAAGACGAAGCAACCCGCTGCGGGCGTAAGGGACCGGACTCAGCTTCTGCTCTAGCAAAAATTCTGTCCGATTTGTTCAAGGGAGAGGAAGAGGAGTTCATCCGTATTAAGCCACATGATGGATTCTCCATGTCCAACCCTCCAAGTTGGGTGAGCTGTCACTTTTTACTCCCAACCTTCCAACCTTCCCACATTCTTCATCATAAATACTCACCTTGCTGTTTCATGGCAGGAACTGTGAAAAGCTGCAAGGGAGGTCAACAGCCCACCTCCACAACCGAAGGACCCTGACCGGGCCCTCGATCCCAGACTCGAAGAGGATCCGGACATATTTGTGGAGCTTATTGACAGGATAGTCTATCAATTGAGCTACGATGATGCCATGGTGGCCATCACAGCCGACTATCTTGGGCTACTCCCTGCATCACATGTAAGAAAAACCGGAGTCCCAACTTCCAAGAAGGATCCCCTTTTATGCACTTCACCTACCGTACACATATGGTGTTTTACAGGGAAGACCCTCGGGACGCCATGCCGAACCCGCAGTGACTTGCCAACAAGGGACACCGAAGCCGGGTAGGCTAAAAAGGAAGGCGGTCAGTACTGAGACGCCGGCGCAGAGGTATGATACAGAACCGCGCTCCGTGGTTGTTGTCTTTCTTAAAATATAATGACGTCCATGTTTCCTAGTAGGAAAAACGCTCGCCGGACTATAACCGGAGAGATTGCCGATCACGCCTCCACCAGTCGGGCTCCAGGGTCGGACATAGAGGCGGAAGGTAACACGGGGCGAACGTCGGATGCTCCTCCTACAAAGAATGCGGATAGACTATCCGCTACAAATTCCGAAGTGGAGAGCGCCATGAATCACAGGCATCGCTGGGCCGTACACCGTGACGCTTGTTTCTCCCAAGAGGTGTTCTATGCCTTCAACTCAGGAGACGCGTACATCTGTGCTACTCAAAACGGTCTTGCCAGAGCCACGGACCAGTATGTAAAGGATATACGGGTAATAAAATCTGACGATTATATCTATCAGTAGCCCCTGAGACTTGAAATAGTTGACACAACTGATTTAAGGATCATTATTTGTGCAGGTTCTTACAGAGAAGAATACCCAATTGTCTCAAGAGCTGGAAGAGTGCAAAGCCCAGCTACGGGCTGCGGTTGCCGCGTTGAAGGAGTCCGAGAAGGCCCCCTCTAGTAACACGTGTTTCCATTGCAAAGAATGGCAGGTACCAGATAGTATGCGGCATGCATGCAAATCTGACAATAGATGCTGTAGATGACTCCGGAGTGAATCCGGAGGCCGTGCCGGAGAATGCGCATTGTGCTAATCGACAGCTAAATGCTAGCGAGCGTGTGCTTACGCGGGTCAGGCAAGAGAAAAATAATCTCCAGGACGCCAATATCCAACTGGGCGTGGAACTGAACGATGTCCGAGCCCAGCTTGCGGACTCCGTGAAGGAGAATAAGCGGCTTCGACGCAGCATTTTCAGTAAGTGCTTGAACGAACTTTTGAGAGAGTTCGGCGAAGAAGCCGGCTAGCAGAGTTATGTCTGCAGGTATGCTGATGGGTCGTCCCGCGGAGGAGATGGCCGGGTTTGCGGGTGATATTCTACCAGAGCTCTCACAACTGCACGAACAAGTTCGACAGGTGATGTAGGGTATTGCCCAAGCCTTGTGGCCATCCACCTCCCTGCTAGGAGGCATGGGGGAGCTTATAGAGAAGCTCAAGGGAGCGCGGCGGCGCTTCCGATTATGGAACATATCAGCCTGCCGACAAGGTGCAAGGGAAGCCTGGGCCATGGTGAAGATGCGATATACCAAAGCTGACCCAAACCACATGGCCGAGGTCGGACCTGTGGGGCCCGATGGGAAAGAGATCCCCGTCAGTTTGGTGTATGACCAAGTAGAATTAGCCGCAAAGTAATTCCAATAGGATTGTAGGCTAGACAGCCTATTGGATGGTATAGAAGAAGAATTTAGTCAGTCTTAGTGACTGTGTACTTTAAGTGACATATATAATGTCCCTAGCCAGATTGTCAATCATTTGTCATGGCAGACCTTTTCGCTTCGACCTCTGGACCCGATAGTCCGGAGTGTATCCGAATACCTACTCGGTTATGTAAAAACTGGGGTATGCGTAGAAACCAGGCGTAGGGGTCATAAGTGCTTGAACAAACAAGTACCCATCTAGCTATGTTATATTACATGGATAGTAAGAAACATCTTCCAGGGAGAATAGTTCCGTTAAGGGTTCCTTTCCCTGGGTACGCATGCCCTAATGTGCATGTCCGAACTATGAAAAGAGAGCATGCTATAAACATCTGGGGGCATGTATCAAAATAAATAAAAGTCATCTTTTGTTCACCGACCGAATATTCCCTTAAGAATGCTAGCTTTTGGCTTCACCCAGTCTGAGGTACACATCCGGCTAACCCGGTAGTAACAATCGCAGAGGTGCTCCCCTTATGCCCTAGCCAAATTAACGGGAATGTAGGGCATAAATACAAGAGCCAGGCAACCCAGCTTGACCAAAACTTAAGTCATATCGATGCATATAATGGCGAAAAAGGTACATGTGGAAGAATAACACATGTGTGGGGCATAAAGCCCAGAAAAATAGTTATATTAAGCTTCTGTATAAGAAGCCCCCAGGTATAATGAGCATGGTTAGCGCATCAACATTGTGTAGTCAAGACACAAGTTAGCCTTTTAAGGCCTTGAGGCGAAGAAAAAAGAAGAGAGGAAGAGAGAAAAGACAGATAATGGATATGCAAAAAATTGACGGGGGTAAGGAGACGAACATAGAGTCCGGCACTAGGCATAGAATCTTCGGAGTCTGGCTGTGTTCCATGGGTTTGGCTCGAGTCGATTGTCCGATGCATCCCGCAGACGGTACGCTCCACCAGTCAGAACCTGGTCAATAATGAAGGGACCTTCCCATTTGGGCTTGAGCTTGTTCTTTTTCTTCTCTGGCAGGCGTAGAACTAGTTCACCAACGTTATAGGTTTTGGCCCATACTTCTCTGCTTTGATACTTTCGAGCTTGTTGCTGATAGAATGCGGAACGAGCTTTTGCCACGTTCTGCTCCTCCTCTAGGGCGTCCAAACTGTCCTGCCGATCAAGCTCAGCCTCTTTTTCATCGTACATGCGCACTCGAGGTGAGTCATGAATTATGTCGCAAGGCAGAACTGCCTCTGCGCCGTACACCATAAAAACGGTGTGTATCCGGTAGTGCGATTCAGCGTGGTCCGCAGCCCCCATAGGACGGAGTCGAGCTCCTCTACCCAGTGCGTGTTTGATTCCTTTAAGGACCACACTAATCTGGGTTTGATGCCGCTCATGATAAGACCATTTGCTCGCTCAACTTGACCATTAGTTTGCGGGTGATAGACATAAGCATAATCGAGTTTGATGCCCATGTTGCTGCACCAAAGTTTTACCTCGTCGGCTGTAAAGTTCGTGCCATTGTCAGTGATGATGTTGTGGGGGATGCCATAACGGTGTACAACCCCAGATATGAAGTCTATCACCGGTCCGGATTCAGCCGTTTTAACGGGTTTGGCTTCTATCCATTTAGTGAATTTATCCACCATGACCAGTGAGTATTTTTTTCTTATGGGTTCCCCATTTGAGGGGTCCAACCATATCAAGCCCCCAGACCGCAAAGGGCCAAGTAATGGGTATTGTTTGGAGAGCAGTAGGTGGCATATGGCTTTGGTTTGCAAAAAGCTGGCAACCGACGCAATGTTGGACCAAATTATGTGCATCTGCTCGGGCCGTCGGCCAATAGAAACCTGTACGGAAGGCCTTGCTTACAAGGGTCTGGGCTGCAGTGTGGTGGCCGCCGAGTCCAGCATGGATTTCTACCAAAAGCTTCCGCCCTTCGTCTTTGGAGATGCACCTTTGAAGGACTCCGGTAGTGCTTTTCTTATAAAGCTCTCCCTCGCGGACCTTGTAGGCTTTAGATCGCCGCACTATGCAGCGTGCCTCGTTTTGGTCCTCGGGTAGTTCCTGCCTGGTTACGTACGCCAGGAATGGTTCTGTCCACGGGGTGATGACGGCTGAGGGAGTCCTGGATTAGGGGGAGTCCGAATGGCCGGACTATACCTTCGGCCGGACTCCTGGACTATGAAGATACAAGATTGAAGACTTCGTCACGTGTCCGGAAGGGACTTTCCTTGGCGTGGAAGGCAAGCTTGGCGATACGGATATGTAGATCTCCTACCATTGTAACCGACTCTGTGTAGCCCTCGCCCTCTCCGGTGTCTATATAAATCAGGGAGGTTTAGTCCGTAGAAAGAACAACAATCATCTGATAGGCTAGCTTCTAGGGTTTAGCCTCTCTGATCTCGTGGTAGATCTACACTTGTACTACCCATATCATCAATATTAATCAAGCAGGATGTAGGGTTTTACCTCCATCAAGAGGGCCTGAACTTCGGCAAAACATCGTGTCCCCTGCCTCCTATTACCATCCGACCTAGACACAGAGTTCGAGACCCCCTACCCAAGATCCGCTGTTTTTGACACCGACATTGGTGCTTTCATTGAGAGTTCCTCTGTGCCGTCGCCCTCAGGAAGGATGCCTCGTCCCGTCTTTAAAGACGGCACCGTTGCTAAGGGAGCTTTGGCTGTCGGCCAAACTCTCCGGCTATGCGGTTTCCTTATGACCGCCTGTTCGGCTGCTGCGCCGATGATGACCTCTCGGGTCATCGAAAGCAATCTTCATGTTAGCTCGGAATTCGCCGAGCAGCTAGATCCAATGGAGCTCTCTTCCCTAAACGAGCTCTTGGATCGCATCGCCGCCTTGGGAGTCGCTACGGATTACGACCAGATTGGGCCTAAACCCGATCTGAGAGAGATTAACTCTCCCAGGTCACCCATCACGTTGCCGTGGTAGAGGGACAGTGCGGCGACCCTTCATCTATCTTAAGGACTAGCTATGTCCGGATTCCCGATCCCTCCAAGCCGGATACCCGCGAAGGGGAGGATATCACTCAAGACCTGAACTTAAAGTCAGGCGACGAACTAGATTCATTGGGCTGCATCCAAGAATCCCAACGTCTGAGTTCAGAAACTCCTTGGCCCCTGGGTCTCAGATTGGGTGAGGTTTCGGATTTGATTCCACCCACCCACCCATACATAAGCGATCTATCCCAAATTAGGCAAGAGCCCGAAGAAACAGTACATCATTACTGGGCCAGATTCCTCCTGGTTATGAACTGGATAAAGGACTGCCGCGAGGAAGATGCAATTTCATTCTTCTGCAATAATTGCACAGACAAGGGAATCCTCAACGCCATAAGTCGCCGTGATATTACACGCTTTGCTGACTTGGCGTCCATAGTACGAAAGTACTGTGCGAAGGAAAGCGCCTGGAAAACCGAAATAAAATTTTGGGACAATCCGGCCTTGAATACAAACCCGGTCCGAAATAAAAGTGTGCATCATCGTCAGACACCCGAGTTCAATACCAAAAAGCAAAAGCCCTCTACAGGGCACGGAACCGTACTGAAAGGATGGCTTGATGGACCCTGTAAAATTCACAGTGCAGAAGGCGCCACAGCAACTCACAGCCTTAGAGCATGTTGGATACTCCGGCAGGTGGCAAAAATTGGCGAAGATCTTCTAATTCCAGAAGCCACAGAAAGCCACACCAGAGAAACCAGTATGGTATTAACAGTCTTCGAGACTTCCGCATCAAATAATATGTGAAAAAGAACACTCCGCGGCCTTGCCGAAGTCTACCAAGTAGCAACAATAAACCCATGGAGTGACACGGCTATTACCTTTAACGCCAGTGACGAACCTAAATTCCGAACAGCCCGAGCACCAGCCGCATTGGTCCTCAGTCCAATAGTGGACGACTTTCATCTTACCAAGGTACTCATGGATGGCGGCAGCGGATTGAACCTCATTTATGAGGAAACCCTTCAAAAAATGGAAATAGACTGGAACCGCATTCAGCGAAGCAGCACAACCTTTAGAGGAATAATCCCCAGTCGGGAAGCGTGCTGTACAGGAAAAATCACACTAGATGTGGTGTTCGGCACGCCGGATAATTACAAGTCCGAAGAGGTCACGTTCCAGGTGGCCCCGTTCAGTAGCGGATATCATGCTCTGCTAGGGCGGGAAGCGTTTACAGTCTTACAAGAAATACCCCATTACGGGTACATGAAGCTCAAGATGCCCGGGCCTAACGGAATCATCACTCTCGTTAGTGATCCGGACATAGCACTCCGCGCCGAAAACAAGACAGCCACACTGGCCCTCGAGGTGCTATCCGCTGCGCTGCGCTTCATGGTGAATAGGGACGATGTGATACTCGATAAAAGATCCAAGTCCACCTCCTTTAAACCGGCGGACGAAATAGTCAAATTCCAGGTCCATCCAACGGACCCCAATAAAACAGCTTCCATCGGGGCACAGTTAAACCCTGATGTAGACGCCGCACTGCGAGAGTTCCTACGAGAGAACTGGGACATTTTTGCCTGGCACCCCTCGGACATGCCAGGAATCCCACGCAGGCTGGCCGAACACAGCTTAAATATCCTATAAGGATTCAAGCCAGTCAAACAGGCTCTTCGGCGTTTTTCCGAACCTAAGAGACAGGCCATGGGAGAGGAACTAGCCAAGTTATTGGAGGCTGGATTCATCAAAGATATCAAACATCTGGACTGGCTAGCAAACCTGGTGATGGTACCAAAGAAGGACAAATCCTGGCGCCTGTGCGTTGATTTCAAAGACCTTAACAAGGCTTGCCCAAAGGATCCCTTCCCTCTCCCCGCATCAATCAAATTATCGATGCTACCGCAGGACACGATTCATTGTGTTTCCTCGACGCATACTCCGGCTACCATCAAATAAAGATGGCAGAGTCAGACCAAGCCGCAACGGAATTCATCACACCATACGGCCCATTCTGCTTCAACACAATGCCCTTCGGGCTCAAAAACGCCGGCGCAACATGTCAGCGCATGATTCAGACATGTCTGGCAAACCAGATCGACAAAACAGTGGAGGCATACGTAGATGATGTGGTCATTAAAACAAGACATGTCGAATCTCTAGTAGACGACTTGAGGCTAACATTTGATAACCTCCGAACATACGACATCAAGCTCAACCCGGAAAATGCATTTTCGGCGTTCCAGCCGGAAAGCTCTTGGGCTTCATTGTATCCGGTAGAGGAACTAAAGCAAATCCAACCAAGATCCGAGCTCTGTCACAATTGGATATCCCGAAGGACCTCAAACAAATACAAAAATTAACTGGATGCGTGGCGGCTCTAAGCCGCTTTATCTCCCGCTTAGGAGAAAAGGCCCTACCCCTTTACCGCCTCCTTCGGTGCACCGAACACTTCGAGTGGACGGATGCAGCCACGGCCGGACTCGACGAAATAAAAGCCATCTTGGCAACAAACCCAGTCCTGGTCGCACCAAACATTGGCGAACCAATGCTATTATACATTGCAGCAACCCATCAGGTCGTAAGCGATGTGCTCGTCGTCGAACGAGAAACGGACGGACACAAATTCCCCCTTCAAAAGCCGGTCTATTATGTGTCCACCGTCCTTACTCCGTGCAAGTCACGGTACCCGCACTATCAAAAGATTGCATACGCGGTTTTTATGGCATCCCGGAAGCTGCGACACTACTTTCAAGAGTGTTCAATAACAGTAGCCTCGGAAGTGCCACTTAACGATATTATAAATAACCGCAACGCGATGGGATGGATTGCAAAATGGGCCATTGAGATCCTCCCATTTGACATAACTTACAAGCCACGGCGAGCTATCAAGTCGCAAGTTTTGGCCGACTTCGTCGCAGAATGGACGGAGGCCGAACTCCCTAAACAGTACGACACATATTCAAACTGGGTCATGCACTTCGACGGCTCCAAAATGTTGGCTGGTCTAGGGGCTGGCATCGTTTTGACGTCCCCCACAGGAGACACAGTTCAATATGTACTCCAGATAATGTACACAGACTCCAACAACGCAGCCGAATATGAGGCCCTTTTACATGGTCTTCGGATGGCAGTATCCATGGGCATTCAACGCCTAGAGGTGCGCGAGGACTCGAACCTCGCAATATCCCAAATAAATGGAGACTTTGATGCCAAGGATCCAAAAATGGCAGCTTATCGCAACGCCGTCCTAAAAATGTCAGCTCGGTTCGAAGGGCTCGAATTTCACCATATAGCCCGGGAAAATAATCAGGCGGCAGATGTCCTGGCACGCATCGGCGCAAAACGTGATGTAGTCCCCCCAACATCTTCTTGGAAAGGCTGTTCAAGCCGTCCGTAGTATGGGAAGGGGAACCTGGCAATAGCAGCCTGGACCCAACCGCACTGCCCGACACCGAACACTCAGACACAATTGGAGGCTCTGCCAATGAAATAACACCTTCAGCCCACGTAATAATGGCCGTCATCGCCCCGTGGACAGAACCATTCCTCGCCTACCTTACCAGGCAGGAAGTCCCTAAGGACCAAAATGAGGCACGCTGCATAGTGCGGCGATCTAAAGCCTATAAAGTCCATGAGGGAGAACTTTATAAGAAAAGCACTACCGGAGTCCTTCAAAGGTGCATCTCCGAAGAGGAAGGGCGGAACCTCCTGGCTGAAATTCATGCCGGACTACGGCGGACATCACGCTATAGCTCGGTCCCTTGTAAGCAAGGCCTTCCGTACAGGCTTTTATTGGCCGACGGCCCGGGCAGACGCCTAGCACTTAGTCCAACGATGCGTCGGTTGCCAGCTTTTTGCAAACCAAAGCCACATGGCACCCACCACCCTCCAAACTATCCCGATCACTTGGCCCTTCGCGGTCTGGGGGCTTGACCTGGTTGGACCCCTTAAAGGCGGAACCCACAAGAAAAAATACTTACTGGTCATGGTGGATAAGTTCACCAAATGGATAGAAGCCAAGCCTGTTAAGACGGCCGGATCCGGACCGGTGATAGACTTTATATCCGGGGTTGTACACCGTTACGGCGTCCCCCACGGCATCATCACTGATAATGGCACAAACTTTACGGCCGATGAGGTAAAACTCTGGTGCAAAAACATGGGCATCAAGCTCGATTATGCTTCTGTCTATCACCCACAAACCAACGGCCAAGTAGAACGTGCAAATGGTCTTATCATGAGCGGCATCAAACCCAGATTAGTGCGGTCCCTTAAGGAATATAATACGCACTGGCTAGAGGAGCTTGACTCCATACTCTGGGGGCTGCGGACCACGCCGAATCGCATCACTGGATACACACCATTCTTCATGGTGTACGGCGCATATGCAGTTTTGCCCTGCGACATAATTCATGACTCAACTCGAGTGCGCATGTACGAAGAAAGAGAACCCGAGCTCAATCGGCAGGACAGTTTGGACGCCTTGGAGGAAGAGCGTGATGTGGAAAAAGCCCGTTCCGCATTCTATCAACAGCAGGCTCGAAGATACCAAAGCAGAGAAGTACGGGCCAAAAATTACAACATTGGCGAATTAGTTCTACGCCTGCCGGAGAAGAAAAAGGAAAAACTCAAGCCCAAGTGGGAAGGTCCCTTCATAATCGACCAAGTCCTAACTGGTGGAGCGTACTCCCTGCGAGATGCATCGGATAAACGACTCGAGCCGAACCCATGGAACGCAGCCCGTCTACGAAGATTCTATGCCTAGCGCCGGACTCTATGTTCGTCTCCTTCCTCTGTCCATTTTTTATATACTTTCTGTCTTACATTTCTCTCCTTCTCCTCTCTCTCTCTCTCTCTTATAGCTTTCAAAGGCTCATAAAGTGACGCGCTATCCGCGCTCATTAAACCTGGGGGCTTCTTTAAACAGAAGCTTATTTATACGGGCTTCATGCCCAACACATGTGTCACACTTCCGCATGTACCTTTTATTCGCCATTATATGCATCGATATGACTTAAGTTTTGGCCAAGCTGGGTTGCCTTGCTCCTGTGCTTACCCCTACGTTCCCGATTGTTCGGCTAGGTGGTAAAGGGAGCACCTCTGCGATTGTTACTGCCGGGTCAGCCGGATGTGTACCTCAGACTGGGTGAAGCCGAAAGCTAGCGTTCTTAAGGGAATATTCGGTTGGTGAACTAAAGATGATCTTTTCTTCCACTTATTTATCTATACGCCCCCAAATGTTTTTCCTGCGTCTCTTTTCGTAGAATGGAAATGCACTTTAGGGCATGCCTCCTAGGGAAAGGAACCCCTAACAGAACTATTCTCCCTGGAAGATGTTTCTTACTAACCATGTAATATAACATAACTAGTTGGGCACTTGTCTGTTCAAGCACTAATGACCCCTACGCCTGGTCTCCATGCATACCCCGGTTCTTATATAACCGCGAGGGTATTCGGACACACTCCGGACCATCAGGTCCCGAGGTTGAAGCGAAAAGGTCGGCCATGACAAACGATCTACAATCCGGCTAGAAGGCATTACACATCTCAATTAAAATTACATAGTCAATCTGACTGATTGTATTCCTCTTCAATTCCATCTAACAGGCTGTCTAGTTTACAATCATGTTGGGAATACTTTGCGGCCAACTCTACTTGGCCGTATACTAAGCTCATAGGGATCTCCTTCCCATCGGGCCCTACGGGTCCGACCTCGGCCATGTGGTTTGGGTCAGCCTTCGTGTATCGTGTCTTCACCATGGCCCAGGCCTCCCTGGCGCCCTGACGGCATGCCGACATCTTCCACAATCGGAAGCGTCGCCGCGCTCCCTTCATCTTCTCTACAAGCTCTCCAAGGCCTTCGGGCATGGAGACGGACGGCCACAAGGCCTGGGCGACGCCTTGCATCACCTGCCGAACTCGCTCGTGTAGTTGTGAGAGCTCGGGAAGAGGGTCACCCGTAGAACCGGGCATTTCCTCTGCAGGACGGCCTCTCAGGATACCTACAGACATTACTCTGTTAGTCGACTTCCTTGCCGAACTCTTTTTTCAAAGTTCGTTTAAGCACTTACTATATATGCCGCGTCGAAGCCGCTGATTCTCCTTCACGGAGTCCAACAGCTGGGCATGAACGTCCTTTAGTTCCACGCCTAGCTTGGTGTTGGCATCTTGGAGATCATTCTTCTCCCGCCTCACCTTTGTCAGCACGCTCTCACCAGCATTTAGCTGGCGTCAGAGTTGTTGCACTTCCGTATTTAACCCGGCGCCATCTGGAATTTCATTTGTCAGATTTGCACCCATGCCGCACTTCACAAAATACTTATCTTTCGAAGCGTATATTACCAGAGGGGGTCTCCTTGGGCTCCCCTGCCGCGGCTAGTACACTCTTCCAGTTCCTGGGATAGCAGGTTATTCTTTTCTGTAAGAACCTGCATAACAGATGATCCTTAAATCAGTTATTCTAAATGTTTCATGTCTCGGGGGCTACTAGTATACATATATAATTACCAAAATTTTCTTACCCGTATGTCTTTCCCATATTGTTCCGTGGCTCTGGCTAGACCATTTTGAGCGGCACGGAGGTACGCGTCTCCCGAATTGAAGGCATCCAATGCCTCTTGGGAGAAACAAGCGTCGCCAAGAACTGTCCGGTGACGCCTGTGGTTCATGGCATTCTCCACCTCGGAATTGGTGGTAGACAGCCTGTCTGCATCCTCCGTCGGAGGAGCATCCGGTGCGCGCCTCATGTTCGCCTCTGCTTCTGGACCAGGCTATGGAGCCTGGCTGGTGGAGGCGCGATTGGCAGCCTCTCCGGATATAGTCCGGCGAGGTCTCTTTGTCCTGAAGAGAGCACGAGTTTTAATATGCCTCGAACGAGTAACACCTGGGAATAAGGTGGCGCGCTATACCTTTGCGCCGGTGCCTCAGTTCGGACCACACTTCTTTTCAGCTCGTGGGGCCTTGTCGCCCCTCGTTGGCTAGTCACCGTAGGCTCGGCCTCCCGTCTCAAGGACCTCCCCTGCAAAACAAGGTTGTCATACGGTAATCGAAAACACGCAAGGACAGATCCCTTTTCAAAGTGCTGAGACTCCGGTCTCGGTTACCTGTGAGGCTGGGAGTAGCCCTGGATAATCGGCCGTAATGGCCACCAAGGCGTTGTCCCTGCTCAATTGATGAAACACTCCATCAATCAGCTCCACAGATAAGTCCGGATCCTCATGAGAGGCCGGGTCGAGGGACCGTCCCGGATCCTCGGGTTGTGGAGGAGGGCTGTTTATTTCTTTAACAGCCTGACGCAGTTCCTGCGTTGAAGTCGTTAGACTAAAAATTTAACAATGGGAATATAAAACGAATGGGCAAGTAAAAGTGTCCACTTGCCCAACTCGGGGGATTGTACATAGAAAATCCACCCCATGGGTTGACGCGGAGAAATTCCTCCTCTTCTCCCTTGTACAAAGCGAACAAGGTCTTTATTAGAGCGGCAGCCGAATCCGGCCCCTTACGGCTATAGCGGGTGGCGTCGTCCTCCCCGTTGAAGTCCCACATGGGGCGGCCTCTATACTGAAGCGGTTGCACCCCTCGCATGATGCATGCGGCCATGACCCCGATCATGGTCAGTCCGGAATGAGCTAACAATCTTATCCGGCCCATCAGGTAAATAACGTGCCTTTTGCTTTCCCTCTGAGGGCTCCGTGGACGCCAGGTTAGGCGCTTCTTTTGGGGAGCACTGTTGAACTCAGGGAGGCCGATCCGGACAGGATCCGGCAGCGGAACGTCCTCTATATAAAACCATTCCGAAGGCCAGTCCTCGAACGCCTTCTTTGGGGTTCCGGATAGATATCCGGTCCTGGCGATGCGCCACACTTCGGCTCCGCCCACTTTATATATTGACCCCTCCTTAAAGCGGGGCACAATGTAGAATAGCCTTTTCCACAACGTGAAATGAGCCTCGGAGCCCAAAAACAGCTCGCAAAGGGCTACAAAGCCCGCGATATGCAATATGGAGGCAGGCGTGAGGTTGTGCAGCTAGAGGCCATAGAACTCCACAAGCCCCCGGAGAAACGGATGAATTGGAAATCCGAGCCCTCTTATTATGTAAGGGGCAAGGCATACCCGCTCTCCTTTGGAGGGATTGGGGGCGCTCTCCGCTTGCTCTCCGCCATTATAGGTGGCAAGTCCGGCTCGAACCGGGACCATATAGGCCGGGGGGAGAAATCCCTTGGTCTGGAGCTTCACTAGCTCGCTGTGCGGGATGGAGCACTTCTTCCAATCTCCAGGCTGAGGGCTGGAAGGGCGAGAGGAGGAGCTGCGGCGGCTGGCCATGATAGAATGGACCTCTATCGGATATGCTTTGATGAATACTCGCGGAAGGGAGAAGGTGTGTTTTGGATCTAAATCCCTGTCCCCTTAAATAGGCGGCTCATTCACGCGGCTAGGGGTGTAAATATAAAAAACACCTGACTTTTCGTATTCGTTTGACATGTGGAAAATGGCTATTATTGGGCGTAGAAGCCAAGGAGCACTACATTTACAAGAAACCGGACACTATTCAACAGGTACACGGAATTTGGAGGAGAACCCGCCTTGCAATGCCGAAGACAATCTACGCGCCAGACTCGTCATCATTGAAGCCTGGTTCAGGGGCTACTGAGGGAGTCCTGGATTAGGGGGTGTCCGGATGGCCGGACTATACCTTCGGCCGGACTCCTGGACTATTAAGATACAAGATTGAAGACTTCGTCCCGTGTCCGGAAGGGACTTTCCTTGGCGTGGAAGGCAAGCTTGGCGATACGGATATGTAGATCTCCTACCATTGTAACCGACTCTGTGTAACCCTAGCCCTCTCCGGTGTCTATATAAATCGGAGAGGTTTAGTCTGTAGAAAGAACAACAGTCATACCATAGGCTAGCTTCTAGGGTTTAGCCTCTCTGATCTCGTGGTAGTTCTACTCTTGTACTACCCATATCATCAATATTAACCAAGCTGGACGTAGGGTTTTACCTCCATCAAGAGGGCCTGAACCTGGGTAAAACATCGTGTTCCCTGCCTCCTATTACCATCCGACCTAGACGCACAGTTCGGGACCACCTACCCGAGATCCGCCGGTTTTGACACCAACAACGACCATTATCACGTGGGCTGAAGGTGTTATTTCGATGCCAGAGCCTCCGATTGTGTTAGAGTGTTCGGTATCTGGTGTTGTGGCCAGGTCCGGACTATTGTTACCGGTGTCCGCTTCCATACCACGGATGGCTTAAACAGCCTTTCCAAGAAGATGTTAGGTGGGATAGGATCGCGCTTAGCACCGATACGGGCAAGGATATCCGCCGCCTGATTGTTTTCTCGAGGCACGTGGTGGAATTCAAGCCCCTTGAACCAAGCTGACATTTTGAGGACGACGTTGTGATATGCCGCCATTTTCGGATCCTTGGTGAGGGAGTCCTGGATTAGGGGGTATCCAGACAGCCGGATTATATCCTTTGGCCGGACTATTGGACTATGAAGATACAAGATTGAAGACTTCGTCCCGTATCCGGATGGGACTCTACTGGGCGTGGAAGGCAAGCTAGGCAATACGGATATGTATATCTCCTCCTTTGTAACCGACCTTGTGTAACCCTAGTCCCCTCCGGTGTCTATATAAACCGGAGGGTTTTAGTCCGTAGGACAACATACAATCATACCATAGGCTAGCTTCTAGGGTTTAGCCTCTCTGATCTCGTGGTAGATCAACTCTTGTACTACTCATATTATCAAGAATAATCAAGAAGGACGTAGGGTTTTACCTCCATCAAGAGGGCCCGAACCTGGGTAAAACATCGTGTCCCCTGCCTCCTGTTACCATCCGCCTTAGACGCATAGTTCGGGACCCCCTACCTGAGATCCGCCGGTTTTGACACCGACATTGGTGCTTTCATTGAGAGTTCCTCTGTGTCGTCACCGTTAGTCTTGATGGCTCCTTCGATAATCGATAGCGATGCAGTCCAGGGTGAGATTTTTCTCCCTGGGCAGATCCTTGTATTCGGCGGCTTCGCACTGCGGGCCAACTCGCCTGGCCATCTGGAGCAGATCGAGAGTTACGCCCCTGGCCACCAGGTCAGGTTTGGAAGCTTAAACTACACGGCTGACATCTGTGGAGACTTGATCTTCGACGGATTCGAGCCCCTACCAAGTGCGCCGCACGGTCACGATGAGCATGATTTAGCTCTACCATCAGACAGTGTTCAGGAGACCGCACCGGCGACCGCTCCGACCGTTAATTCGAAACCAACTGCGCCATCCATGGACGGTTGGATAGACCCCGCCACGGAGGCCGTATTCTCAGCGGCGATCGAGCAGAATATCGACCTTACCCTTCACGAGAGCCATGACGAACTGTCGGATTCTTCCCCGGCCATGAACTCCGAACCGCCTGCGCCCGTGCCTATCGAATCCGACTGGGCGCCGATCATGGAGTTCACCTCAGCGGATATCTTTCAGCACTCGCCCTTCGGTGACATACTGAACTTATTAAGGTGTCCCTCCCTGTCAGGAGAGTCCTGGCCGAACTATGTTCGGCAGGATTGGGATGCGGATGACGAAGAAACTCGCCGCCCACCCACCACCCACTTAGTAGCCACTTTCGACAATTTGACCGACATGCTCGACTTCGACTCCGAGGACGTCGATGATATGGACGACGATGCGGGAGACGAAGATGAACCACTGCCCACAAGGCACTGGACAGCCACCTCATCATATGATATACACATGGTGGACACACCCAAAGAAGGCAATGGCGACGAGACAGCGGAGGATGACCCCTCCAAGAAGCAACCCAAGCGCCGACGTCAGCGGCGCCGCTCTAAGTCTCGCCAAAGCAAAAGTGGTGACACCGGCACAGGAGATAATAGCACTCCGGACAGTGCCGAAGATGACAACAATCCCCTCCAGCAAGATTTAGAGCAGGAGGATGGATAAGCCAACCCTCCCGAGAGAGCGGCAGATGGAGAAGCGGAGGATGATAATTACATGCCTCCCTCCGAAGACGAGGCAAGCCTCGACGATGACGAATTTGTCGTGCCTGAGGATCCCATCGAGCAAGAGCGCTTCAAGCGCCGGCTTATAGCCACGGCAAATAGCCTTAAGAAAAAGTAGCAGCAGCTTCAAGCTGATCAAGATTTGCTAGATGACAGATGGACTGATGTCCTTGCGGCCGAGGAATATGAACTCGAACGCCCCTCCAAGAGTTACCCAAAGCGCAGGTTGCTACCCCGACTAGAGGAGGAAGCATTAAAACCTACATCTCCAGCATATGACGCGGCTGATCGGCCACCTCGTGGCCACGACAGAGAGGCATTTCAGCCAAAAGCTCGGTCGCACCCCGACGCCACTCAAATAAAAATGTCAAGGCACGGGGAAACACACTAGACCTGCGAGACGTATTGGAGGACAAAGCAAAACATGCAAGATCGATCTATGGATCACGAGGGCACGCCACCACGCGGGATGATAACCGTCACGCCGGATACAGTAAAAGTAAATCCGGTCGTGCCGAACACAGCGGACAAGACTCATTTGAGCTGCGTCGCGACATAGCCTAGTACAGAGGCGCCGCACACTCCCTATGTTTCACGGACGAAGTAATGGATCACCAAATTCCAGAGGGTTTCAAACCCATAAATATAGAATCATACGACGGCACAATAGATCCTGCGGTATGGATCAAGGACTTCCTCCTACACATCCACATGGCCCGCGGTGACGATCTACACGCCATCAAATACCTCCCACTTAAACTCAAAGGACCAGCTCGACATTGGCTCAATAGCCTGCCAGCAGAATCCATTGGCTGTTGGGAAGATCTAGAAGCCGCATTCCTCGACAACTTCCAGGGCACTTATGTTCGACCACCAGATGCCGATGACTTGAGCCACATAATTCAGCAGCCAGAGGAATCAGCCAGGCAATTTTGGACACGGTTCCTGACAAAGAAAAATCAAATCGTTGACTATCCGGATGCAGAGGCCCTAGTAGTTTTTAAGCACAACATCCGCGACGAGTGGCTCGCCCAGCACCTTGGCCAGGAAAAGCCGAAATCCATGGCAGCCCTCACAACACTCATGACCTACTTTTGCGCGGGAGAAGACAGCTGGCTGGCTCGCAGCAATAACATATCAAGAATCGCGGTACTTCAGATACCAAGGATAGCAATGGCAGGTCACGTCGCAACAAACATAAGCGCCGCGTCAATGGCGATAATACCGAGGATACGATAGTCAATGCCGGATTCAGAGGCTCTAAACCCGGTCAGCGGAAAAAGCCATCCAAAAGAAGCACTCCGGGCTCGTCCAGTTTGGACCGTATACTCGATCGCTCTTGCCAAATACATGGCACACCCAACAAGCCAGCCAACCACACCAACAGGGAATGTTGGGTGTTCAAGCAGGCCGGCAAGTTAAGCGCCCAAGACAAAGATAAGGGGCTACATAGCGATGACGAGGAGGAGCCCCGGCAGACAAACACCAGAGGGCAGAAGAGGTTCCCCCCACAAGTGCGGACGGTGAACATGATATACACAACCCACATCCCCAAGAGGGAGTGGAAGCGTGCGTTAAGGGATGTATACGCATTGGAGCCAGTCGCCCCAAAGTTTAACCCATGGTCCTCCTGTCCGATCACCTCCGATCGCAGGGACCATCCCACTAGTATCCGTCATGGCGGATTCGCCGCACTGGTCCTAGACCCAGTCACCGACGGATTTCTCCTCACTCGAGTCCTTATGTACGGCGGCAGCAGCCTGAACCTGCTTTATCAGGACACAGTGTGCAAAATGGGTATAGACCCCTCAAGGATCAAACCCACAAAAACGACCTTTAAAGGCGTCATACCAGGTGCAGAGGCCCATTGCACAGGCTCAGTCACACTGGAAGTGGTCTTCGGATCCCTGGATAACTTCCGAAGCGAGGAGTTAATCTTCGATATAGTCCCGTTCCACAGCGGCTGTCATGCACTGCTCGGGCGAACCGCATTTGCGAGATTCAACGTGGTACCGCACTATGCATATTTCAAGCTAAAGATGCCAGGACCTCGGGGGGTCATCACAGTCAATGGAAACACAGAGCTCTCTCTCCGCACGGAGGAGCACACTGCGGCCCTCGCAGGAGAAGCGCAAAGCAGCCTCTTATGGCAATCCACCAGTTCGGTGATTAAAGACCCGGACATCTTCAAGCGCGCCCGGAGTAATCGGCAACAAGACCGCCTGGCACGTTCTGAGCTCGCATAGCAATGCGGCCCCCACCCCAGTCCCAGCCAAACGGCAAAATCCATGCCACACGTACATAATTACGCATTCGAAATACCATGGGCACAGGTAGGGAGGGGGGCACGACTACGGCACGCCCCAAGACGCGGCTCAACCGCACTAGGGGCTTCCCTCTTTGTTACTTTTCTCTCTTTCAGGACTTTAATCTCTGGAAACCCCATCCGGCAGTACGATTGCCGGACACGCGATGCAACAACCAAGGAGGCAAAAAGCCACGTCGCACCATGGAACTCCCAGGTGGTCTCCGATAACGAGTGAAATACTTGCTTTAAATACCATTCCTCAGCTTGCACTTGGAGGGGACATGTCAAATAGTCCTACTTTTTGCTTATCGCGCTACTTGTATCATTCTGCTTCGACGCACCTTTTTGAATAAACAATGCATAGCAGTAGACTATTACCGCATTCTCTATTCTTTTATATATATATATATATATATATATATATATATATATATATATATAAACACTATTCTGATCACGGGATCAGAATAGTATTCTGATCACAACATGAACTTCCCGAGTAACGCGCCTGACCTTCCCCGAGTACTAGGTTGAACTTTAGCTAAAAGGTGTCCAAATGGGGCTTGTGATATACCGTTGGAAAGCTATGGACATCAGGATCATGACCCAAGTTAAATTTTTGGCAAAATGTAAGCGGTTTAAGAGCAGTTTTGAAAACCGTTTTTTCTTCATATAAAAAACATGAATCGTATTTTTGATCGCATTTTTAAACCGTTTATCGGAATGAGGCAAATAATATGGCGTTGGAAAGCTGCTACAAAACCGCTCCTTCCATATGTTGAAAGTTTTCTCTAATTACCTACGGTTAAAGAGTAATTCGGAAAATCGTAGAACTTCGCAAACTTAACAGCCGAGTTCGTTTTTTCGATGCCATTTCTAAATGGCTAATCCAATTGAGGCAAATAATATGGCGTTGGAAAGCTTATGAAAATGCGCTACTTTTTCATGTTAAAAGTTTTTTTCTAGTTTTGAACAGTTAAAAAGTAATTTAGAAAATGGTACAACTTCCACCGAGTTCGTATTTTTGAGCTAATTTTTTAACCGTACGTCCAAATGCAGCAAATGATATGGCGTTGGAAAGCTTGAAGAAATGCGAAACTTTTTTGTATATATTTTTTCTCCTAATTCATAACGGTTTTATGTCAGTTTTGAAAATGGATAAAAACGTATTTTTGCCGTAATTTATACAAACTTTATCGGAATGGGGCAAATAATATACCGCTGAAAAGCTACGGAAAATTTGAAACTTTTTCGTGTTGATGGTTTTCTCTAATTCCTAGCTGTTTTCAAGTAATTACGAAAATGGCGAGATCATTCGTTCTGCCTTTATCGCGAAACAGATTCTTCGAAAATGCACCGCGTGAAGAACCTGAACTTCTCGGCGTGTGTACCTGAACTTCACTCTGTTTTTCACGTGATTTTTTTGCTCGTAGCTCTCCATCCACTGCTCGTAGCTCTCCATCCACTCACCGGAATTGAGCAAGTGATATACCGGTAGAAAGCTGTCGTAAACACGCAACTTTCCTGTGTTAATCGTTTTTTCATACTTGCGACGATTTTAAAAGTTTTTCATTTGAAATTCATTCACTATAGTAGTTGAACTTCCTACTGTTTTCACGTTGAACTTCTATGACGTATTTTCGTTTGTAATTTTCTCATCCATTTTCATCGGTGTTACACAAATGATATTTCTTTTGTACAAACCTCTCTCACAATAATTTTTTTAATTTTCTCCGACGGAGGACTTGAACTTACACAAATGATATTCCTGTCGTTTTGAAGTAAATTAGAGAAATGATGAGATCATTTTTTCTGACTTCATTGCGAATGGAAACGCACTGCGTGAAGTAGTTGAACTTCTCGGACATGTCTGTTTGAACCTCACTCTGTTTCTGACGTGCTGATTTTTGCACTACGTGAAGTAGTTGAACTTCTGAGGCATGTTTGTTTGAACTTCACTCTGTTTCACTTTAATTTTTTTATTCTTATATGAAATACACACCATGTACTACGTGAACTTCTGGTTATTATCACTTTGAACTTCTCTCTGGTTTGAGATAATTATTTTAAAACACAAAAAACAACATTTTTTGGTATTTTTGGACATCTAAATACACGGTGAACCTCTCTCACAAGAATTTTTTGAACTTTCCCTCGCCGAGCACTTGGACTTCTAGCAACCATTTTTGGGTTATGAGTTGTTTTTAAAAGTGGAAAAAATGGCGTTGTGTTTTTTATTTTTTGAACCGGTAAATTCTAGGTTTCAATAAACTCCGAACTTCTTTGTTATTTCAATTTGAACTTCACCTTTTTATATTTTGAGTAAAGAATTGTATTCGATTTTTATCGGCAAAAATCGAACATGGAAATACGCTGTGAACCTCTCTCTTAAGAATTTTTGAACTTCACTGGACAGAGCATTTGAACTTCTTTCAATAAACCTTTTAAGCTTTTATTTTTTCTATACTTTTATTCTCACCTGAAATGCATTTCTTGCAGTGCTTGAACTTCTCGTTGTTTTCACTATGAACTTCTATCACATTTTTGTGTATACGTGAAATTACACGCAATTAAAGGGCGAACGTCATTTTTTTCCATTTTAAAACATGTAATTGGAGGTTGGACGTCCCGCAATATAAATTCTGAACCGTGCACGGAGATGCACGTGAACTTCTTCCAACAAACCTCAGTTTTTTAATATACATTGAACTAGTCCGTTAATTTAGTTTGAACTTCTTGGTTTTATTCTTTTAATAACGAGAAAAATCTGAGGTTTTAATATACATCAAACCATTCTATTATTTAAAATTGAACTTCCTAGTTTTTATTTTTGCTAGGAGTTTTTAATAAACATCCAACTGTTGTGGTATTTGAACTTGAAGGTTTTATTTTATTTTTTTAATAAAATTCATACTTCTCTATTTTTAAAATTTGAACTTCATGGATTTTTTGTATGTTCGCCTCTTTATTTTTGGATACCCAATGTGTGTGTTTTTGCGTAAGCCAACATATCGGCAGAGAATATAAACTTCGCATCAACCTTTTTTTTGTCTTCAAGAAATGCTCGCTTGTTTTTTGCTATTCATTTTGAACATCTATGCTCTATTTTTTTTGTAATGCAGTAATAGTAAAAATTAAACTGTGATTGCTGATCAAGGACCATAAACAGGATCACTGGATGAAACAAGATCGGATTTTGTTCAAAGACTATTGAACGTCAAAAAAGTGAATACATGGAAATAAAAATCAAAGTGTGTGTAGAGGAGAGTTCAACTTGAACTTCTCATCCACCCATACTGTTCCTTCCTTTTTTTCATACAATTACACATGGATGCATCTCGGGCCTACAGATGTTGGTGCACTTCATCTTTTTTTACTGAAGAAGAATACAAGTGGACTGATAAGATATAGTTCTTTTAAAATCAAATGTCGTCAAAAGGAACACCATGTTTAGACTTACAAATGTATTCCCGAAGAAAAGTGTAAATGTCTTGCTCTTTTTTTAATAAACATTGAGCCCTACTGGAAACACTCGTGGAAGAAGATGCGGAGAAGGCCGGTGGCGAGCGCGGCCTCTTGCCGGAGTGCCGCCTGTACGTTCTGGCCTTCGTCATCGTCGTCGTGCTTCTCTCCCCGGCGCTGTCCCTCCCTCTGGACATCGATGGCTTCCACTCGGTGATGTGCCCGCAGCTGGAGAGCATCGTGTCGTCCTCTAAACTTCACAAAATTTATCTTTTCCATCAAATTTTCTGAATCCGCAGACACACATGCCCGCATTATTTCCATATTTGTGTGCTGCCATAGTGCTTGCTCCACAGCCCCTACAACTCAATCAGTCAACACAGTGAAGTTCAGTTAACAAGCCCACTGTATACATGAAGAATCAACTTTCCTGATTAATGGACGTGACTATTGGCCCTTTGTAGCTCAAGAATAGTTGGTTGATTCGTCAACACAGTTATTCATCTATCTAATCAAACAACTTCACTAGTTAGATGAAGATGGGGATAGGTGTCATGAACATCAAAAGAAAACTGCTCTGAAGGACAAAACAAACACATGAGAATAACTGCACATTACGATTCTGAATGCTCCTCTGTTTGTAGACCAAAGGAAGTTCAGAAAAATCCCCAGACGGACGCGCACACACCAGTGCGTGAACACACTTATTAGCACGTACATCTCAGTTCATCACATAGTTAATTCTTTCTAACAATATATTGACTGAATTATCGAATCAAAGCTCAGAACGGGATTCTCTTGATGCAGGTACAGACCCAAATGTTCATGATTTTCTTTAAGACACTAAGTTGAACAGCAGAGAAGCATCCATACCAACAATATTGAATTGCAAACAATATTGTAGAAACGGACATGAGAGTTACCTGTCGCTTGAAGGAGTAGAGTTGATCCGGAAACAGTGATTCACAGGTTCAAGCAAGAGACGATGGGAAGGTCGATCAGAAGCCCTGAAGAAGGTCACGCACGAGGGATGCCAACACAGGAGGTGAAGATGCCAGAGTTGAGGAGCATGGTGTGCTGTGCTACAGGCCCTGCCGATGGCGCAATGCCCCTGGGCGATGGCTTCGGGGAGCAGGGGCGCTGGTGCAGTGGGCGGCGGATCATGGGGAGAAGGGCGGCGGAGCTCGGGAGGAGTCTGACAAAGTTCGCTCGGGGCCGAGACAGTCAGGTAGTGGTTGGTTTGATTTGGCCAGGAAGAAGATCAGGCTGAGCAGGGCAGCGCGGTGGAAGAAACAGGGGCAGAGGGAAGGCCGCATCGGAGGGGAGGGAAGGTCGCGTTGGAGTGCATGGAAAGTCAGGCCGGAGGGGAAGTTTGGGGCAGGTGGAAGGGAGGTAGTCCGGGCAGAGGGCAGGCAAGGTGGTCAGGGCGGAGGGTGGTGGTGGATGTGGTCAGTGGAAGACGGCGGCGACAGAAATGACCGGGGGGACGATGGCGGCGGCGGATGTGGACGCGGTAGATCGTAGTGGCGGAGGATGACGGCGTGGGTGTCGTCGAAAGCAGCGGCGGCAGGTGGAGGGGACTGGGAACCTCGGCGGTGGCGGAGGCGAGCCGGGACGATGCGGGAACGGCGGCTAGCTGGGAGGAGGAGGCCCTGTGCTGGAAGGAGGCGGCAGCGGTGGGGGCGGCGGCTCCATTGTCCGGAAGTGGGTGGGCATCGGGGTAGGATGGCCGGTGGCAGGAGGTGTGTCGGGGTCGGGGGCGGCGGCCGGAGCTGCGCCGGAGCCAGGGCGGCGGCGGAAGGTGGTTGGGGGATCCGTTAGAGGTGATGCGGAAGGTGTGGGGTGGGGGATGGGAATGGGCCGATCGGGGTTTTTCTTTCACTCGCGCAATCTCAGTAACATCCGGTCGGGCCCTTATAGGGCTGGCTGTGATCCAAATAGTTATTCTAATCCCAGGATTAGAATAGTGCCACTCTATATATATATATATATATGCCCATTCATGACATTCAGCACCCGTACACTCTGGTACGGCCAATACGCCAGGGGCTTAAGTGTACCCCATAATACAGCGTGAGAAGTCTGAACACTTTCAACAGTGCGGCACCCCGAACTTATAGCATTATATGCATCAGCTCCGAATCATGGCTTGGGTAAATAGTTGGGTTTGCCCGGCTCCCATGTCTTGGTAGCTTACGTTCCGCTATATCGGCTAAGGTAGCACTGGAAGAACTACTGCGATTGTGCCCTGGTTCATCTCGGCTAAGCACCTCAGTAGAGAAAGCTAAAACTAACTGTCATGATAAGGCGAGAGCTGGTCGTTGTTCGAGAGGTCTCGAGTCCCTAAAGACTTATGCCGCTTCGAGCGAGGAGCCGACTTTGTCCGGCTTAAGGCATGTATGGCGCCCCGAATTCGGCCTTCCATATACTAGGGGCTTCGCCAAAATTTAAAATTGTAGACTTCTGTGGCTAAGTGGGAGTGATAAAGCATTATAGTCTGATTGCCTTGTTGTTGTGCTGAACACCTCCCTCGAAGGACCCAACAATGGGAAAAAGAGTGCTCAGATTTATCCCGAACACCCCAGCACTCATGGCATGGGAGTAGAAGCCGACGACTGGCCATCTCTCGGATTTAACAAACAGCCGCATAGAAGATAATATTTTAAATTCAAACAAGCGTTGCATAGCGCATATGAACAAGTTTTCATAATACAGGATCACACAAGCAAGTTTATTCAAAAATTACATCCTTCGCACACTCGTCCGCCACAAGACGGGCACCCTTCAGGACACCCTCATAATACATCCCAGGGTGGCAATGCTCCTTGCCCTGCGGTGGCCCCTCCTTCACCAGCTTCTCAGCGTCCATCTTGGCCCAGTGCACCTTCGCATGGGTAAAGGCCCGGCGTGCACCTTCGATGCAGATGGACCGCTTTATGGCCTCCAGCCGTGGGCAGGCATCCACAAGCCGCCTCACCAGGCCGAAGTAGCTGTTGGGAAGGGAGTCGCCAGGCCACATCCGGACTATAAGGCCCCTCATGGCCTGTTCGGCCGCCTTGTGCAGCTCGACCAGTTGCTTCAGCTGGTCGCTCATAGGCATTGGATGTTTGGTCCCAGTATACCGAGACCAGAACAGCTTCTCCGTCGAGCTTCCCTCCTCTGCCTCGTAATATTTCGCAGCATCCGACCTGCTGCAGGGCAAATCTGCGAATGCTCTTGGAGAGCTCCGGACTCGGGTAAGTAACAAGTAATTTATTCACATGCTTTCTTTGCATATTGAATGCCTTACCCGCCGCTATCTTCCTCATCGCCTCAATTTCCTGGAGGGCCTTTTGGGCTTCGGCCTTGGCATGCTTTGTGCTCTCGAGGGCCGCAGCAAGCTCGGACTCTCGCGTCTTCGAGTCAAGCTCCAAAGCCTCATGTTTCTTCATGAGAGCCTAGAGCTCTTGCTGCACCTCGCCCACCCATGCCTCTTGTTTTTCCCGCTCGGTGCGCTCCTTGGCCGCTTTGTTTTCGGCCTCGGACAGTGTTTACTTCAGGGTCGCTACTTCGGTCGTGGCCCCTGGCACATTCATGATGATCATGTCAGTTCGCAACCACATTTTCTTTTTTTATATAGACAAGGTATTACTTACCTTTGTTCTCCTCGAGCTGCCTCTTGGCAAGACCGAGCTCCTTCTCGGACCGCTCGAGGTCCTGCTTCAGTGCGGCGACCTCCGCAGTCAGTGCGGCAGAGGTCAGCAACGAAGCCTGCATACGCATACAAACATACTTATATTAGAATCCTGCAGATATTATTGATCCTCTATTCGACTTTTCTTTCTGAACACCAAATAGAGCATCAGGGGCTACTGTCTATGCGGTAATATTTTTCCTATATTTTAAATACTTACCTCAAAGCCTGTTAGAAGGCTGGCACAGGCTTCAGTCAGTCCGCTCTTGGCGGACTGAACTTTCTTGATCACCGCACTCATAATAGTGCAATGCTCTTCGTCGATGGAAGCTCCATGAAGCGCTCCCAGCAGGTCGTCCGGTGCCTCTGGTTGGACAGAGGTCACCGACACGGACGGCTTGCCCTTCTTGGAAGGGGCCGCCTGCCCGAGTCCGGAACCACTGGAGGTTCCGGCGTGGTGTTCGGCTGAGGGACGAACTTGGAGCCCCTGGGAGCCTTACTCCCTTTGCTCCTGGAGTCCGGAAGGCCGCCTTGAGGCGCCTCCGGGATTGTCTCCCCACGGTTCGGTGCCCCTTGAGACAATACCTCGGCATTGTCCATAGGGCAAGGAGAGGAGGCGCATGGAAGTGGATCGCTATCCATATCCGACGAGTCCAAAGAACCATCCGACGAAGATACATCGATGTGGGCTCGGGGCGGACTGCATAATCATATTCGATGTTAGGAGAGGCGGTGCAACAAAAGTATGCTATGAGTTACTCTGGTATCCGAATACTTACAACTTCGCCAGGGGCTTGGCCCTGAGCAGCCACTCGTCTTCGCCGTCGGCGGCGGTAGTGGAGCAGTCCGGAAGGAGAGTCCTTTCCTTCTTGGACCCTTCGGCCTCCCCGGTTAGGGAGGCCTTCCTTTTATTGTCTCCCCCGGCTAAAGGGGGAGAATCTTCATCTTCCTTCTCCTTGTTTTCACGGGAGGAGTGCGTCTCGGAGTTATCAGACGATGAGTCCGATACCACCTGGCGTCGGGAACTCTTTCGGGTTCCCTTGGCCTTCTTCTTGGTCTTCTCCGGCACCTCATAAGGAGCCGGAGTCCGCATCTCCGTCAGGAGAGCATCCGTAGGGTCTTTGGGCAGTGGGGCCGGACAGTTAATTTGCTCCGATGCCTCCACCCAGTCCTGTCAAAGGCATGGGAGCTCAGACCCTGCACATGGTTAAGCTATGGGAAATAAATACCCTACCAGATGTAAAGAACTTATCGGATTCGCAGGGCGCTTCGCGCTTAGCCCGCGGTCCTCAGTAAGAGAAGGAGGGACCTCGGCGCCCTTGAACAGCACCTTCCAGATGTCCTTATGCGTCGTGTCGAAGAGCTCGTGTAGACTCTGGTGCTGGGCCGGGTCGAACTCCCATAAGTTGAAAGCCCGTTGTTGACACGGGAGGATCCGGTGGAAGAGCATGACCTGGACTATGTTGACAAGCTTAAGTTTTTTGCTTGTCATGTTGCGGATACACTTCTGGAGTCCGTCCAGCTCCACCGATGAACCCCAGGAGAGGCCCTTCTCCTTCCAGGAAGTGAGCCGCGTGGGGATTCCGGATTGAAACTCGGGGGCCACCATGCAGTTGGTGTCGCGCGACTCGGTGATGAAGAACCACCCCGATTGCCACCCCTTTATGGTCTCCATGAAGGAGCCCTCGAGCCATGTAACATTGGGCATTTTGCCCACCATGGCTCTGCTGCATTCCACTGGTTGGCCACCTACTACCTTCGGCTTGATATTGAAGGTCTTCAGCCATAAGCCGAAGTGGGGCCGGATGCGGAGGAAAGCCTCGCACATGACGATGATCGCCGAGATGTTGAGGACGAAATTCGGGGCCAGATCATGAAAGTACAGCCCGTAATAGAACATGAGGCCGCGGACGAATGGATGAAGGGGAAACCCCATCCCGCGGATGAAATGGGGGAGGAAAACCACCCTTTCATGAGGTTCCGGGGTAGGGACGATCTGCCCCGGGGCTGGCAGCCGGTGCGCGATATCCGCTGCTAAGTATCCGGCTCCACGTAGATTTTTGATGTGTCCCTCTGTGACGGAGGAGGCCATCCACTTGCCTCCCGCTCCGGACATGTTTGGAGAGAGTTGAGGAGAAGGATGCGGACTTGGGCGCTGGAGCTCTAGTGCGCGACAATGGATGAGCAAGGAGGAAGAAGGCGTGGGTAGAAAAAGCTGAGATCTTATCCCTTTATAAGGGCGGACTAAACTATGCGCCCCCACTAGCCTGGTAAAACTGGCTTATCCCCCAAGCACCATAATTCATGGCACGGTTGGGTTACCCACGTCCGTATTGATGAGAATCCCGTAATAAGGGGAACACGATCTCTGCTTTGACAAGACGTGTCAAGAAACCGCCTCGCGTTATGTGCGGGGCTGGTTAAAGAAAAATGGTTCAAATAATTACCGGGCCATGGCGTGATGTCATGCTGCAAAACGTGTCAGCAGATTAGATTTGTGGTAATATTATTCTCTCTACGGTGGTATGTGGAACTTATTTTGCAGGGTCGGACACTATCCTTGTATTCAAACTCTTCCGTGGTGTATTCGGAGGAGGAACCCGCCTTGCAATGCCGAAGACAACACTGCGCGCCGGACTCATCGTCATTGAAGCCTGGTTCAGGGGCTACTGAGGGAGTCCTGGATTAGGGGGTATCCGGACAGCCGGATTATATCCTTTGGCCGGACTATTGGACTATGAAGATACAAGATTGAAGACTTCGTCCCGTGTCCGGATGGGACTCTACTTGGCGTGGAAGGGAAGCTAGGCAATACGGATATGTATATCTCCTCCTTTGTAACCGACCTTGTGTAACCCTAGTCCCCTCCGGTGTCTATATAAACCGGAGGGTTTTAGTCCGTAGGACAACATACAATCATACCATAGGCTAGCTTCTAGGGTTTACCTCTCTGATCTCGTGGTAGATCAACTCTTGTACTACTCATATTATCATGAATAATCAAGCAGGATGTAGGGTTTTACCTCCATCTAGAGGGCCCGAACCTGGGTAAAACATTGTGTCCCCTGCCTCCTATTACCATCCGCCTTAGATGCACAGTTCGGGACCCCCTACCCGATATCCGCCGGTTTTGACACCGACACTTGGCATCGAAGTATCCATTTATTTGAGATATTGTGAGGTTCGAGTCCCCACGCACCTCCAGGCGTTGAATGCCCATGGGAAACTGCCATCCTGAGACCATGTAATAGGGCCTCGTATTCGGCTGCACTGTTGGAGTCCGTGTATAGTATTTGGAGTACGTATTGGACTGCATCTCCGGTGGGGGACGTCAGGACGACGCCAGCCCCCAGACCAGCCAGCATTTTAGAGCCGTCAAAGTGCATGATCCAATTGGAGTACGCGCCGTACTCTTTAGGGAGTTCGGCTTCTGTCCACTCGGCAATGAAATCGGCCAGTACTTGCGACTTAATGGCTCGCCGTGGTTTATATGTTATGTCGAACGAGAGGAGCTCGATAGCCCTTTTGGCAACCTGGCCCGTGGCATCACGGTTGTCTATTATGTCATTGAGTGGTACTTCTGAGGCCACCGTAATTGAACACTCTTGAAAGTAGTGTCGTAATTTCCGGGATGCCATGAATACCACATATGCTATCTTTTGATAATTTGGGTACCGTGATTTGCATGGACTGAGGACAATGGATACATAATATACCGGCTTTTGAAGTGGGAATTTGTGTCCGTCCGTCTCTTGTTCGACGACGAGCACTGTGCTTACAACTTGGTGAGTTGCCGCTATACATAACAGCATTGGTTCGCCGACATTTGGCGCGGCCAAGATTGGGTTGGTGGCCAGGATGGCTTTTATTTCTTCCAATCCGGCCGTGGCTGCGTCCGTCCACTCGAAGTGTTCGGTGCGCCGAAGAAGGTGATAAAGGGGGAGTGCCTTTTCTCCTAAACGGGAGATAAAGCGGCTTAAGGCCGCCACACATCTAGTTAACTTCTGGATTTGCTTGAGGTCAGTTGGGATAGCCAACTGCGATAGAGCTCGGATTTTAGCCGGATTTGCTTCAATTCCTCTACTGGAGACGATGAAGCCCAGGAGCTTTCCGGCGGGTACGCCAAAAACACATTTTTCCGGATTGAGCTTAATGTTGTATGTTCGGAGATTGTCGAACGTGAGCCTCAAGTCGTCTATTAAGGAGTCGACGTGTCTGGTTTCAACGACCACATCGTCTACGTATGTCTCCATTGTTTTGCCGATCTGCTTTTCCAGACATGTCTGAATCATGCGTTGATACGTTGCGCCGGCGTTTTCGAGACCGAAGGGCATTGTGTTAAAATAGAAGGGGTCGTATGGAGTGATAAATGCCGTTGCGGCTTGATCGAACTCCGCCATCTTAATTTGGTGGTAACCGGAGTATGCGTCGAGGAAGCACAATGAGTCGTGTCCTGCAGTGGCGTCGACAATTTGATCGATGTGAGGGAGGGGGGAGGGATCCTTTGGGCAAGCCTTATTAAGGTCCTTGAAGTCGACACATAGGCGCCAGGATTTGTCCTTCTTTGGTACCATTACCAGGTTTGCTAGCCAGTCCGGATGTTTTACATCTCTAATGAATCCGGCCTCCAATAACTTGGCTAGCTCCTCTCCCATGGCTTGTCGCTTTGGTTCGGAGAAACGCCGAAGAGTCTACTTGACCGGCTTGAATCCCTTTAGAATGTTAAGGCTATGCTCGGCCAACCTGCGTGGGATTCCTGGCATGTCTAAAGGATGCCAGGCGAATATGTCCCAATTCTCGCGCAGGAACTCCTGTAGTGCGGCGTCTACAGCGGGGTTTAATTGTGCCCCGATGGATGCTGTTTTTGTGGGGTCCGTTGGATGGACTTGGAATTTGACTATTTCATCCGCTAGTTTAAAAGAGGTGGACTTGGATCTTTTGTCGAGTATCACGTCATCCCTATCCACTATGGAGTGCAGCGCAGTTAATTCCTCCGCCACAAGGGCTTTGGATAATGCCTCGAGGGCCAGTGCGGCTGTTTTGTTCTCGGCACGGAGTGCTATGTCCGGATCACTAGCTAGAGTGATGATTCCATTGGGCCCGGGCATTTTGAGCTTCATGTACCCGTAATGGGGTATGGCTTGGAAGATCATGAATGCCTCCCGCCCTAGAAGGGCGTGGTATCCGCTACTGAATGGGGCCACTTGGAATGTAATTTCTTCAGAGCTGTAATTCTCCAGAGTGCCGAATACCACATCTAGTGTGTTTTTCCCAGCGCAACGTGCCTCTCGACTAGGGATGATTCATCGGAAGGTCGTGCTGCTTTGCTCAATACGGTTTCTGTCTATTTCCATTTTTTGAAGAGTCTCCTCATACATGAGGTTTAAGCCGCTTCCGCCATCCATGAGCACTTTAGTAAGCCGAAAGCTATCATTAATTGGACTTAGGAACAAGGCGGGTGGTGCTCGGGTTGTTCAGAATTTAGGTTCATCACTGGCATTGAAGGTGATAGCCGTGTCGCTCCATGGATTTATTGCTGCCACGTGGTAGACTTTGGCAAGGCTGCGGAGTGCTTGCTTACACCTATTATTTGAGGCGAAGGTCTCGAAGACTGTCCATACTGTATTGTTATCCACGGGATGGTGCTCTGCGGTGTTTTGAATGAGGAGATCCTCACCGCTCTTGGCCACCTGCCGGAGTACCCAAGATGCTCTAAGGTTGTGTGTTGGTATGGTATTCGCTGTACTATGAATTTTGCAGGGCCCGTCAAGCCATCCCTCCAATACGGTTCCACGCCCTGTAGTGGGCTTTTGCTTCTTTGTAATTGAGTCGGGCGACTGATGAGAGTGCACCCTTTTAGTTCGGACTAGGGGTTTTGTTAGAGCCGGATTATCCCAAAATTTTGTTTGGGTTTTCAAGGCGCTTTCCATCGCACAGTACTTCCGTACTATGGCCGCCAAGTCTGCGAAGTGTGCTATGTCATGGCGACTTATGGCGTTGAGGATTCCCTTGTCCATGCAATTGTTGCAAAAGAACGAAATTGTGTCTTCCTCGCGACAGTCCTTGACCTTATTCATTACAAGGAGGAATCTGGCCCAATAGTGATGTACTGTCTCTTGGGGCTCCTGCCTAATGTGGGAAAGATCGTTTATATCTGGGTGGGTGGGTGGATTTAAGTCCAGACCTAGACCCAATCTGAGACCCAGGGGCGGGGGAGTTTCCGATCTTGGAAGTTTGGGCTCCGGGATGTTGCCCCACAGGTTCGGCATGCTGCCTGATTCTAGGTTCAGGGTTAGGGTAATGTCCTCCCGTGGACGGGTATCCGGCTCGGAGAGCTCAGGAATCCAGACATAGTTCGTTCTCAGGATAGAGGAAGAATCGCCGCATTGCTCCTCCACCATGGCTATCTGATGGGTGACCGGCAGAGAGTTAATCTCCCTTTGGTCGGGTTTAAGCCCAATACAATCGTAGTCCGTAGCGATTCCCAGAGCGGTGATGCGATCCAAGAGCTCGTTCAAAGAGGAGAGCTCCATTGGATCCATCTGCTCGATGAATTTCGAGCCGATGTGGAGGCTATTTTCGATGACCCGAGAAGTCATCGTCGGCACAGCGGCCGAGCGGGCGGTCATGACGAAGTCGCCTAGTCGGAGAGTTTGGCCTATAGCCAGGGCTCCCCCAGAGGTGATGTTGTTCTTGACAACGAGACGAGCCATCCCTCCTTATGATGATGACACAGTGGAACTCTCAATGTAAGCACCAATGTCGGTATCAAAACCGGCGGATCTCAGGTAGGGGGTCCCGAACTGTGCGTCTAAGGTGGATGGTAACAGGAGGGCGGGGACATGATTTTTACCCAGGTTCGGGCCCTCTCGATGGAGGTAATACCCTACTTCCTGCTTGATTTATCTTGATGATATGAGTATTACAAGAGTTGATCCACCGCGAGATCGTAGAGGCTAAACCCTAGAAGCTAGCCTATGGTATGATTGTTGTTGTCCTACGGACTAAACCCTCCAATTTATATAGACATCGGAGGGGGCTAGGGTTACACAGAGTCGGTTACAAGGGAAGAGATCTACATATCTGTATTGCCAAGCTTGCCTTCCACGCCAAGGAGAGTCCCATCCGTACACGGGACGAAGTCTTCAATCTTGTATCTTCATAGTCCAACAGTCCGGCCAAAGGATATAGTTCGACTGTCCAGAGAACCCCTAATCCAGGACTCCCTCAATCGTCAACAGTGACTGGCGGGAGGTAGATGAAGGCCATCTTCCCGTTCCTTATAGATCGGATGGTTCATAAAAAATCAACTGACCTATTTATTTTCAGTCGACTGTTATCTTGATAGGACCACATGTGGTGGTGTGCTGGAGGAGTACATGCATTTCCTGTGCTCATATATTACAAAATCATACGGAGTAGAATCTAATTTTGTTTGCCATGCAATGTTGTAGAGCTATCATATGTCACATGTCATTTATTTTTCAGCCACCTGTTATCTGGTACTTTTATAGTGCACTAGTTCTGCACACACTTCACCCATACTCTCACTATTGTGTTTTTGTGCAAGGTATTTCAGACTCTGCTGCTATGAGAGAAGCAAAAAGGAAAAGAGAGAAGTCGCTCCAGCGTCGTACACGGATAGTCCAGACACGTTTCAACCTTATAATAGGTGCAATGTCAGCAGATGGAGACAGTAAACGTAGCTCTGGGGTTCATGACCTCGCTCCCAATGAACCACCATCCTAGGTGCCTGCTTTAACTTTGCGGTGTCATATGTGATTGCATGTTGTATATGGTGTTGTATTCGAAAGGCCGAAGTCGGTCTTTATTAAGGTAAGGAAAGATATTTTTTACATGAACCACCATCCCAGGAGCACTAGAAGTCAAATGGCTAGTCAGGGCACTGGCCGAGCCAGTGACAAGCCCATCACAAACAGGCATCACCTGGAAGCCAACTAAAAAGCCACGATGGTGGCGAAGCAGCCCGCCTCCTACCAGGCTCTCAGGTCCTAGATGATCATGCTCACCACTCCAGCCGAATGTCTAGCTTGTATTGCTTCCAATTTGGTTAAATTGCATCTGCTTAGCTTACACACTATACCTTTGAATATGACATGCCTTCCTGTTTTTGGTACATACTAGTACACCTGTCTATTAACCATGTTCTTACATCAAACTAATGTTCTTGTGTATCCCTCATCAGTCACTTATGATGAGGCAGTCAGGCAAGTGGACTACTGTGAGAAAATATCCTCATTTAAAGATTGCAGCGTCAGCCTCCCCACATGATTCTCAAGAAACAACAAGGCTAGATGAAGATAGTGAACGTAGCTCTATAGTTGATTACCGCATTTCCCCTACACTAGCATCGCAGGTGCTTGCTCTAACTTGGTAGCGTGATATGTGGTTACATGTTGCATATGGTGTCTAGATTGTAATTCTTCCAATCTAGTTAAATTGCATGTGCTATTCTGCTTAGTTTGTACATTATACCTGTTAATGTGACATGCCTTCCTGTTTTTAGTACATAGTATATCTGTATATTAAACATATCCTTACATAAAACTATTGTTTTTTTGTATCTCGCATAAATCAATATGATGAGACACCTTTAGTATATGCAGTGTGATATTATTGCATCATTCATATGACTTATAGCATGTTCTGCTTCTAATTTGTTGAAATGCCATTTATGATGGGACACTTTTAACTTTGCAGAGTCATATTGGTTGCATCTTTCATGTGGTGTCTAGCTTGCATTGCTTCTTATTTGTTGAAATGGTTTCTGCTTTGTTTACACAACTAGTTGTGAATATTCCATGCCGTCCTATTTTTCGTATTATTCCATCCTGGAATCATGTGTTTGCCTTACATCAAAGTAGTGATTGTCAGTATCATGCATGAATGAGTTCTGAAGTGTGAATTTATTGTTTTTTCTTGTCGGTTTTACTTGACAATTCAAAATAAACAAAGCGGAAGGAAGTTAGCAAGGCAGCAGATGATGGCGCTCCTTCCAAATGGAGGGCCTCTACATATTCTACTCCTCCATCCCCCAAGATGATTTCCAAGACAACACATGCATAGACACTCAACGTAGCTGTGTTCATAATAAGCACATCACCCCTAGTGCACCATCATAGGTGCTCCCTCTAACTTGGCACTGTTATATGTAGTTGCATGTTATGTATGATGTGTAGTTTACATTGCTTCTAATTTTGAATTTCATCTGCTTACTTTACACATTATACTTTGTGAGTAAGACACGTGTCCTATTTCTAGAACATACAATATTTGTCTATCACACCATGTTCTTACATCAAGGTACTACTGTTGTGTAACCTGCAACAAACATTTATCATGAGACACTTTTGACTTGGGAGTGTGACTTGCTGGAGGAGTTTTATTCAAAGCGAACTGTCAAGGGGTTCCCATAACACCCAACCGCGTAAGGAATGCAAAATCAAGGATCATAACACCGGTATGATGGAAACTAGGGCGGCAAGAGTGGAACGAAACACCAGGCATAAGGCCGAACTTTCCACCCTTTACCAAGTATATAGATGCATTAAAGTAAATAAGATATAATAATGATATCCCAACATATCCATGTTCAACAAGGAACAAACTTCAACTTTACCTGCAACTAGCAACGCTATAAGAGGGGCTGAGCAAAAGCGGTAACATAGCAAAACAACGGTTTGCTAGGAAGGTGGGTTAGAGGCTTGACATGGCAATATGGGAGGCATGATAAGCAAGTGGTAGGTAGCGCGACATAGCGATAGAGCGAACAACTAGCAGGCAAAGATAGAAGTGATTTCCAGGGTATGATCATCTTTCCTGCAGAGTTCTCAGAGTTGCCGAAAGCTTGATCCTCGTTAACTTGGTAGTGTGATGTTGTTTGCATCTTGCACATGATTTATTTCTTGTACTGCTTCACATTTGTTTAAACGGCATTTATGGTGAGACATAGTTAACTTGGCAGAGCGATATTTGTAGCATCTTTCACATGGTGTCTACCTTCCATTGCATTACTTCTAATTTAGTGAAATGTCTTCTGCTTAGTTTACACATCATAGTTCTAGTTATCTCATGACGTCTTGTTTTTCGTACATATTACATCCTCCTATCATGTGGTTGTCTAACATCAAAGTTCAGTTCGTCTGTATCATGCATCAATTTGTTCTGAAGAACTAAATTGCTATTCGTTTTTCTTGTCGGCTTGACTTACCATGGCACAGAGAAAGAGGAAGCAAGACAGAACGACAGGGAAAGGGAAGCGGAAGAATCCTGCAGATTCTGCTAGTACTGATGGTGCAATAGAAGGTCAAAGTCCAGCAGAAAATTGTACCGACAGGGTATCCCATGCTACACGAGCTGCAGAACAAGCCAAACAGAAACAAATAGCTGCCACCAAACAAGCAGAGACAACCCTAGTTGTTGCAACACCTTCCACAGTACCACCAGCTGCACGATTTACTCGTTGGTCAACTCAGCTAGCAGCACGTTACCAAGCTCCCTTGCCACCTGACACTACTTCCGAAGCACTCTTGACACATGATGAGTTGGCAAGATCAGATGAACTTTGTGAGCTTCAACAGCAAGAAGGTAGTTGCTGGAGCCAAGTTACAGTTGCATGCTTCTTTATATGTAGTCTCACAGTTTGATGTATACTAACACTTCCTATGTTTGTTGTTGGAATAGCACCTAGGCGCAAGAGGAAACAAACATCAGGGATAATGCTCGATAGGTTAACTAAATCTAGAGGAGGAGGAATCAAGATCCGTTTTGAGTCAGGTTTAAAAAGGCCACATGATGCTACAGAGTCAGGCAAGTTAGTATCAGAGGCGGCGGTTGTTGTTAGGTGCCATGTACGTATCCTCCCAACATGGATTCAGTACAGGAATGACAAAGACGAAACCTAGTTCAACACCTTCCTCGACCAATTATCTGTAAGTATGGTTATGTATGGAAACTAGTAATATCATCTTGCTCTATCCAATACTTCCTAGGTTGTTGATAATGAGACTCCCATAATTTTCAACAGATGAGGTTCAATTTGGATAGCCAAGATGATGCAACCAGACAATCTTGCACCCATGTTTTCAAGTCTGCTCTGTGACAATATCGGTATAACTTGAGGAAAACTCACTTTGAAGGCAAGGCTAACAGTGAACTTGCCCAAGCATCTCCAGTGGAAAATATATCGGATGAAGACTGGAGAGGCCCCGTTAAACACTGGTCTAATCCGAAGTATCAGGTACATTATATATATGTGATCAGATCACATGTTGAAGTCATATTTACACATGTGCCACACAAATCTATCTTCTTGTAGGTGAACTACTCAAAGAACAAGACCAACCATACGAAAGTGAAATTCCAACAGACGACGAGATCTCATAGCTATATTGCACACTGTGAGGCTCTTGTAATTAGCTGTTGTTTCACTCTTTTCAGTGTACCATATTATCAGATCTATATTGACTTGTTCCAAATGTAGAGGAAAACCTGCAAGGACCAAAAAGTACCTGAACCAAATGCTGCAGAAATCTTCAAGGATTGTCACACCAGCAAGACGAAGGGCATGACTACACCAGTCAAAGCCACTGTTGTAAGTCCTTAATCCTCATGCCTTTTAACTACTACTTACTCTGACTCGTGCCTTGAACTACATGGTTTGCAGCCAATGTCTATTACTCTTTTCAATTTTATACACAATTTTCTTAGCGTATCATTGCACCTTACAAGGTTTAAAAGCAAGAAGTGATGTTCCTTAGATCTTGACCTGTAATCTAGTTCTGTGCTGGACTTGCCCACACAACATTACAATTGCCTATTTGTCTATTCTCAGTTGTTTTGTGATATGAATGATGTCATATTATGCTTACCGTATTATGAACTTTGTCTCTTTATCTTTAGCTGTTAATACAATGTGAAGAAATAGACAAAACATTAGCCATGGTACATGGTCATATGTTTGGAACCCGGTTTTATTATGTACTTTCCAGTAAAATACAACTAATATTTTACATGGGTTCACCAGAATAAGTTCTGTATATAGACCAAAGCTATTTTGTTTGGTTTTGCTGCCTCCTTAATATCTTCTGTTCTGGTACTAATGTAAAAACTCAACTTTTCAGCAAGCTATGGAAAAAATGGTGGAACCGCCACCTTCTGAAGGTGGCGAGGCAACTATAACTGCAATGTCAGCTCTTGTTGCAGTGGGTCAGTACCTGTCCACTAACAGTGCCAAAAGCACGTTCCTGCGTAATACTGGGTTGGTTGTTAAGGCAATCTCGTCCAAACTGCCTCATGATCAAGATATGCAAGCTCAAAACAATGTTATATCTATGCTCCAGACACAATTCCGTTCCCTAACAGAGACCCTTTGTGAAAGAAGGAAAGACATTGTTCGATGTCGTCAAGATATGCATGCTTTTGAAACCAGACTATCAGACATTTGCTATGTTGTTCAGGATCCTAGGTATAACACCAACAATGCGGCTATATCTCCCACATGTCGGGGCACGACATAGGGGCATAGCCGCATGGTAGTTTTGTCGCAAGAGGGGTAATCTTCACACAATCCCATGTATTGAATAGAAAGGGATAAAGAGTTGGCTTACAATCGCCACTTCACACTATACATAAATAATTCATACATCATCGAAATACACTCTAAGACCAACTACGGCCAACATAAAGGAAGACAACCCCAAATGTTAGATAACCGATCGTCCCAACCGGGCTCCACTACTGATCATCAGGAAACGAGATGTAGTAACGGCCCGAATCCTCGTCGAACTCCCACTTGAGTTCGGTAGCATCACCTGCATGGGTATCCTCGATACCTGCATCTGTCTGGAAGTATCCGTGAGTCACGAGGACTCAGCAATTTCACACCCGTGAGATCAAGATTATTTAAGCTTATGGGTAGGAGAAGGTAGTGAGGTGGAGCTGCAGCAAGCACTAAGCATATATGGTGGCTAACATACACAAATAAGAGCGAGAAGAGAAGCATCGCATGGTGGAGAAGCTAGAAGTGATCAAGAAGTGATCCTGAAGCTACTTATGTTCAAGCATAGCACAAGACCATGTTCTCTTCCCGGACTCCACCGAAAAGAGACCATCATGGCTACACACGCAGTTGATTCATTTTAATTAAGTTAAGTGTCAAGTTCTCTACAACCGGATATTAACAAATCCCCATCTACCACATAACCGCGGGCACGGCTCTTGAAAGTTTATACCTTGCAGGGGTGTCCCAACTTAGCCCATACAAGTTCTCACGGTCAATGAAGGATATTCCTTCTCCCGGAAAGACCCAATCAGTCTCGGAATCCGGGTTACAAGACATTTCAACAATGGTAAAACAAGACCAGCAAAGCCACTCGATGTGCCAACAAATCCCGATAGGAGTCGCACGTATCTCGTTCTTAGGGCACACCGGATGGGCCAGACGTCGGGTTGGCATAGACCCTAGTTGCCCAGGGGGCGCCGGACATCGCCCAATTTGGACCAACACTCAGAGGAGCACTGGCCTGGGGGTTTAAAATAAAGATGACCCTTGAGTCCGCGGAACCCAAGGGAAAAGACTTAGGTGGCAAATGTTAAAACCAAGGTTGGGCCTTCCTGGAGGAGTTTTATTCAAAGCAAACTCTCAAGGGGTTCCGATAACACCCAACCACGTAAGGAACACAAAAATCAAGGAACATAACATCGGTATGATGGAAACTAGGGCGGCAAGAGTGGAACAAAACACCAGGCATAAGGCCAAGCCTTCCACCCTTTACTAAGTATATACATGTGTTAAAGTAAATAAGATATAATAATGATACCCCAACATATCCATGTTCCAACATGGAACAAACTTCAACTTCAACTGCAAGTAGCAACTCTATAAGAGGGGTTGAGAAAAAGCGGTGACATAACCTAAGTACGGTTTGCTAGGAAGGTGGGTTAGAGGCTTGAAATGGAAATATGGGAGGCATGATAATCAAGTGGTAGGTAGCGCGACATAGAGATAGAGCGAACAACTATCAAGCAAAGATAGAAGTGATTTTGAGGGTATGGTCATCTTGCCTACAAAGTTCTCAGAGTTTGTCGAAAGCTAGATCCTCGTTAGCGTACTCAACAGGTTCCTCGTTCACGTACTCGGCTTCCGGCTCTACCCAAGGCAAGAACACAAGCAATGGAACAACAATCAATCACGATGCAATGCACAAGCAACATGATGCAATACATGGCATGATATGCAAGATATGATATGCAATGCATATGCGTGCTCCGGAAGGGAAAGAATGAAAAAGCATCAACTTGGCAAACCAAGTATGCCGCTAGAAAGATGAGATGATTTTGGTTGAAATCGATATAAAGATCACCGGAGACGGATGCACGGTTTGCAAAAGGCAAGCAAAACAAGGTTGATGCAAAACTGTGATTAACAGCACGATGGCACTTAGAATGCAACAAGAGACTAAGCTACTGCACTCCAACATATCAACAAAGAATATGGAAGTGATGTACAAGATATGCTCGGCAAAACATGAACACTGAGCTACGGCTAAATCACACTAGAACAGGTACAAACAAGCATGGCAAAAGTGCAAAAGATATTAGGTTCACAGACTTAGTGAAAATACTAACATGTCAAAAAAACATCAGGAAGCATTGTTTAGAGCAAGAAAACAACATGTTGAAGAACATATCATACCAAACAAAGGCATGGGAGGATTCTACTAAATGCATAGAACAAACGTCTCTTACTGAACATGAGCCAAAAAGGAATAGGACATATGATGGCACCCATGTAAACATAGCAAGTTTTATTAACAGTTTCAGACTTAGAAAAAAACAGAGCATGGCATAAACAGATTTATGACGGCAACTTTGCGACCTCATGCCACTCACCACAAAGCATTTAATGACAAGATAAGCATACCAACAGAAATATGACATGTTCATGAAGCTAACCGTGGCAAGAGCAAGTTAATAGGATGCATGGATCACTAGCAACAACCATGGCAATATTGATTAACATGTTAACATTCTGTCAGGAACATTTTATAGCAAAACTAGAGCAAGAAAATGGCATTCTAGATCACTCCATAATTTCAACCAGGGGCATGGATGGACAGGGAATAACCACATGTTCAAAACATCCTTACTAAAGTATCTCAAAATAAGCATGGATCTCACTGTAGCATCAATTTTACATGGCATCAAAATAACAATAGGGAAAAGACAGCAAAATCCTAAGTCCCTGAAAACAACAACTTTATGGAGACTACTTTGCATGCTTGTGCTAGTCACCACATTGATCCCAAAAATACAAGACTTGCACCTCTGTAAATATGGAATGTTGTAATTCAAAACACATGTAGACCTCATGCTCATATGATGCACCCATCAAATGCAACAAAATGACAAATCATCATGATCTGATAAGTACCAGCAGCTAACATTTTATAGCACTCTTGCATCAATGAAAAAGGCATCATAATGTGCAGTAACTTGCATGGAAATGCTTCTAACATGAAGAGCTCAAGGAGGTGAACATTTCGACATATCATAAGCAAGATTTGGAGCCACGTTCATGGAGATATGATGCATTGAACAGGGGCATAAATCATTGCAGAAAAAGACAGTGGGAAATTCAGGGTCAACCTCCTCCCAGATCTAGGGTTAGTGCGGATCCCGAGGTTGGTCGGAGATGTCGCCGGAGATGAGGAGGACGCCAGCCATAGCTTGAAGGGGAGGTCACCGGCGACGTTGGTTAGCTGGATCCGGACGGCGGGGTGTTCCCCGGCCGGGATCCCACCGGATCCGGGCGTGGTCGACGAGGGGGCGGCGCTGGGCGGCAAGGCGTCGGGTGAGGCGAGGCGGCGGCACTGGGCGAGGGACGGGCGGCGCAGGCGGCGGGGACGAGCGGGATGGGCGGCGGCGGTGGCGCGCGGGCAGGGAGGGCCCTGCGCGGGCCTGGCGGGCCGGCGGCGGCGGGCGGCGGCGGACCCACGTGGCGGGACGCGGTTGGCTGTGGGCGCGGCGGCGGGCGTGTCCGGCACCGTCCGGACGTGTCCGGCACGGAGAGAGGAGCGGGGCTAGAGTTTGGACCCGGGAATTTGGAGGGGATGCACATATTTATAGGTAGAAGGAGTTTGGAGTGTCCAAATGAGGTGTGGTTTTCGCCCACACGATCGTGATACGATGACGGAGGACATGGAGATGGTTTAGATGGGTTATTGAGCAGTTTTGGATGGGTGTTGGGCTGCAACACACAAGGGGCTTTTGCGGTCACCCGGTTAACCGTTGGAGCATCAGGCTTCCAAATGGAACAAAATTTGACAGGCGGTATACCAGTGGTGTACCAAGGGCACATGAAAAATCTCGGACCATTCCAAGAACATCTAACTCCTGCTCACGAAAAGAGACAAGGAGTGTCGGATTGTGAAATGGACAACAGGGAAAAGGTTCGGATGCATGAGACGAACACGAATGCAAATGCGATGCCCATGATGACATGATATGAAATGCATGACATGAACAAAATGCAAAACAAAGACAAAACCCAACCACGAAGGAAATCTCATAACTTAAAGCCGAAAATAGCAAGAGTCGGAGTTACAAATATGGCAAGTTACATCCGGGGTGTTACAACACTCCACCACTACCAGAGGATCTCGTCCCGAAATCTAGGACTGAAAGAATTCCGGATATTCAAAACGGAGGTGATCCTCGCACTCCCAGGTGGCTTCTCGGTCGAAATAGTGTGACCACTTCACTTTCAGGAATTTGATTGACTTGTTGCGAGTATTGCGCTCAGTTTCTTCAAGAATAGCAACGGGATCCTCATGATAAGACAAATCTTCTTGGAGATCAATCTTTTTGAAGCTGATGGTGCGCTCAGGAGTCTTGAAGCACTTGCGAAGCTGTCACACGTGAAACACTGTAACATCCCAAAAATCTAAATTTTGGAATGTTATAATAAATAGATAGATTTGATTGATCGTTTGATTGATTGTGTGAAATTGAGTGAAATTCGAAACCTTTTTGAAAGTTAAATGAGAGGGAATAAAAGGACTTTCCCAAACTTTCATTTTGCATTCGTGATCTCCGTGAATTCAAATTCTTTTCACCACGAAACCCTGGAGAGAAGATGACATGACTTCTTCCATTTATTTAAATGACAAGGGGTGTTGAAAATATTTGAATTTCATTTGGAAAATATTTCCAATTCTGAAACTTTATGCAACTCAATGATTTCACGAGAGGATATAAAATGACTTCTTCAAATTATATGAAATATGAGTTGGGAGTTTCAAAGGATCAAATTCAAAGTCTTTTGGAATTATTTTTCAATTTGGAGTTATTTGGATTTTATTCAAATCATTTTTCTCCAAAAATAAAATACATGGAAAATAGGGTAACATGATTCCCTACAACAGAAAATTGGAGAGAAATAAATTTGATTTCATTTTGGTATTTTTAAAATGATTTTGTTGGATCTTATTAGAGCAGGAGCACTGTTAGAATTATTAGAATTTGTGTGTAATTTATTTAATGCTAGAAAAATGTTCTTGTCGTAGAAAATCTTTTTCTGAAAATTTTGATATATAATATGCCTATATAAAATTTTTATTTTATTTTGTTATTCGGTTTTCCTTCTGTTTCTATTTTTTTTAAAACTGTACGTGCGGCCCATATTTATTTATCGCCTACATGCGCAGTATAGTAGCTTTTGGCGCCCCATTGTTTTTTTCTCTCTTAAATAGGCCAGGCCCAGCCAGCCTTTTCATTTTTTTTTCATTTTTTTCTTAGGCCGAATTTTGTAAAAAAAAACTGCAGCCGCAACGTGCACGCAGCTGGCCGAAGGCCTTTAGGCCCATGCGAGCTGCTCACCTCTTTTCATCTTTGTTTCGTATATTTTCGTCTACGTTTAGTCCCACATTGCCTAGCCTTTGACCTCTAAGCTTCTTTTCCACCAATAAATATAGACCCATAGAGCCTCCAAAAATCATCCGATTCGGGTTAAATCAATATTTTGTTTGACTAGATTCACATAAGAAAAATATATTTCTCCTCTTCGGCACGACTTCTAGAAATTTTCTCTTCTCTCCAAAGTCATCTTTTCTCTGCCTTATAAAGGTATCTTTCTTTGTTTTTTTTCTTCTTATGCTTCCATAGTTTATTATTTTTAGACTAATACGATAAAATAATTAGATTATCAATTAGTCTACGTATTTATACATTAGACCCTAGCCCATAGCTATTTTTTTCTTCCGTAAAACAACTTGGCCCTAATTTTTCAAATAGCCATAACTTTTTACTCGTTTGTCCAAATCCAACGAAACCAACGCCCACTTCTTTGTTATGATCCCCTCTATGCAGTAATCCAACCCAAACATGTTTTTGAAATTTTAAAATTTGAATTGTACCAGATTTGTATTCAAACTTCGTTTGATCATAACTTGAGTTTCGTAGCTCCGTTTGAGTTGATTCTTTTGCAAATCGAAGCTTTTGACCTAAACTTTCTGATAAGGCCAAATTCACATAATTTTGGCACTGTTAGAAATTGTTTTATGTTGCAAGAGTTATTTGCTTGGTTTTGAAGTTTTTCGAATCGTCTTCTTCGATCATTCTGATATTTTGAGTGATTGCTTATGTGTGGTTACTATTGCTTGCTTACCATAGATTGACCGGAGTGTGATGAGTAGAACTATCAAGAGTTATGAGTGCAAATCATCTTCATCAACATTGCAGGCAAGTTCACACTTTGATCATATCCCTTTCATACCTAGTTTTTATGCATTAGTTTCACCCTCAAACATTGCATGAGTAGGATTGATAACATGTGGGTATTGGAAAGTAGTTGATGAGGTAGGAACCTATTGCCCCGCATTCAAACCTTGGGAGTTACTATTACGTTATGCTTATATTGCCATATTGGGTTTGAGAGTATTTCATGACAGATGTGAGATTGTTAATTAATGGTTTACTTAAGGTGACAACTTTAACACACATCTGGGTGGATTGAGGCACCTGGGTATTCCAGCAATTGCCTGTCTAGGCACCTGGTATTCCAGGATTGCATGTTTTTTTATGGACCGCCACCCAGGCTCAAAGGGATCATGAGATTATTCATACTAGAAACTTCCGTGTGCAGCCACAAGCTACTATGGGCTCTAGCATAGTTGATTAAGTCGTGTGAACTCTTACAGTGGTAGACTAGTAGATGTAGGGGTCGTAGGTGGTACGGTCTACCCATCGTAAGGTGCAAACGCTTATGAAAGACTATGTCTCGGTCATTCGTTTCTCAAACACCATGTAGTGCGAGAAATCCAACGGAGGAGATCGAGTCTTGTGGGGAAAAGTGCGCAAACCTCTGCAGTGTATAAACTAATCATGATTAGTCGTGTCCCCGGTTATGGACGTTTTGAGTATGTAGTACTTGGATTATCATCTGAATCTCATCATGTTACTTTAAATTAATTTTGTTGGGTTTAATGGTGTTAGTTAATTGGGATTGAGAATGCTGTCAACCATTCTCAATGTTCAACAACCACCGTGATAGTTAAATAAAATTATTCCTTTGCAGCAGGGAAAAATTGGCTTTTCGCAAAAACATTATAACCATAAAGCTTTTCCACTAGCCAATATGCATGTAGAGATAGCCAGTGTTCATCATTTCTCTCTATGGTGTGAATTTGCCAGTACGTTCAATGTACTGACCCTTTGTGGCTGCAACGTCTCATGTTGCAGGATTTCTTACGACGAGTAAGTGATACGTTAGGGTTACAATTTCTACACTCAACTTTGCCGTTGGTGTTGATGGGAATCCACAACCTTGTTATTCCCGCTTTTTGGATTGAGGTAATAGTATTTACGTTACTTTACACATGTGATTTACCTCTGTTATAAATCCTCGAGTACTGTGTGTGTCAGCATACTGATCCAGGGATGACACTTAAGCACAGAGACTTGATCCATTCGGGTCAGGTCGCTACAAGATGGTATCAGAGCACATGTTGACTGTAGGACGTGACCCTAGAAACTGGCAAGCCCATAGCAAAGATTTTTCTCTACAACTTTCCCTTTCAAAAAGATCTTTTACCTCTCTTCTCTTTTGAGCTTATTCAAAAATTCCCTTTAGTGAGACCATACCCCTTTCCCCTTTTGACCACACGAAGATTCCACTGATGAGACCACTCCAAGAAGTACAAGATACGGACAACTAAGACCACTTCGGAATGAAGAGTATTTTTCGTGCATCTGAATAATGGAAACTACAATGGTTGAAGACTGAAGACAAGTAGAATTTGAAGGCTCTGAAGAATTCCCAGATTTGTATGACCTAGGAAGGCTACCCTTATGGAACTTGGCAGACTATGGAAGTTGTCAATACCCGAGATCAAGGTGTATCGGAGAAAGACTGAAACAAGGAGCATGAGAACTCGAAGTTTTGTCAAAGAAAACCCTAAGGCAGGAGATATCAACTATGGAATGATAGCTCATGGGAATGACAAGAGCAGAAACACGGTTATCCGTGATGTCATCGCCCGCTGATGCTATTGTCACTATGCTGAGTTAAAGATGCATTTCTTCAGAATGGATTTGATGGAAGAAGGCTGATGGAGCACCTATTAGTAAGATGAAGTTTTAACCTTATCCGGTGTATCACCAGGATCTGGAGTAGTACATCAAGAAGTTTAAGGTGGAGCTCCATGAAGCCGTATTAGACAAGGAAGCATTTCGTGAAGAACTCAGGAACCAAAAGCTGAAAGTAGCCAAGCTGGAGGAGCTACAACCTCGAGATACCGGAGATTTGTCAGCAACTGTAGGACAGTATGACCATGGTTCATGTGAAGGATGTTGAAACCAGAAGTTTGGAACGCAACTCCAGAATATTAAAGGACGTCACTATAACGCCCCGAGACCGATGTACCAGGTGTCGTCCAGTTATTCGCTGTTCTTGCGTTGTCTTTGCTTGCGTGTCATGCATTGCATTCATCTTTGCATCATGTGCATTGCATCTTGTCATCATGCCATCATGTCATTAATCTTTGCAACTCATATTAATAAACCGTATGGATCTTCGCTCCATTTAAATCGAGGGAATTCACATGGTTTTTCTCTTTATAACATATCCTCCCGATATTAGGGAGCTATATTAAATATTCCATTTTCGGAATCACCCATGAACACACTTGCAAATCCCAATGCCTTTGCTATCGCAACTCTTGGCCTCTAACTTTGCCATATGTCCTTTCTTCATTTTTCGGAGCTCCATCTAAATTCTCAACATTTATGGACCTTCCTCTTACCGAGTCCCAGTTCAAACCCATTTGAATCAAATTCAAATGAGTTTGAATTTATATCTTTCAATCTTGCCGTTTATAATTTTCTTGGGTCAAACTTATTTTTTTTGTGAGTCCAAGAAAATTAACCGTATGTCCAAATTCCTCTTCCGACCTTCTCTTCTCTCCTTTTTCCTTTCTTCTACTTCTCTGTTTTTTTAGAAGAAAGAGGAGAGAGAAGAGAGCTAGCTGGGCCTCCCCTGTTGTGCCAGCCGCAACCTATAGCTAGGCCGGCCCATTCAGCCCAAGGCCAAGGCCCAGCCGCCACTTTGCTAAACCTAGCCCAATCGAAAACCCTCTCTCGCTCCCCTGCTTGAACCTCCAGCGCCGCTAGGAGCCCGATCCCCATCTCCTTTCTACCGTTTACCTCGATCGCTCTCTCCCTCCCGCGCCGCCTCAGCCTCCCTGGCCTCTCTCTCACACCGATCCCCTCCACCTCCATGTGCGTCGCTAGCCGTCAAGCTTGCCGATGCCTCGCGCGGCGCTCCTTCATCTTGCGAGACCCGCGTGGTCGCCAACCAGGGAGACCACTGTGCTGGCCCATAGCTTCGCCATCGCGCCTTGTTTCTCCGCCGGCGATCACGGCCGGATGTCGCGTCCTACTCCGCATGTTGCCTCTGCTGCTCGCCTCGACGTCCTGCTCGTCCTCGCCATGAACCATGGTCGTACCCTGCCGCTAGCCTCTGCTCTGCGCGTCTCGCCTCCCTTGTTGCGCCCTCGCCTCTGTTTCCAGCCACCGCCAGCGAGCAGCTCCACCGGAGCCACGTCAACTCACCACTCCTCCCATGGCCGTGACTCCTCTGCTCGGGAGCCGCACTTTTGCTGCCTCCTCACAGGATCTTCCCTACCTCGCTGCTGCTCCTCTACTTCGTCCTCTGCCGTGAACATCTCCTCCCGGACGCCTTGCTGCTGCTGTTGCTGCAAGACCACCACAGCGCCGCCATGGAGTCCCAGGTCCGAAGATGACCACGACCATGCATCTCTCCTTATACCACTTTGGAGTTCGAGACCATCAAGTACCCCGACGTTCATCACCTTGCACGACTACAACATCAAGGGAACCACTACCCTCGACTCAGGGACGCCAAGTACCTCTACGACCCGTGTATGACTACGTTATTGCACCAAGTACCCCTCAGATGCGCCAAGTTCGACTACATGGACCACCAAGTTTCTCTACCGATGACTCGAACGACTATGAAACGCCAAACGTGTACCACTACCGTTGACCCTCGAAGATCCCTTGGACGTCAAGTTCCTCATCGTGACCCTGAACATCTACAAATCGTGTACCACTACTTCCATTACGACCCGTGAACGACTACTTCCCTCGACGTTTTTGAACCGCCTCGAAATGCACGCTTCGAAGGTATAACCCTGAGACGACCACTGTGGGCCGAATGCATGTGTTGTTTGAGATGCACCCGTTGTCAGCACCGTGTCCGAGTTGTCACTTTCTCGGTCCTCCTCGTTTGCTGCTAACTCATGGGACACCCGGAATCCGGGAGCGCCCCACCATCTTTTGCACGCATCCGCACACTTCTCCTTTGCATCGGTATCTCAATTGAGTTACCGGAACCGGAATGCTGCCATGGCACCGTTTTTGTTATCGTTGTCGTGGCACCCCTTTTGTTTCCGCCATGATGTCAAATACCTTATCTCTTATCCTGTCCACTTTTAATAAAACTTGCATAAAACTTGAACATGTCATCCGCATCATGTTAACAACATTAAGATGGTTTAAATTGTTGTTTGCATTAATTTACTAATGCATATGGGGATTTACCGGATTTGTTGTTTGCTATATCCAGCCCCATTTAAATTATTTAGATAGATAATCCTTTATGTTTCACCTCTTGACATGCTTAACAACATTTAATATTGTTGGGTACCTAACCGAGAGTGAACTAAATAAGTCATGTGGTGTTTGGTCAATATGCAACTCGTTGCATATTGAGCTCCACTTAATTTGTAGGGTTGCTTGTGCACTTTGCCATGCCATGCCTAATTAAACCGGACATGCATCATAACTGTTTGTGCATCATGCCATGTCTATGTGTTGGTTGTTTACTATGTTGTTTGCTTCTTTCCGGTGTTGCTTCTTAGGGTTGGTTCCGATAACGTCGTGTTGTGAGGATTGGTTCGACTTCGTCCGTTTGTCTTCTTCATGGACTCGTTCTTCTTCCTTGCGGGATCTCAAGCAAGATGACCATACCCTCGAAATCACTTCTATCTTTGCTTGCTAGATGCTCGCTCTTTTGCTATGCCTATGCTGCGATACCTACCACTTGCTTATTATGCCACCCATATTGTTGAACCAAGCCTCTAACCCACCTTGTCCTAGCAAACCGTTGATTGGCTATGTTACCGCTTTGCTCAGCCCCTCTTATAGCATTGTTAGTTGCAGGTGAAGATTGAAGTTTGTTCCTTGTTGGAACATGGAGATGTTGTTCCTTGTTGGAACATGTTTACTTGTTGGGTTATCACAATATCTCTTATTTAATTAATGCATCTATATACTTGGTAAAGGGCGGAAGGCTCGGCCTTATGCCTGGTGTTTTGTTCCACTCTTGCCGCCCTAGTTTCCGTCATATCGGTGTTATGTTCCTGGATTTTGCGTTCCTTACGCGGTTGGGTTATAATGGGAACCCCTTGACAGTTCGCTTTGAATAAAACTCCTTCAGCAAGGCCCAACCTTGGTTTTACCATTCGCCACCTAGCCTTTTTCCCTTGGGAGTCGCGCATCCCAAGGGTCATCTTATTTTCACCCCCCCGGGCCAGTGCTTGTCTAAGTGTTGGTCCGAAATGGGCAGCCTGCGGGGCCACCTCAGGGAAACTTGAGGGCTGGTTTTACTCGTAGCTTGACCTATCCGGTGTTGCCCTGAGAACGAGATATGTGCACTCCCATCAGGATGTCGGCACATCGGGCGGCTTTGCTGGACTTGTTTTACCATTGTCGAGGATGTCTTGAAGAACCGGGATACCGAGTCTGATCGGAATGTCTCGGGAGGAGGTCTATTCCTTCGTTGACCGTGAGAGCTTGTCATGGGCTAAGTTGGGACACCCCTGCAGGGATTTGAACTTTCGAAAGCCGTGCCCGCGGTTATGGGCAGATGGGAATTTGTTAATGTCCGGTTGTAGAAAACCTAAACTTGACCTTAATTAAAATGAATCAACCGCGTGTGTAACCGTGATGGTCTCTTCTCGGCGGGGTCCGGGAAGTGAACACGGTTGTTGGAGTTATGCTTGACGTAGGTTGTTTTAGGATCACTTCTTGATCATACTTTTATCGATCGTGCTTTGCCTTCTCTTCTCGCTCTCTTTTGCTTATGTTAGCCACCATATATGCTAGTCGCTTGCTGCAGCTCCACCTCATACTTTTACCTTACCCATAAGCTTAAATAGTCTTGATCGCGAGGGTGCGAGATTGCTGAGTCCCCGTGGCTCACAGATACTTCCAAAACCAGCTTGCAGGTGCCGATGAGACCGTGTAGATGACGCAACCAAACTCAGGAGGAGCTCGTTGAAGATCTTGTCCTTTGTGTTGTTTCGTTCTAGTTGATCAGTAGTGGAGCCCAGTTGGGGTCGATCGGGGACCTTGTCGCATTTGGGGTTCTTCTTTTATTTTGGTTCCGTACTCGGACCTTGATTGTATTTGGATGTTGTAATGCTTTATTCAAGTATTTGTGTGAAGTGGCGATTGTAAGCCGACTATGTATCTTTTCCCCTTATGTATTACATGGGTTGTGTGAAGATTACCTCACTTGCGACATTGCTTTCAATGCGGTTATGCCTCTAAGTCGTGCTTCGACACGTGGGAGATATAGCCGCATCGAGGGCGTTACAAGTTGGTAATCAGAGCCTTCCAAGACCTTAGGAGCCCCCACTGTTTGATCATTTTTAGCAGCCGTTGTTGAGTCTAGAAAAATGTTTTGAGTCATTTAGGAATTATATATCAAAGAGTTTAGGAATTATTTTTACTTCCCAGTCTCTTTATCGCTCTGGTAAGGCATCTTGACATAGAATTTTGACTCTTCTCTTCTCAAATTTCACTAAAAAAATTTAGGATCACGCGGGTATCTTGGAATCGTTCCGATGGTTTTGTGACGAGAACATTGTCTTGGTGCCTCCTGTCAGGGGTTTTGTGGAAGTGTCCTGGGGAGTTGAGCTCTGAGGTGTTGTCGTCATAATTTTATCGTTGCAATTGTGGAATACCTGAGTTTAGTACGCCGACATCGAAAATCTCTTTTATGCAGTTCGTTGGTGAGATAACCTCGACGCCACCCGGTACTGGGGCGGGAGTTCGGGAGTGTTGCCATAACTTGTATAACGAATGCTTTTCGAAGGTTGAGGTAGATGATTTCCGAAGGTTTCTTGGTTATGTGTTGAAGGATGGATACAACTGGATGTAGGATTTGCTAGTTTTGGGTGAGAGATTATGCTTCCCCTGTATCCCCAACACCTGATTGCATAACCGGAAAATTTCGGGAGTTTATAAGTGGGAATTCAAGTAGCTCTTAGGATATCTTTCCGACAGATGTATGATATGAAATTGGGGTTCGACGTCTAGTGGTCCGCCTATTCACGGTCGGTTTTACAGTGGTCTCATTGTGTCTTAAAGAGTCCTTGGCTATGCCGACTCGGGGATGCTTCGTATGTCATGTCCACTGCCTTGTACATGATGGTGTTGTACGATCGAGCCCGTGTAGGCCCCACCACGAAAACTTCGGACGAAATCTCTATCATATGTTTGTTCTGGCTTATTCCGCAAGCCAATCCTTTGTTTTTGTTTTGAGTTTTGGTATTCGAGTTGCTTCAATGTCTAAATGTTGATTCCATACCTTTTCTAAACGGTGTTCTCATACTCCGATGTGGATACCAATCCTTCATGATAATAGAGATTGTCATGTCAATCCTTTTCAACCGGTGTGCTTCTCTTCAAGTGGATCTGATCATTTTCAACATCCGCAAGATCAACTCAAAGTCTTCTCAACGGTGTTTGTTTCATCCATCTCCAAGTTGTCTTTGTTTTTCCCACCCTCCCTCCCTTGTTTTTCTTCAAGGACTCAGTTTTCTTAATCGAGTATCCATCTTATTGATGTGAAGCCTCTCCATTCCTTTTCCGTCAATGTTCGTATCCGGTGTTTCTCCTGAAGATTCTAATGGAGCTTCAAGCTCATCATTCTTCGTTCTTTTCCTTCTCCGGTGGATCCAATTCAAGCTTTAGGTGTTGTTCATATTCTTTTCCGTATTTCAAATGTTTTCTCATGCCAGTGCACCTCATATTCATCCCTCTTCTCGCTATTCAATTGTTCCGGAGTGCTCAAGATATCTCGAAGATTCGTGTTTCCACTCTGCAGTTATTCAATATCTTCGAGGACGTTCTCTATTGCAAGTCTTTTAATTCAACCGGTGCTTTCTCTCTTTTGAATCGTTCAACGGTGTTTCTTTGAGTGGGCCCTAACCCACAGGTCTCTTCCAGGATCTTACCTGAATCTTCTAATTTCTACCGGAGTTATTCTCAAATCCATTTCGAAGTTTGACGTAAGAATGATTTATCATCAATCAAATGTCTTCTCCAAGATCTGTCCAAATCTTTTCATCATTGACTCAACCTCTTCGTTTTGATTCTTCTGGAGTGTCTAAACAATTCAAGGTGGTGTTACTCATCGTCTTTCCAACTTTTGAAGACCGAAGAAGAGTTTCTCTTTAATCTTGCTCTTTTCTCTTCAAGATTCGTGATTCTAGCTTGTTGCCATCCTCTCGTAATTGTCTTGATCGTGAGAATTCTTTTCACCTATCCGGAGCTATTCAAGATTCTTTTCACTTTGATTATCCGGAGGCCATCATTTCGGGATTATTCATTCTCAGCTTTCATCTATCATTCTCCAATTTACCGGTGTTTCGCTCAAGTGATCTTTAATCGGCTCGTGATCTCTTCGTTCTCATGTATCTAAATCCTCTCAAGCATCCTCGTTCATTTTATAATTCGTCCCGGTGTTTTCTTTATCTTTTCTTCAATCATTTTAATTCTTACGGTGGTTCGTTCAAGATTTCTCTTCTTTGTTTATCATATCAACATATCAATTCATTCGTTCTTTCCAATTCTACTGGTGGATCGTTGAAGACTTTCTCAAGTTTATGGTATATCTCTCTTAATCTTTTCCATGAGAATAAGTAATATGTCAAATTCGTTGATTGTCATCAATTTAATTGGTGATTGATAAGCATAATGTAATTCTTATTATTGTTTCATCCAAGTGATTTAATTCTTTTTCCGGAGCGGTTCATGATATCATATTCTCAGTTCGAGATGCTTTATCTTTTCTTTTCCAGAGTTCCAAGCTCTCTCAATTTATTTCATCACGAAGATCCATCTAATCATTGCAAGGATTCACCTTGTGTTTTCGACTTCTCTTTCTTTTGTTTGATCATTCTTTCATTACCGGAGTTCTTCATGAAGGCCCTACATGATGGTTCATCAAGGATTTATTTCCTTCTCGAAGTGTTCATTGAGATTCTTTTCAAAGGAGTTCAAGCATTCTCCATCTTGCTATTCAGAGTGCAATTCTTTCTTCCGTATTATTGGAGGTGGTTTTATGTCATTCTTGATAATTGAGTTCATGCTTTCATGATTCACATGTGGGCAAGAATTAGATATTTTAAATCCATCAATCTCGTCATTGGAGTTATATTGGGTTATATTTCACCTAAAGTTTCCCTAAGGATTGTTGCTATTATGGTGCTTATAATTGACCCAAGTTCTTCATTTATCCTCCCGGTGAAATAAGTTTCTCGTCTCCTCGTTGTTATCAACCCAATCAAATTTTTTTCTGTGAGTGGCAAGTTGTCACCTCATAATGTTGAGATGCCTTCTATAAGTCCACTTCAAGTTTGTCCTTCCGTTGTTGGTGTTCCAACAACTCCGTTCGACCCTTCTCCTAAAGATGCCTTTTCAAGCTCTTTGTGGCAGAAGTGGATTTTCTTCTCCATTCTTTTATTTCAATGATCTATATTCTATTTCTCTCTTCCAGAGGCATTGCGACGTTGTTATTTTCACCCATCATCTCGTTTTGTCAAAGATCATGTTCTTTTCATGCCTATCCATTTAACAGGAGTGTTGTGCCCTTTTGCTCAAGTTCTTTTCGCCTTATCAAGCCTTGCATCTCTTTTCTACCGGAGTGCTGTCCGAATTTGTTCTTCCCTGTTTCTCTTTCCTAACGGAGTGTTTTCAACTTCGTTCATCTCCGTTGCTTTCTTTCTGTCTTTTGCTCAACCTCACAAGATTCTTTGGTTTCACTCGTTTGTCAAAGAAGCAACTTAGTTTTACCTCTTCTCTTTATCTTCCGTTTGTCCCTCCGGTGCCATTCTAGATCTCGGGACGAGATCCTCTCGTAGTGGTGGAGTGTTGTAATGCCCCGAGACCGATGTGCCAGGTGTCGTCCAGTTATTCGCTATTGTTGCGTTGTCTTTGCACGCGTGTCATGCATTGCATTCATCTTTGCATCATGTGCATTGCATCTTGTCATCATGCCATCATGTCATTAATCTTTGAAACTCATATTAATAAACCGTATGGATCTTCGCTCCATTTAAATCGAGGGAATTCACATGGTGTTTCTCTTTATAACATATCCTCCCGATATTAGGGAGCTATATTAAATATTCCATTTTTGGAATCACCCATGAACACACTTGCAACCCAATGCCTTTGTTATCGCAACTCTTGGCCTCTAACTTTGCCATATGTCCTTTCTTCATTTTTCGGAGCTCCACCTAAATTCTCAACATTTATGGACCTTCCTCTTACCGAGTCCCAGTTCAAACCCATTTGAATCAAATTCAAATGAGTTTGAATTTATATCTTTCAATCTTGCCGTTTCTAATTTTCTTGGGTCAAACTTATTTTTTTTGTGAGTCCAAGAAAATTAACCGTATGTCCAAATTCCTCTTCCAACCTTCTCTTCTCTCCTTTTTCCTTTCTTCTACTTCTCTGTTTTTTTAGAAGAAAGAGGAGAGAGAAGAGAGCTAGCTGGGCCTCCCCTGTTGTGCCAGCCGCAACCTGTAGCTAGGCCGGCCCATTCAGCCCAAGGCCAAGGCCCAGCCGCCACTTTGCTAAACCTAGCCCGACCGCAACCCTAGCCCGATCGAAAACCCTCTCTCGCTCGCTTGCACGAACCTCCAGCGCTGCCAAGAGCCCGATCCCCATCTTCTTTCTACCGTTTCCCTCGATCGCTCTCTCCCTCCAGCGCCGCCTCAGCCTTCCTGGCCTCTCTCTCACGCCGATCCCCTCCACCTACATGCGCGTCACTGGCCCTCAAGCTTGCCGATGCCTCGCGCGGCGCTCCTTCATCTTGCGAGACCCGCGCGGTCGCCAGCCAGGGAGACTACCGTGCTGGCCCATAGCTTCGCCATCGCGCCTTGTTTCTCCACCGACGATCACGACAGGATGCCGCGTCCTACTCCGCATGTTGCCTCTGCTGCTCGCCTTGACGTCCTGCTCGTCCTCGCCGTGAACCATGGTCGTACCCCGCCGCTAGCCTCTGCTCTGCGCGTCTCGCCTCCCTTGTTGCGCCCTCGCCTCTATTTCCAGCCACCGCCAGCGAGCAGCTCCACCGGAGCCACGTCAGCTCACCGCTCCCCCCATGGCCGTGACTCCTCTGCTCGGGAGCCGCACTTTTGCTGCCTCCTCACAGGATCTTCCCTACCTCGCTGCTGCTCCTCTGCTTCGTCCTCTGCCGTGAACATCTCCTTTCGGACGCCTTGCTGTTGTTGTTGCTGCAAGACCACCACGGCACCACCATGGAGTCCCAGGTCCGAAGATGACCACGACCGTGCATCTCTCCTTGTACCACTCTGGAGTTCGATACCATCAAGTACCCCGACGTTCATCACCTTGCACGACTACAACATCAAGGGAACCACTACCCTCGACTCAGGGACGCTAAGTACCTCTACGACCCGTGTATGACTACGTTATTGCACCAAGTAACCCTCGGATGCGCCAAGTTCGACTACATGGACCACCAAGTTTCTCTACCGATGACTCGAACGACTACGAAACGCCAAACGTGTACCACTACCGTCGACCCTCGAAGATCCCTTGGACGTCAAGTTCCTCGTCGTGACCCTGAACATCTACAAATCGTGTACCACTACTTCCATTACGACCCGTGAACGACTACTTCCCTCGATGTTTTTGAACCGCCTCGAAATGCACGCTTCGAAGGTATAACCCTGAGACGACCACTGTGGGCCGAATGCATGTGTTGTTTGAGATGCACCCGTTGTCTGCACCATGTCCGAGTTGTCACTTGCTCGTTCCTCCTCGTTTGCCGCTAACTCGTGGGACACCCGGAATCCGGGAGTGCCCCACCATCTTTTGCACGCATTCGCACACTTCTCCTTTGCATCGGTATCTCAATCGAGTTACCGGAACCGGAACGCTGCCATGGCACCATTTTCGTTATCGTTGCCGTGGCACCCCTTTTGTTTGCGCCACGATGTCAAATGCCTCATCTCTTATCCTGTCAACTTTTAATAAAATTTGCATAAAACTTGAACATGTCATCCGCATCATGTTAACAACATTAAGATGGTTTAAATTGTTGTTTGCATTAATTTACTAATGCATATGGGCATTTGCCGGATTTGTTGTTTGCTATATCCGGCCCCATTTAAATTGTTTAGATAGATAATCCTTTATGTTTCACCTCTTGACATGCTTAAAAACACTTAATATTGTTGGGTACCTAACCGAGAGTGAACTAAATAAGTCATGTGGTGTTTCGTCAATATGCAACTCGTTGCATATTGAGCTCCACTTAATTTGTAGGGTTGCTTGTGCACTTTGCCATGCCATGCCTAATTAAACCGGACATGCATCATAATTGTTTGTGCATCATGCCATGTCTATGTGTTGGTTGTTTACTATGTTGTTTGCTTCTTTCCGGTGTTGCTTCTTCGGGTTGGTTCCGATAACGTCTTGTTGTGAGGATTGGTTCGACTTCGTCCGTTTGTCTTCTTCATGGACTCGTTCTTCTTCCTTGCGGGATCTCAGGCAAGATGACCATACCCTCGAAATCACTTCTATCTTTGCTTGCTAGATGCTCGCTCTTTTGCTATGCCTATGCTGTGATACCTACCACTTGCTTATTATGCCACCCATATTGTTGAACCAAGCCTCTAACCCACCTTGTCCTAGCAAACCGTTGATTGGCTATGTTACCGCTTTGCTCAGCCCCTCTTATAGCGTTGTTAGTTGCAGGTGAAGATTGAAGTTTGTTCCTTGTTGGAACATGGAGATGTTGTTCCTTGTTGGAACATGTTTACTTGTTGGGTTATCACAATATCTCTTATTTAATTAATGCATCTATATACTTGGTAAAGGGTGGAAGGCTCGGCCTTATGCCTGGTGTTTTTTTTCCACTCTTGGGCCCTAGTTTCCGTCATATCGGTGTTATGTTCCCGGATTTTGCGTTCCTTACGCGGTTGGGTTATAATGGGAACCCCTTGACAGTTCGCTTTGAATAAAACTCCTCCAACAAGGCCCAACCTTGGTTTTACCATTCGCCACCTAGCCTTTTTCCCTTGGGAGTCGCGCATCCCGAGGGTCATCTTATTTTAACCCCCCCGGGCTAGTGCTTGTCTAAGTGTTGGTCCGAAATGGGCAGCCTGCGGGGCCACCTCAGGGAAACTTGAGGGCTGGTTTTACTCATAGCTTGACCTATCCGGTGTTGCCCTGAGAACAAGATATGTGCAGCTCTCATCAGGATGTCGGCACATCGGGCGGCTTTGCTGGACTTGTTTTACCATTGTCGAGGATGTCTTGAAGAACCGGGATACCGAGTCTGATCGGAATGTCTCGGGAGGAGGTCTATTCCTTCATTGACCGTGAGAGCTTGTCATGGGCTAAGTTGGGACACCCCTGTAGGGATTTGAACTTTCGAAAGCCGTGCCCGCGGTTATGGGAAGATGGGAATTTGTTAATGTCCGGTTGTAGAAAACCTTAAGTTGACCTTAATTAAAATGAATCAACCGCGTGTGTAACCGCGATGGTCTCTTCTCGGCAGGGTCCGGGAAGTGAACACGGTTGTTGGAGTTATGCTTGACGTAGATTGTTTTAGGATCACTTCTTGATCATACTTTTATCGACCGTGCTTTGCCTTCTCTTCTCGCTCTCTTTTGCGTATGTTAGCCACCATATATGCTAGTCGCTTGCTGCAGCTCCACCTCATACTTTTACCTTACCCATAAGCTTAAATAGTCTTGATCGTGAGGGTGCGAGATTGCTGAGTCCCCGTGGCTCACAGATACTTCCAAAACCAGCTTGTAGGTGCCGATGAGACCGTGTAGATGACGCAACCAAACTCAGGAGGAGCTCGTTGAAGATCTTGTCCTTTGTGTTGTTTCGTTCTAGTTGATCAGTAGTGGAGCCCAGTTGGGGTCGATCGGGGACCTTGTCGCATTTGGGGTTCTTCTTTTATTTTGGTTCCGTAGTCGGACCTTGATTGTATTTGGTTGTTGTAATGCTTTATTCATGTATTTGTGTGAAGTGGCGATTGTAAGCCGACTATGTATCTTTTCCCCTTATGTATTACATGGGTTGTGTGAAGATTACCTCACTTGCGACATTGCTTTCAATGCGGTTATGCCTCTAAGTCGTGCTTCGTCACGTGGGAGATATAGCCGCATCGAGGGCGTTACAGTCACGAGAGACTTCGCGTCAACAGAGTTGATCTGGCAAAAGAACTTGAGAAAGACAAGCATGATCGGAAGAAGACATTGGAGGCATGAACAAGGCTTGAAAAGTTTGGAGACGTTGAAGATTTATTGACCTTTAGAAGACCAAACCCCTGTTATATACCTACGTTAGATGCGATGTTTGTGAGCTATCATTTGTTTGATGTTTTTCCCGACGGCCACAAATAAAATCTACCTTTTCAAAACTTTTGTTTGTATTGTGTGTATCCCTCTCCCTCTCTCTTATCTTACCCCAAACCCACATGGACCCAATAGAGGATGAATGGAGATGAGCATGTATTTTCTGGACCGATGAGTCAGTTGGAGACAGACCGATGGATTCTGAACATGGAGGATCACATGGAGAATAACCCTATAGTCGGAAAGGATATGACCCAGCATGCTCTTCAGTGCTTGGAAAGAGGTGCTGCTACTTGGTGGAGGATGTACCAAACCATCAATGGATGGCAAGGAGTAACCACTTGGAAAGAATTTAAGTTGACTCTGCCAAAGTCTCAGCTTGTGTCCCAGAAGTTGTAGCCTTATGGAAAGGATATGAAGAAACCTTGTGCATGCAAGATTTATGGAGAAATAGGACACACCCATAAAGAACACAAGGATGAATGCCCTAATTGTGAAGGAAGTCACCCAGTTGAAGAATGCCCAATTAGGCAGATTACTTGTTTCTTGTGTGAAGGGACTACCCACTATCCTGCTCAGTGTCACATTTACCCCATGGTACAACAAACCATCCAGCAGAAGAAAGAAGTAATGAAAGGAGCCCTCATGGAAATTTTAGAAGAAGTTGTGATGAAGGAAGAGATGGAGGACACGCCTAAAGAAGACCCGAGTAAACCCTACACTAAGTCTTGCTATTCATGTGGAGAAGAAGGACACATCTCCCGAAATTGTTTGAATGGGAATCTAGTATAACTCCTGACAGAGGAAGTAGAATATGACCCACAAGAAATAGAAGCCATGATTGGCATGGAAAGGTCCAGGAAGAGAAGAAGATTGGATTCCAGGAAGAACCTGAGTCATATCACCTGTTACAGGTGCAAGGAGTCAGGGCACTACCTCAACAATTGCCCAAAAAGGAAACCTCGATACTTGTCAGAAGTAATATGTTTTAGTTTTAATGGAGCAGGGCACTTTGCTAGAGAATGCCCCAAGGAGAAGGAAACTTGTGCTAGGTAGTTGAGTTTGCAACAAAAGAAATGGAGTAGTAGAAGTGAAAACATTTTCTTTTATATTGAGGTGTTGAGTTGAGACATGTAATGGAAAAGCGAGAGATTGTAATCACTTGAGAATGAATAAAGTTAGCATCATTGGTACTGATATGGATTTTATGAGTTGTTACTCTATGAAGAAGAATTTTGGCCATTCTGAGGATATGAGAAATATAGTCTATGGAAGATTTGTGCATTTTAAGGGTGGTAGTACCCTGTAAGAACCGTTGACCCCTGGAAAAGATAAGGATACTCCACTGAGTGGATTTCGGACAAAATGAATACGAGTTTTGTCTCGATATGTGTGATGCCCCAAGAGTATGTGGGATGAAGTTGGAGACCGTCAGTTGTTGGACCAAATGTGATCAACGAGTCGGAAGAGAATGTTAAGTTGATTCGAGATAGACTAAAGGTAGCTCAGTCCAGGCAGAAGAGTTATGCAGACTAAAAAACGCAAGGAGGTAGTCTATGAAATTGGAGGCAGAGCATGTCTTTGTGTGACCCCTCTGCGAGGAGTTAAACAACTTGTAGTTAAGGGAAAGTTAGCCCCGGGATTTGTAGGACCATACAGAGTTTTGGAGCGTATGGGAGAAGTGGCCAACAAGTTGGAGTCACCCGAAGGACTGTCAGGAGTTCATGATGTGTTTCACATTTCCCAGTTGAAGAAGTGCCATGCAGAGATGGCCAATATTACCCTGTAAGGACGCTTGACCCTGGAAAGGATAATGATGTTCCACGAAGTGGAATATGGACTTCATAAGTATAAGTTTTTATCTCGGTATGAGGGATATCCCACGAGGATGAAGAGATAAATTACTATTGGATATAAAGGAGGTATGATGCCGGAAATATGGATCAATGGAAACTCCATGATGAGTCCGAGTAATCATGTCCTAGTTTGGTGCCAATAGAAGGAAGTAAGACAGTACAATTGGATGGATTTAAGAATACTAGGAAGTTGGAAGTTGGAATAATGATCAGTTGCCCGATGATAAGTTCAAGGACTACAAGTTATGAGATGGGCCATAACCCACATGCCCTAGGACCTGCCAAGAAGCAAGCACATTCTTGCTGAAGGAAAAACCCTGGAGGAAGATACGATGTTTATCGGCAGACGATTTTATAGGAGTAACGCAAAACCTGAGAGTTGTGAAGGAACGATAGATGTTTGTTTGGTTTGCAGAATCAATGGATTATTCCGAACGCAGTTCATGGACAAGAGAAATTTTGCAATGCTTGTGAGGATGACCGAGTGTTAGAATGCGAGATTCGCTAAACCGTATACAAGGTAATGATTTGGGTGCGGGATGGATTGATCACCATACCGACTTACTCTTATTGTTCGCCTTGATATATGGGATGGTAAATCTGAGTGACTTACCTATAGTAGAGCGCCGACGATCAAAACCTTGTTTAAGCCTTAGAATGGTATAGGTATTTTTCCCTTGTATAAGGCAGCTTTGCCAACCGTAGGTTATACGGTGAGGATCAACCCAGACCCATTTCCTGCAGGAGAAACCCTAAATTGTTGACCACCATGAGAGATATCGATAGTTGATTAGTATTGGCGCCAGACTCGTCAGCTAAGAAGACCCAGTCTCGGAAGAACCTTACCTAGATGAAAGACAGAAGAATTGTGGTAAAGGTTATGCCACTACCGGAAGAGCCCAGATAAGGAATTATCTTGAAGATCCAAGAATACCGACACTGTTAACAATAAAAATGGAGTATATGAGTTTTGATGGAACCGTAACAATGCTTCTAAGGGTGGTAGCACCCCAGACCCTGGAGATGATTGATGAAATTTTGAAGAGACCCCGAACCTAACATATTTCTTCCTAGCCTCTTCAAATCTCAAGGACAAGATTCCTTTTAAGGGTGGTAGGTTTGTAACATCCCAAAATTCTAAATTTTGGAATGTTATAATAAATAGATAGATTTGATTGATTGTTTGATTGATTGTGTGAAATTGAGTGAAATTTGAAACCTTTTTGAAAGTTAAATGAGAGGGAATAAAAGGACTTTCCCAAACTTTGATTTTGCATTCGTGATCTCCGTGAATTCAAATTCTTTTCACCACGAAACCCTGGAGAGAAGATGACATGACTTCTTCCATTTATTTAAATGACAAGGGGTGTTCAAAATATTTGAATTTCATTTGGACAATATTTCCAATTCTGAAACTTTATGCAACTCAATGATTTTCATGAGAGGAGATAAAATGACTTCTTCAAATTATATGAAATATGAGTTGGGAGTTTCAAAGGATCAAATTCAAAGTATTTTGGAATTATTTTTCAATTTGAGTTATTTGGATTTTATTCAAATCATTTTTCTCCAAAAATAAAATACATGGAAAATAGGGTAACATGATTCCCTACAACAGAAAATTGGAGAGAAATAAATTTTATTTCATTCTGGTATTTTTAAAATGATTTTGTTGGATCTTATTAGAGCAGGAGCACTGTTGGAATTATTAGAATTTGTGTGTATTTTATTTAATGCTAGAAAAATGTTCCTGTCGTAGAAAATCTTTTTCCTAAATTTTTTGATATATAATATGCCTATATAAAATTTTTATTTTATTTTGTTATTTGGTTTTCCTTCTATTTCTATTTCTTTAAGGAAAACTGTACGTGCGGCCCATATTTATTTATCGCCTACATGCGCAGTATAGTAGCTTCTGGCGCCCCATTGTTTTTTCTCTCTCTTAAATAGGCCTGGCCCAGCCAGCCTTTTCATTTTTTTAATTTTTTTTCTTAGGCCGAATTTTGTAAAAAAAAACCTGCAGCCGCAGCGTGCACACGGCCGGCCGAAGGCCTTTAGGCCCATGCGAGCCGCTCACCTCTTTTCATCTCTGTTTCGTATATTTTCGTCTACGTTTAGTCCCACATTGCCTAGCCTTTAACCTCTAAGCTTCTTTTCCACCAATAAATATAGACCCATAGAGCCTCCAAAAATCATCCGATTCGGGTTAAATCAATATTTTAGTTTGACTAATTCATTTAAGAAAAATTTATTTCTCCTCTCCGGCGCGAATTCTAGAAGTTTTCTCTTCTCTTCAAAGTCATCTTTTCTCTATCTTATAAAGGTATCTTTCTTTGTTTTTTTCTTCTTATACTTCCGTAGTTTATTATTTTTAGACTAATACGATAAAATAATTAGATTATCAATTAGTCTACGTATTTATACATTAGACCCTAGCCCGTAGCTATTTTTTTCTTCCGTAAAACAGCTTGGCCCTGATTTTTCAAATAGCCATAACTTTTTACTCGTTTGTCCAAATCCAACGAAACCAACGCCCACTTCTTCGTTATGATCCCCTCTATCCAGTAATCCAACCCAAACATGTTTTTGAAATTTTAAAATTTGAATTATACCAGATTTGTATTCAAACTTTGTTTGATCATAACTTGAGTTTCGTAGCTCCGTTTGAGTTGATTCTTTTGCAAATCGAAGCTTTTGACCTAAACTTTATGATAAGGCCAAATTCACATAATTTTGGCACTCTTAGAAATTGTTTTATGTTGCAAGAGTTATTTGCTTAGTTTTGAAGTTTTTCGAATCGTCTTCTTCGATCTTTCTGATATTTTGGGTGATTGCTTATGTGTGGTTACTATTGCTTGCTTACGATAGATTGACCAGAGTGTGACGAGTAGAACTATCAAGAGTTATGAGTGCGAATCATCTTCATCAACATTGCAGGCAAGTTCACACTTTGCTCATATCCCTTTCATACCTAGTTTTTATGCATTAGTTTCACCCTCAAACATTGCATGAGTAGGATTGATAACATGTGGGTATTGGAAAGTAGTTGATGAGGTATGAACCTATTGCCCTGCATACAAACCTTGGGAGTTACTATTACATTATGCTTATATTGCCATGCTATGCTCGTAGACGTGGATTGGGTTTGAGAGTATTTCATGACAGCTGTGAGATTGTTAATTAATGGTTTACTTAAGTTGGCAACTTTAACACACATATGGGTGGACTAAGGCACCTGGGTATTCCAGCGATTGCCTGTCTAGGCACCAGGGTATTCCAGGATTGCCTGTTTTTTTATGGACCGCCACCCAGGCTCAAAGGGATCATGAGATTATTCATACTAGAAACTTCCGTGTGCAGCCACAAGCTATTATGGGCTCTAGCATAGTTGATTAAGTCGTGTGAACTCTTACAGTGGTAGACTAGCAGATGTAGGGGTCGTAGGTGGTATGGTCTACCCATCGTAAGGTGCAAACGCTTCTGAAAGACTATGTCTCGGTCATCCGTTTCTCAAACACCATGTAGTGCGATAAATCCAACGGAGGAGATCGAGTCTTGTGGGGAAAAGTGCGCAAACCTCTACAGAGTGTATAAACTAATCATGATTAGCCGTGTCCCCGGTTATGGACATTTTGAGTATCTAGTACTTGGATTATCATGTGAATCTCATCATGTTACTTTAAATTAATTTTGTTGGGTTTAATGATGTTACTTAATTAGGATTGAGAATGCTGTCAACCATTCTCAATGTTCAACAACCACCATGATAGTTAAATAAAATTATTCCTTTGCAGTAGGGAAAATTTGGCTTTTCGCAAAAACATTATAACCATAGAGCTTTTCCACCAGCCTATATGCATGTAGAGATAGCCATTGTTCATCTTTTCTCTCTATGGTGTGAATTTGCCAGTACATTCAATGTACTGACCCTTTGTGGCTGCAATGTCTCATGTTGCAGGATTTCTTACGACGAGTAAGTGATACGTTAGGGTTACAATTTCTACACTCAACTTTGCCGTTGGTGTTGATGGGAATCCACAACCTTGTTACTTCCGCTTTTTGGATTGAGGTAATAGTATTTACGTTACTTTACACATGTGATTTACCTCTGTTATAAATCCTCAAGTACTGTGTGTGTCAGCATACCGATCCAGGGATGACACTTAAGCACAGAGACTTGATCCATTCGGGTCAGGTCGCTACAAACACAACGTGCACATTTGCGAAGTTGGACGGAAGCTCAAGTTGATAGGTGAGGTCGCCTCTTTTGCCAATGATCTTGAAAGGACCCACGTATCTAAGGGAAAGCTTCCCTTTGATACCGAAGCGACGAGTGCATTTCATTGGAGAGACGCGGAGGTAGACATGGTCTCCGATCTCGAAAGCCAAGTCATAGTGCTTGCTATCATAGTAACTCTTCTGACGCGATTGCGCGACTTTGAGATTTTCACGAATGACTTTACACATTTCTTCAGCTTCTGTGATTAAGTCATTGCCAAGAAGTTGGCATTCACTAGTCTCTGACCAATTGAGAGCAGTACGACACTTTCTTCCATAGAGAATTTAGAATGGGGCCTTGCCCGAACTCACTTGGAAGCTGTTGTTGTAGGAGAACTCGGCATATTGAAGACAATCTTCCCACTTCATATCGAAGGAAATGACACAAGCCCTAAGCATATCTTCAAGGATTTGATTGACTCGCTTGACTTGGCCACTAGTTTGAGGATGGAAAGTTGTGTTGAAGCGAATGTTGGTGCCCATGGCCTTCTGGAAGGACTCTCAGAACATGGAGGTGAAAATGCTTCCACGATCTGAAGATATCAATTGTGGAATGCCGTGCAAAGAGACAACCCTGGAGGTGTATAGCTCTGCCAACTGAGCTGCTGTGATAGATTCTTTGATTGGAAGGAAATGAGCCACTTTAGTAAGCTTGTCAATGACAACAAAAATAGCATCATTTCCACGCTTGGACCTGGGAAATCCAGACACGAAGTCCATTTCAATATGTTCAAACTTCCATTCTGGAATAGCAAGAGGTTGGAGGAGACCAGCTGGTCGTTGGTGTTCTGCTTTCACCCTTCTATAGACATCACATTCATTCATGAATTGAGCAATTTCTCGCTTCATTTGAGTCCACCAATACGACTGCTTGAGGTCATGGTACATCTTCGTACTTCTAGGATGAATGGATAAAAGGGAATTGTGCGCCTCGTTCATTATGACTTTCCTTAGATCACCTTTAGGAACCACAATCCGATCCTCGAAGAATAGAGTGTCTTTGTCATCAATGCGATAGCACTTGTATTTGGGTTGGCTCTTGGCAATCCCATGTTTCACCTTCTTCACCATGGTATCCAGAAGTTGTGCCTCGCGAATTTGATCTTCCAAAGTAGGAGAGACTTGGAGGTTGGAAAGAAAGCCTTGAGGAACAACTTGGAGATTCAGTTTGCGGAAAGCTTCACAAAGGTCCGGTTGGAAGGGCTTGAGAATTAAGCTATTGCAGTAAGCCTTCCTGCTCAAAGCATCTGCAATGACATTGGCCTTGCCTGGAGTATATTCAATACTCGGATTGTATTCTTGAATCATTTCGACCCACCGAGTCTGTCTGAGGTTGAGGTTGGGTTGAGTGAAGATGTACATGAGGCTCTTATGATCTGTGAAGATGTCCACTTTCCTTCCCAACAAGAGATGTCTCCATGTGAATAATGCATGGACAACTGCCGCCAACTCAAGATCATGAGTTGGGTAGTTCCTTTCGTTGTGCTTCAGCTGACGAGAGGTATAAGCCACAACTTTCTTCTCTTGCATTAACACAGCGTCGAGACCTTGCAAGGAGGCATCACAGAAAACTTCGAATGGCTTGGATTCATTAGGAGGAGTCAAGACAGGAGCTGTAACTAGCTTCTCTTTGAGGGTGTTGAAAGCAACGTCACATTCAGGTGTCCAGACATACTTGACATTCTTCTGGAGGAGGTTGGAAAGAGGCTTTGCAATCTTAGAGAAATTCTCAACGAATCTTCGACAATAACTTGCAAGCCCAAGAAAACTGCGGAGCTGCTTGACATTCTGAGGAGGTTCCCAATTCACAATTGCAGACACCTTCTCGGGATTAACAGCGATGCCTTTGGCGGAGATGATATGACCAAGGTAAAGAACCTCATCAAGCCAGAACTCACACTTGGAAAACTTCGCATAGAATTGATGCTCTGTGAGTTTGTCATGCACCAATCTCAAATGCTTGGAATGATCCTCCCTTATTCTTGGAAAAGACCAAGATATCATCGAGATACACCAGGACAAAATCATTTGTGTAAGGGTTGAATATGAAGTTCATCATGCGAGAGGACGTTGGAGGAGCATTGACAAGGCCGAAAGACATGACAATATATTCATAAGAGCCTAGCTTGTTTTGAATGATGTCTTGGGGATATCTTGTTCACGAATGCGAATCTGATGATAACCCATACGGATGTCAAGCTTGGAGAATACTTTGGCACCTTTAAGTTGCTCAAAAAGCTCATTGATGTTGGGAAGTGGATACTTGTTCTTTATTGTCTTCTTGTTCAATGGACGGTAGTCGATGCAGAGTCGTTCCGTTCCATCCTTCTTCTTGACAAAAAGAACACCACAACCCCATGGAGATGAACTCGGTCGGATCAGACCCATACGCTCTTGTTCATTGAGTTGTTTCTTCAACTCCTTCAACTCCTCTGGTCCAAGCTTGTAAGGACGCATGCAAATAGGTTCCGTACCAGGCTCAAGATCGATAACGAATTCAACTGGTCGGTGAGGAGGCATTCCCGGAAGCTCTTCTAGAAAGACATCTTGGTATTCACAAACGACTGGAATCTGAGAGATGGCATTCAACTCACCCTTCTCATTGAGAGAAAACAGTCGAATGGTTTCGTCCCGAGCGGCATAGATGATCACCTCCTCAGAAGAGTGTGTCAATTGAATCTGCCTGGCAGCACAATCAAGCCGAGCCTTGTGCTTAGAAAGCCAGTCCACCCCGAGAATAAGATCAATATCCGAGTCACCAAGAACAATTGGAGAAGACATAAATTTATAGTTTCCCATCTTGATAGAAACAACCGGAACCATGGAGCTTGCGTTCATGAATTTACCCGGAGAGATAACTGACAACTGTCTAGGAAAATCTTGGAAAACCAACTCATGCTTCGATGCAAAAGGTCTTGAAATGAAGCAATGCGATGCACTAGTATCAAATAAAACTTTTGCAGGAAAGTCATTAACAGGAAGGTTACCCATGATCACTTCTGAAGTATCCTCTTCCCGAGCTGCGTTCATCATGTTCACCTTTGCCGACTTGGGATTATGCTGGACCACTGCATTGCTGGAAGATCTCACAAGAGGAGGAGGTGGAAGGCGCCTTTGGTTGAAGCACTTGTTTGCATAGTGCCCTTTCTGCTGACACTTGTTGCAAGTAACCTCTGAGAGCGGACGATGATAAGGAGCACTTGACCTTGGAGTTTGAGACTGAGCTTTGTTCTGATAGCCTGGGTTGGGTGGGTGGGAAGATCCATTGCCACCTTTGCTCTTCTGCTGGTAGGGCTGCCGAAACGGAGGAGGAGGCAACTAGAACTTCTGTTGCTTAGCTGCCACTTGTGATGAAGAAGAAGATTGAACTGCATCCCTGACTCTCTTCTTAGAAGCCTCACACTTGAGTTGAGCAGCTTCTTGCTTTAGCGCCATGTTATAGAATTGGTCGAACTTAGTCGGCTCAAGAAGCACTAGAGCTAACTGCCGATCCTCTCTGAGGCCACCTCTGAATTGATAGATCATACTCTTTTCATCAGGAACGTCTTGTTTAGCGAAGCGAGCAAGTTTCTGAAACTGGATATTGTATTGATACACGGACATGCTGCCTTGCTTGAGATTGCGGAACTCCTCACACTTGCTCTCAGCAACAGTTGGTGGGATGTGATGAGCTTTGAAGTCTCAGTGGAAATCATCCCAGGTAATCACACGACCTCCTCTGGAATCTCTGTATTGTTGAAACCACTCAGCAGCTTGGTCCTTGAGTTGAAACGAAGAAAACTTGACAAAGTCCTCAGACCTGGCATTGCTACATTCAAAATGCTTGCAGATGTCCACGATCCAATCGTCGGCGTCTGTGGCCTCGACACATTTGCTGAACGACTTTGGCTGGTTTGCAAGGAACTGGTTGAGGGTAGCAAACTGAGGCTGATTGTTGCCTTGGCCTTGATTTCCTTGGTTGCCTTGACCTTGGTTGCGCTCCTGCAAGAGTTGCAAAACCGTCTAAGTGTTGGCTTTGGTGGCTGCCATGACAACTTGCCATGCCTCCGGAGGTGGAGGTGGTGGCGGATTCTGACGCGTTGGAGGAGCCATCCTGAAGAGGGCGACATCCGTTAGAATCTTGATAGACAGATATTGAAGCTGAATCAAATGGATAGAAAAAACAACATATGGTCTCACAATAAACGTTCGAACAAGGATGAACGAATGAATTCCAAAGTAAATCATCACACATCCATTAGGTTGATAAGCCACTTAGATAAAGGTAGATGAATAAAGCAACAAGGTACAAATATGAACAAATAAGTGGTAAGGATTACCCAATGACAAACCAAATATCTGTGGGAAGAAATACTAGAGGTACTAGAATTCCCACCTATAAAACTCCCGAAACTTTTTGGTTATGCAATCAGGTGTTGGGGATACAAGGGAAGCATAATATCTCACCCAAACTAACAATTCCTACATCCAGCTGTATCCATCCTTCAACACATAACCAAGAAACCTTCGGAAATCATGTACCTTAACCTTCGAAAAGCATCCGTTATACGAGTAATGGCAATACTCCCGAACTCCCACCCCAGTACTGGGTGGCGTCGAGGTTATCTCACCAACAACTGCATAAAAGAGATTTTTGATGTTGGTGAACTCAGGTATTCCAGAATTGCAACAATAAAATTGTGACGACAACACCTCGGAGCTCAACTCCCCGGGACACTGCCACAACCCTTAAATGCCAGGAGGCACCAAGAACAATGTTCTCGTCACAAGACTATCGGAACGATTCCAAGATACCCGAGTGATACCTAATTTTTTCCGTGAAATCTGAGGAGAGGGGAGTCAAAACTTCTACGTCAGGAGGCCTCACCAGAGCGACGAAGGGACTGAGGAGTAAAAAGAATCCTACTCTCCCCGATATATATAATCCTAAGACTCAAAACATTCTGCTTTGGGCTCAACAACATCAGCGATTTGATCAAGCAGGGGCTCCTAAGTCGGGGATGGTTCTGATTACCAACTTGTAACACCCACAATGCGGCTATATCTCCCACGTGTCGGGGCACGACTTAGAGGCATAGCCTCATGGCAGTTTTGTCGCAAGAGGGGTAATATTCACACAATCCCATGTACTGAATAGAAAGGGATAAATAGTTGCTTTACAATCGCCACTTCACACAATACATAAATAATTCATACATAATGCAAATACACTCAAAGACTGACTACGGCCAAAACAAAGGAAGACAACCCCAAATGCTAGATCCCCGATCGTCCCAACTGGGCTCCACTACTGATCATCAGGAAACGAAACGTAGTAACGGCCCGAATCCTCGTCTAACTCCCACTTGAGTTCGGTAGCATCACCTGCACATGCATCCTCGGTACCTGCATCTGTTTGGAAGTATCCGTGAGTCACGAGGACTCAGCAATCTCACACCCGTGAGATCAAGACTATTTAAGCTTATGGGTAGGAGAAGGTAGTGAGGTGGAGTTGCAGCAAGCACTAAACATATATGGTGGCTCACATACGCAAATAAGAGCGAGAAGAGAAGTAGCGCACCATCGAGAAGCTAGAAGTGATCAAGAAGTGATCCTGGAGCTACTTACCTTCAAGCATAACACAAGACCGTGTTCTCTTCTGGGACTCCGCCGAAAAGAAACCATCACGGCTAGATACACAGTTGATTCATTTTAATTAAGTGAAGTCTCAAGTTCTCTTCAACCGGATATTAACAAATTCCCATCTGCCACATAACCACAGGCACGGCTCGCGAAAGTTTATACCCTGCAGGGGTGTCCCAATTTAGCCCATCACAAGCTCTCATGCTCAACAAAGGATATTCCTTCTCCCAGGAAGACCCGATCAGTGTCGGAATCCCGGTTACAAGACATTTCGACAATGGTAAAACAAGACAAGGAAAGCCACCCGATGTGCTGACAAATCCCAATAGGAGTCGCACATATCTCTTTCTCAGGGTACACCGGATGGTCCATATGTCGGGTTGGCATAGACCGTGGTTGCCCAGGGGGCGCCGGGCATCGCCCAATTTGGACCAACACTCAGAGGAGCACTGGCCCGAGGGTTTAAAATAAAGATGACCCTTGAGTCTGCAGAACCCAAGGGAAAAGTCTTAGGTGGCAAATGTTAAAACCAAGGTTGGGCCTTGCTGGAGGAGTTTTATTCAAAGCGAACTGTCAAGGGGTTCCCATACACCCAACCGCGTAAGGAATGCAAAAATCAAGGAACATAGCACTGGTATGACGGAAACTAGGGCAGAAAGAGTGGAACAAAACACCAGGAATAAGGTCGAGCCTTCCACCCTTTACCAAGTATATAGATGCATTAAAGTAAATAAGATATAATAATGATATCCCAACATATCCATGTTCCAACATGGAACAAACTTTAACTTCACCTGCAACTAGCAACGCTATAAGAGGGGCTGAGCAAAAGCGGTAACATAGCAAAACAATAGTTTGCTGGGAAGGTGGGTTAGAGGCTTGACATGGCAATATGGGAGGCATGATAAGCAAGTGGCAGGTAGAACGACATAGCAATAGAGAGAACAACTAGCAGGCAAAGATAGAAGTGATTTCGAGGGTATGGTTATCTTTCCTGCAAAGTTCTCAGAGTTGTCAAAAGCTTGATCCTCGTTAACTTGGTAGTGTGATGTTGTTTGCATCTTGCACATGATTTATTTCTTGTACTGCTTCACATTTGTTTAAACAACATTTATGATGAGACACTGTTCTTGGCAGAGCGATATTTGTAGCATCTTTCATATGGTGTGTAACTTCCATTGCATTACTTCTAATTTAGTGAAATGTCTTCTGCTTAGTTTACACATCATAGTTCTGGTTATCTCATGTCGTCCTGTTTTTCGTACATATTACATCCTCCTATCATGTGGTTGTCTAACATCAAAGTTCAGTTCATCTGTATCACACATCAATTTGTTCTGAAGAACTAAATTGTTATTCGTTTTTCTTGTCGGCTTGACTTACCATGGCACAGAGAAAGAGGAAGCAAGACAAAACGACGGGGAAAGGGAAGCGGAAGAATCCTGCAGATTCTGCTGGTACTGATGGTGCAATAGTAGGTCAAAGTCCAACAGAAAATTGTATCGACAGGGTATCACGTGCTACACGAGCTGCAGAACAAGCCAAAAAGAAACAAATAGCCACCACCAAACAAGCAGAGAAAGCCCTAGTTGTTGCAACACCTTCCACAATACCACCAGCTACACGATTTACTCGCTGGTCAACTCAGCTAGCAGCACGTTCCCAAGCTCCCTTGGCACCTGACACTACTTCCGAAGCATGCTACCTCTTAAGCACTGCGTTGGATTTCCCTGAAGAGGAGAGGATGATGCAGCAAAGTAGCGTAAGTATTTCCCTTAGTTTTTGAGAACCAAGGTATCAATCCAGTAGGAGGCTACACGTGAGTCCCTCGTACCTACACAAAAACAATAGCTCAACGCAACCAACGCGCTTAAGGGTTGTCAATCCCTTCACGGTCACTTATGAAAGTGAGATTTGATAGAGATGATAAATAATATTTTTGGTATTTTTGGTATAGAGATGCAAAGTAAAAAGTAAAAGCAAAGCAATAATAAAGTGATGGAGAATGATATGATGAGAAAGAGAACTGGGGGGCCATAGGTTTCACTAGTGGCTTCTCTCAAGAGCATAAGTATTCTACGGTGGGTGAACAAATTACTATTGAGCAATTGACAGAATTGAGCATATTTATGAGAATATCTAGGTATGATCATGTATATAGGCATCACGTCCGAGACAAGTAGACCGACTCTTGCCTGCATCTACTACTATTACTCCACTCATCGACCGCTATCCAGCATGCATCTAGAGTATTAAGTTAAAAACAGAGTAACACCTTAAGCAAGATGACATGATGTAGAGGGATAGTTTCATGCAATATGATAAAAAAAACCATCTTGTTATCCTCGATGGCAACAATACAATACGTGCCTTGCTGCCCCTTCTGTCACTAGGAAAGGACACCGCAAGATCGAACCCAAAGCTAAGCACTTCTCCCATGGCAAGAAAAACCAATCTAGTAGGCCAAACCAAACTGATAATTCGAAGAGACTTGCAAAGATAACCAATCATACATAAAAGAATTTAGAGAAGATTCAAATATTATTCATAGATAGACTAGATCATAAACCCACAATTCATCGGTCTCAACAAACACACCGCAAAAAGAAGATTACATCGAATAGATCTCCATGAGAGAGGGGGAGAACATTGTATTGAGATCCAAAAAGAGAGAAGAAGCCATCTAGCTACTAACTATGGACTCGTAGGTCTGAAGTAAACTACTCACATTTCATCGAAGGGGCTTGGATGATGATGTAGAAGCCCTCCGTGATTGATGCCCCCTCCGGTGGAGCTGCGGAACAGGCCCCAAGATGGGATCTCATGGATACAGAAAGTTGCGGCGGTGGAATTAGGTTTTTGGCTCTGTCCCTGATCGTTTGGGGGTACGTGGGTATATATAGGATGAAGAAGTACGTTGGTGGAACAACAGGGGGCCCACGAGGGTGGACGGCGCGCCTGCGGGGTGGGGGCAGGCACGCCCCCTACCTCATGGCCTCTTGTTAATTGGCTTGACGTAGGGTCCAAGTCTCCTGAGTTGTATTCGGTGAGAAAATCACGTTCCCGAAGGTTTCATTCTGTTTGGAGTCTGTTTGATATTCCTTTTCTTCGAAACCCTAAAACAGGTAAAAAACAGCAATTCTGGGTTGGGCCTCCGGTTAACAGGTTAGTCCCAAAAATAATATAAAAGTGAATAATAAAGGCCAATAATGTCCAAAACAGTAGATAATATAGCATGGAGCAATCAAAAATTATAGATACGTTGGAGACATATCAAGCATCCCCAAGCTTAATTCATGCTCGTCCTCGAGTAGGTAAATGATAAAAACAGAATTTTTGATGCGGAGTGCTACTTGGCATAATTTTAATGTAATTCTTCTTAATTGTGGTATGAATATTCAGATCCGAAAGATTCAAGACAAAAGTTCATATTGACATAAAAATGATAATACTTGAAGCATACTAACTAAGCAATTATGTCTTCTCAAAATAGCATGGCCAAAGAAAGTTCATCCCTACAAAATCATATGGTTTAGTCATGTTTCATTTTCATCACACAAGAATGATATCATCATGCACAACCCCGATGACAAGCCAAGCAATTGTTTCATACTTTAGTAATCTCAAACCTATAAACTTTCACGCAATACATGAGCGCGAGCCATGGACACAGCACTATAGGTGGAATAGAATATAATGAGGGGGTTATGTGGAGAAGACAAAAAAGGAGAAACTCTCACATCAACGAGGCTAATCGATGGGCTATGGAGATGCCCACCGATTGATGTTAATGCAAGGAGTAGGGATTGCCATGCAACGGATGCACTAGAGCTATAAATGTATGAAAGCTCAACAAAGAAACTAGTGGGTGTGCATCCAACTTGCTTGCTCATGAAGACCTAGGGCACTTGAGGAGGCCCATTGTTGGAATATACAAGCCAAGTTCTATAATGAAAAATTCCCACTAGTATGTGAAAGTGATAACATGAGAGACTCTCTACTATGAAGATCATGGTGCTGCTTTGAAGCACAAGTGTGGAAAAATGATAGTAACATTGTCCCTTCTCTCTTTTTCTCTCATTTTTTGGGCCTTCTTTTTTTATGGTATTTCCCTTTTTTATTCCTCACTTGGGACAATGCTCTAATAATGATGATCATCACACTTCTATTTATTTACAACTCAATGATTACAACTCGATACTAGAACAAAGATGACTCTATATGAATGCCTCTGGCGGTGTACCGGGATATGCAATGAACCAAGAGTGACATGTATGAAAGAATTATGAATGGTGGCTTTTGCATAAATACTATGTCAACTACATGATCATGCTAAGCAATATGACAATGATGAATGTGTCATGATGAACGGAATGATGGAAAGTTGCATGGCAATATATCTCGGAATGGCTATGGAAATGCCATAATAGGTAGGTATGGTGGCTTTTTGAGGAAGATATAAGGAGGTTTATGTGTGAAAGAGCGTATCATATCACGGGGTTTGGATGCACCGGCGAAGTTTGCACCAACTCTCAATGTGAGAAAGGGCAATGCAATGTACCGAAGAGGCTAGCAAGGATGGAAGGGTGAGAGTGCGTATAATCCATGGACTCAACATTAGTCATAAAGAACTGACATACTTATTGCAAAAATCTACAGGTCATCAAAAACCTCGGCACTACACGCATGCTCCTAGGGGATAGATTGGTAGGAAAAGACCATCGCTCATCCCCGACCGTCACTCATAAGGAAGACAATCAAATAACACCTCATGTTTCAAATTTGTTGCATAAAGTTTACCATACGTGCATGCTACGGGACTTGCAAACCTCAACACAAGTATTTCTCAATTTCACAACCACTCAACTGGCATGACTTTGATGTTATTACCTCCATATCTCAAAACAATCATCAAGCATCAAACTTTTCTTAGTATTCAACACACTCATAAGAAAGTTTTATTATTAATCTTGAATACCAAGCATATTTAAGGAAATTACCATGCTATTAAGACTCTCAAAATAATCTAAGTGAAGCATGACAGATCAATAGTTTCTATAAAACAAATCCACCATCGTGCTCTAAAAGATATATGTGAAGCACTAGAGCAAAATTATAAAGCTCAAAAGATATAAGTGAAGCACATAGAGTATTCTATCAAATTCCAAATTATGTATGCCTCTCTCAAAAGGTGTGTACAGCAAGGATGATTGTGGTAGACTAACAAGCAAAGACTCAAATCATAAAAGACTCTCCAAGCAAAACACATATCATGTGGTGAATAAAAATATAGCTCCAAGTAAAGTTACCGATAAAAGTAGACGAAAGAGGGGATGCCTTCCGGGGCATCCCCAAGCTTTGGCTTTTATGTGTCCTTAGATTATATTGGGGGTTCCATGGGCATCCCCAAGCTTAGGCTCTTGCCACTCCTTGTTCCATAATCCTTCAAATCTTTACCCAAAACTTGAAAACTTCACAACACAAAACTTAAAGTAGAAAATCTCGTGAGCTCCGTTAGCGAAAGAAAACAAAAGACAACTTCAAGGTACTGTAATGAAGTAATTATTTATTTATATGGGTGTTATACCTACTGTATTCCAACTTCTCTATGGTTCATTAACTATTTTACTAGCCATAGATTCATCAAAATAAGCAAAGAACACACGAAAAACAGAATCTGTCAAAAACAGAACAGTCTGTAGTAATCTGTAGCTAGCGCAAGATCTGGAACCCCAAAAATTCTAAAATAAATTGCTGGACGTGATAAATTTATCTATTAATCATCTGCAAAAAGAATTAACTAAATAGCACTCTCTAAATAAAAATTACAGCAGTTCTTGTGAGTGCTAAAGTTTCTGTTTTTTACAGCAAGTTCAACAAGACTTTTCCCAAGTCTTCCCAACGGTTCTACTTGGCACAAATGCTAATTAAACACAAAAACACAACCAAAATAGAGGATAAATAGTTTATTTATTTCTAATCAGGAGCAAAAAGCAAGGAATAAAAATAAAATTGGGTTGCCTCCCAACAAAGGCTATCGTTTAACGCCCCTAGCTAGGCATAACAAGCAAGAATAGATCTAGGTATTGCCATTTTTGGTAGGCAATCCATAAGTTGCTCTCATGATAGATTAATATGGTAATTTTATTTTATTTCTAGGGAAGTGTTCCATGCCTTTCCTTAACGGAAATTGGAATCTAATATTTCCTTCCTTCATATCAATAATTGCACCAATTGTTCTAAGGAAAGGTCTACCAAGAATAATAGGACATGAAGGATTGCAATCTATGTCAAGAACGATAAAATCTATGGGCACATAATTCCTATTTGCAACAATAAGAACATCATTAATTCTTCCCATAGGTTTCTTAATAGTGGAATCCGCAAGATGCAAGTTTAGAGAGCAATCATCAAAATCACGGAAATCTAGCAAATCACACAAAGTTTTGGGAATAGTAGAGACACTAGCACCCAAATCACACAAAGCATAAAAATCATAATCTTTAATTTTAATTTTAATAGTAGGTTCCACTCATCATAAAGTTTTCTAGGTATAGAAACTTTCAACTCTAGTTTTTCTTCATAAGTTTGCATCAAGGCATCAACGATATGTTCAGTAAAGGCTTTATTTTGACTATAAGCATGAGGAGAATTTAGCAAGGATTGCAACAAGGAAATACAATCAATTAAAGAACAATTTTCATAATCAAATTCCTTGAAATCCAACAAAGTGGGTTTAGCATCATCTAGGGTTTTATTTCTTTTAATCCCACTTTTATCAATTTCACCATCAAGATCTAAATACTCCGAATTTTTAGAATGCCTTCTAGGTAAAGGTGGATCATATTCAGCCCCATCATTATCAATATTAATATTGCAAAACAAATATTTAATAGGGGACACATCAATAACTTTTAGATCTTCATCATTATTTTCATAGGAACTAGAAGAACACGCTTTAATAAAGGCATCTTTCATAGCACGCGTCCTAGCGGTTCTTTCCTTGCACTCATCAATGGAAATTCTCATGGCTTTGAGAGACTCATTGATATCATGCTTAGTAGGAATAGATCTAAGCTTCAAAGAATCAACATCAAGAGAAATTCTATCAACGTTCCTAGCCAAATCATCAATCTTAAGCAATTTTTCTTCAATCATAGCATTAAAATTCTTTTGCAAAGAAATAAATTCTTTAATATTAGATTCAAAATCAGAGGGCATCTTATTATAGTTTCCATAAGAATTGTTGTAGGAATTACCATCATTATTAGAGGGATTACTAGGATAAGGCCTAGGATTGAAATTTCATCTATACGTGTTGTTACCAAAATTGTTCCTACTAACAAAATTCACATCCATAGATTCATTATTATTCTCAATCAAAGTAGACAAGGGCACATCATTAGGATCAGAAGAAACACTCTTATTAGCAAATAATTTCATAAGTTCATCCATATTTTCACTCAAAACATTAATTTCTTCTATCGCATGCACCTTTTTATTAGTAGATCTTTCAGTATGCCATTGAGAATAATTAACCATATTATTATCTAGGAGTTTAGTAGCTTCTCCTAAAGTGATTTCCATAAAAGTGCCTCCCGCGGCCGAGTCTAAAAGATTTCTAGAAGCAAAATTCAATCCGGCATAAAATTTTTGTATAATCATCCACAAATTCAAACCATGAGTAGGGTAATTACGTATCATTAATTTCGTTCTCTCCCAAGCTTGTGCAACATGTTCATGATCAAGTTGCTTAAAATTCATAATATCGTTTCTAAGAGAGATGATCTTAGCGGGAGGAAAATACTTAGACATAAAAGCATCTTTGCACTTCTTCCATGAATCAATACTATTTTTAGGCAAAGATGAAAACCAAGCTTTAGCACGATCTCTAAGCGAAAAAGGAAATAGCTTCAATTTAACAATATCATTATCGACATCTTTCTTCTTTTGCATGTCACACAAATAAACGAAGCTATTAAGATGGGTAGCGGCATCATCACTAGGAAGGCCGGAGAACGGATCTTTCATGACAAGATTTAGCAAAGCAGTATTAATTTCACAAGATTCAGCATCAGTAAGAGGAGCAATCGGAGTGCTAAGGAAATCATTATTGTTGGTATTGGTGAAGTCACACAATTTAGTATTATCTTGAGCCATCGCGACAAACAAGCAATCCAACACACGAGCAAACAAAAAGCAAACGGGCAAAAAGAGGCAAATAGAGAGGGAGGATAGAGAGAGAGGGCGAATAAAACAGCAAGGGTGAAGTGGGGGAGAGGAAAATGAGAGGCAAATGGCAAATAATGTAATGCGGGAGAGGATTCTGATGGGTACTTGTTATGTTGACTTTTGCGCAGACTCCCCGGCAACGGCGCCAAAAATGAGTCGTTGTCGGGAGTCAAATCTTGACTTGCGTGAATCTCCCCGGCAACGGTGCCAGAAATCCTTCTTGCTACCTCTTGACCACTACGTTGGATTTCCCCGAAGAGGAGAGGATGATGTAGCAAAGTAGCGTAAGTATTTCCCTCAGTTTTTGAACCAAGGTATCAATCCAGTAGGAGGCTACGCGCGACTCCCTCGTACCTACACAAAAACAATAGCTCAATGCAACCAACGCGCTTAGGGGTTGTCAATCCCTTCACGATCACTTACGAAAGTGAGATCTGATAGAGATGATAAATAATATTTTTGGTATTTTTGGTATAGAGATGCAAAGTAAAAAGTAAAAGCAAAGCAATAATAAAGTGATGGAGATTGATATGATGAGAAAGAGACCCGGGGGGCATAGGTTTCACTAGTGGCTTCTCTCAAGAGCATAAGTATTCTACGGTGGGTGAACAAATTACTGTTGAGCAATTGATAGAATTAAGCATAGTTATGAGAATATCTAGGTATGATCATGTATATAGGCATCACGTCCGATACAAGTAGACCGACTCCTGCCTGCATCTACTACTATTACTCCACTCATAGACCGCTATCCAGCATGCATCTAGAGTATTAAGTTAAAAACAGAGTAACGCCTTAAGCAAGATGACATGATGTAGAGGGATAGTTTCATGCAATATGATAAAAAACCCATCTTGTTATCCTCGATGGCAACAATACAATACGTGCCTTGCTGCCCCTTCTGTCACTGGGAAAGGACACCGCAAGATCGAACCCAAAGCTAAGCACTTCTCCCATGGCAAGAAAAACCAATCTAGTAGGCCAAACCAAACTGATAATTTGAAGAGACTTGCAAAGATAACCAATCATACATAAAAGAATTCAGAGAAGATTCAAATATTATTCATTGATAGACTGGATCATAAACCCACAGTTCATCGATCTCAACAAACACACCGCAAAAACAAGATTACATTGAATAGATCTCCACGAGAGAGGGGGGAACATTGAATTGAGATCAAAAAAGAGAGAAGAAGCCATCTAGCTACTAACTATGGACCCGCAGGTCTGAAGTAAACTACTCACACTTCATCGGAGGGGCTTGGATGATGATGTAGAAGCCCTCCGTGATCGATGCCCCCTCCGGCGGAGCTCCGGAACAGGCAACAAGATGGGATCTCGTGGATACAAAAATTTGCGGCGGTGGAATTAGGTTTTTGGCTCCGTCCCTGATCGTTTGGGGGTACGTGGGTATACATTGGAGGAAGAAGTACGTCGGTGGAGCAACAAGGGGCCCACGAGGGTGGAGGGAACGCCTGGGAGGGGGGGGGGGCAGGCGCGCCCCCCTACCTCGTGGCCTCCTATTAATTGGCTTGACGTAGGGTCCAAGTCTCCTGAGTTGTATTCGGTGAGAAAACCACGTTCCCGAAGGTTTCATTCTGTTTGGACTCCGTTTGATATTCTTTTCTTTGAACCCTAAAACAGGCAAAAACAGCAATTCTGGGCTGGGCCTCCGGTTAATAGGTTAGTCCCAAAAATAATATCAAATTGGATAATAAAGCCCAATAATGTCCAAAACAGTAGATAATATAGCATGGAGCAATCAAAAATTATAGATACGTTGGAGACGTATCAAAGCACTCTTGACACATGATGAGTTGGCAAGATCAGATGAACTTTGTGAGCTTCAACAGTAAGAAGGTAGTTGCTGGAGCCAAGTTACAGTTGCATGCTTCTTTATATGTAGTCTCACAGTTTGACGTACACTAACACTTCCTATGTTTGTTGTTGGACTAGCACCTAGGCACAAGAGGAAACAAACATCTGGGATAATGCTCGATAGGTTAAGTAAATCTAGAGGAGGAAGAATGGAGATCCGTTTTGAGGCAGGTTTAAAAAGGCCACGTGATGCTACAGAGTCAACCAAGTTAGTATCAGAGGTAGCGGTTGCTGTTAGGTGTCATGTACGTATCCTCCCAACATGGATTCAGTACAGGAATGACAAAGACGAAACCCAGTTCAACACCTTCCTTGACCATTTATCAATAAGTATCGTTATGTATGGAAACAGGTAATATCGTCTTGCTCTGTCCAATACTTTCTTGGTTGCTAATAATGATACTCCCATAATTTTCAACATATGAGGTTCAAGTTGGATAGCCAATATGATGTAACCCGACATGCTTGCACCCATATTTTCAAGTCTGCTCTGTGACAGTATCAGTATAACTTGAGGAAAACTCACTTTGAAGGCAAGGCTAACAGTGAACTTGCCCAAACATCTCAAGTGGAAAATATATCGGGTGAAGACTAGAGAGGCCTCGTTAAACACTGGTCTGATCCGAAGTATCAGGTACATTATATATATGTGATCAGATCACATGTTGAAGTCCTATTTACGCATGTGCCACACAAATCTATCTTCTTGTAGGTGAACTATTCAAAGAACAAGGCCAACCGTACGAACATGAAATTCCAACAGACGACATGATCTTGTAGCTATATTGCACACTGCGAGGCTCTTGTAATTAGCTGCTGTTTCACTCTTTTCACTGTACCATATTATCAGATCTATATTGACTTGTTCCAAATGCATAGGAAAGCCCGCAAGGACCAAAAAGTACCTGAACCAAATGCTGTGGAAATCTTCAAGGACTGCCACACCAGCAAGACGAAGGGCATGACTACACCAGTCAAAGCCGCGGTTGTAAGTCCTTAATCCTCATGCCTTTTAACTACTACTTACTCTGACTCATGCCTTGAACTGCATGGTTTGCAGCCAATGTCAATTACTCTTTTCAATTTTATACACAATTGTCTTAGCGTATCAATGCACCTTACAAGGTTTAAAAGTGAGGAGTGATGTTCCTTTGATCTTGACCTGTAATCTAGTTCCGTGCTGGACTTGCCCACACAACGTTACAATTGCCTGTTTGTCTGTTCTCAGTAGTTTTGTGATATGAATGATGACATATTATGCTTATCGTATTATGAACTTTGTCTCTTTATCCTTAGCTGTCAATACAATGTGAAGAAATAGACAATACATTAGCCATGGTACATGGTCATATGTCTGGAACCTAGTTTTATTATGTACTTTGCAGTAAAATACAACTAATATTTTACATGGGTTCACCAGAATAAGTTCTGTATATAGACCAAAGCTATTTTGTTTGGTTTTGCTGCCTCCTTAATATCTTCTGTTCTGGTACTAATGTAAAAACTCAACTTTTCAGCAAGCTATGGAAAAAATGGTGGAACCGCCATCTTCTAAAGGTGGCGAGGCAACTATAACCGCAATGTCAGCTCTTGCTGCAGTGGGTCAGTACCTGTCCACTAACTGTGCCAAAAGCATGTTCCTGCATAATACAGGGTTGGTTGTTAAGGAAATCTCGTCCAAACTGCCTCATGATCAAGATATGCAAGCTCAAAACAATGTTATATCTGCGATCCAGGCACAAGTCCTTTCCCCAACAGAGACCCTTTGTGAAACAAGGACCGACATTGTTCGATGTCGTCAAGATATGCATGGTTTTGAAACCAGACTATCAGACATTTGCTATGTTGTTCAGGATCCTAGGTATAACACCCACAATGCAGCTATATCTCCCACGTGTCGGGGCCCGACTTAGAGGCATAGCCGCATGATAGTTTTGTCGCAAGAGGGGTAATCTTCACACAATCCCATGTATTTAATAGAAAGGGATAAAGAGTTGGTTTACAATCGCCACTTCAAACTATACATAAATAAGTCATACATCATCCAAATACACTCAAAGACCAACTACGGCCGAAATAAAGGAAGACAACCCCAAATGCTAGATCCCCCATCATACCAACTAGGCTCCACTACTGATCATCAGGAAATGAAATGTATTAACGGCCCGAATCCTCGTCGAACTCCCACTTGAGTTTGTTAGCATCACCTGCCCGGGTATCCTCGGTACCTGCATCTTCTTGGAAGTATCCGTGAGTCACGAAGACTCAGCAATCTCACACCAGTGAGATCAAGATTTATTTAAGCTTATGGGTAGGAGAAGGTAGTGAGGTGGAGCTGCAGTAAGCACTAAGCATATATGGTGGCTAACATATGCAAATAAGAGCGAGAAAGAAGCAACGCACGGTCGAGAAGCTAGAAGTCATCAAGAAGTGATCCTGAAGCTACTTACGTTCAAGCATAACACAAGACCGTGTTCTCTTCCCGGACTTCGCCGAAAAGAGACCATCACGGCTACACACGCCGTTGATTCCTTTTAATTAAGTTAAGTGTAAAGTTCTCTACAACCGGATATTAACAAATCCCCATCTACCACATAACCGCGGGCATGGCTCTTGAAAGTTTATACCTTGCAGGGGTGTCCCAATTTAGCCCATCACAAGCTCTCACAGTCAACAAAGGATATTCCTTCTCCCAAAAAGACCCGATCAGTCTCGGAATCCTGGTTACAAGACATTTCAACAATGGTAAAACAAGACTAGCAAAGCCACCCGTTGTGCCGACAAATCTCGATAGGAGTTGCACATATCTCGTTCTCAGGGCACATCGGATGGGCCAGATGTCGGGTTGGCATAGACCTTGGTTGCCCAGGGGACGCTGGACATCGCCCAGTTTGGACCAACACTCAGAGGAGCACTGGCCTGGGGGTTTAATATAAAGATGACCCTTGAGTCCGCGGAACCCAAGGGAAAAGACTGAGGTGGCAAATGTTAAAACCAAGGTTGGGCCTTGTTGGAGGAGTTTTATTCAAAGCGAACTGTCAAGGGCTTCCCATAACACCCAACCGCGTAAGGAACGCAAAAATCAAGGAACATAACACCGGTATGTCGGAAACTAGGGCGGCAAGAGTGGAACAAAACACTAGGCATAAGGACGAGCCTTCCACCCTTTACCAAGTATATGGATGCTTTAAAGTAAATAAGATCTAATAATGATATCCCAACATATCCATGTTCCAACATGGAACAAACTTCAACTTCAACTTCAACTAGCAACACTATAAGAGGGGTTGAGCAAAAGCGGTAACATAGCCAAACAACGGTTTGCTAGGAAGGTGGGTTAGAGGCTTGACATGGCAATATGGGAGGCATGATAAGCAAGTGGTAGGTAGCGCGACATAGCGATAGAGCAAACAACTAGCAAGGAAAGATAGAAGTGATTTCGAGGGTATGGTCATCTTGCCTGCAAACTTCTCAGAGTTGATGAAAGCTTGATCCTCGTTAGCGTACTCAACAGGTTCCTCATTCACGTACTCGTCTTCCGGCTCTACCCAAGGCCAAAACACAAGCAATGGAACAACAATCAATCACCGTGAATGCACAAGCAACATGATGCAATACATGGCATGATATGCAAGATATGATATGCAATGCATATGCGTGCTCCGGAAGGGAAAGAATGAAAAAGCATCAACTTGGCAAACCAAGTATGCTGCTGGAAAGATGAGATGATTTTGGTTGAAATCGATATAAAGATCACCAGAAACGGATGCACGGTTTGCAAAAGGCAAGCAAAACAAGGTTGATGCAAAACTGTGATTAACAGCATGATGGCACTTAGAATGCAACAAGAGACTAAGCTACTGCACTCCAACATATCAACAAAGAATATGGAAGTGATGTACAAGAGATGCTCGACAAAACATGAACGCAGAGCTATGGCTAAATCACACTAGAACAGGTACAAACAAGCATGGCAAAAGTGCAAAAGATATCAGGTTCACAGACTTAGTGAAAATACTAACATGTCAAAAACAACATCAGGAAGCATTGTTTAGAGCAAGAAAACAACATGTTGAAGAACATATCATAGAAAACAAAGGCATGGGAGGATTCTACTAAATGCATAGAACAAATGTCTCTTACTGAACATGAGCCAAAAAGGCACAGGACATATGATGGCACCCATGTAAACATAGCAAGTTTTATTAACAGTTTCAGACTTAGAAGAAAAACAGAGCATGGCATAAACAGATTTATGACGACAACTTTTCGAGCTCATGCCACTCACCACAAAGCATTTAATGACAAGATAAGCATACCAACAGAAATATGACAGGTTCATGAAGCTAACCGTGGCAAGAGAAAGTTAATAGGATGCATGGATCACTAGCAACAACCATGGCAATATTGATTAACATGTTAACATTCTGCTAGGAACATTTTATAGCAAAACTAGAGCAAGAAAATGGCATGCTAGATCAGTCCATAATTTCAACCAGGGGCATGGATGGACAGGGAATAACCACATGTTCAAAACATCCTTACTGAAGTATCTCAACATGGCAAACCAAGTATGCCGCTGGAAAGATGAGATGATTTGTTGAAATCGATATAAAGATCACCAGAAACGGATGCACGGTTTGCAAAAGGCAAGCAATACAAGGTTGATGCAAAACTGTGATTAACAGCACGATGGCACTTATAATGCAACAAGAAACTAAGCTACTGCACTCCAACATATCAACAAAGAATATGGCAGTGATGTACAAGAGATGCTTGACAAAACATGAACACTGAAATATGGCTAAATCACTGTCAGGACCCCGACTCAATGCCACATCGATCTAGCATGTAACACCCCATATCACTTTGCGGCCTCACGCACGGTATTCCCACGGGTGTCGCCTTACCTTTGCCCGGGACCGTTTGCGTCTTTTGGCACACGTATATTATAGTGTCGCTAGCATCCATATGGTAAGGAGCCCGGGCTGACATGGCTAGTCGTAAACCCAAAGTGGCACAAACTTACAGGGACAGGCATCCATGACCCAACATCGAACGTGTCGGTCATCAGCGAGTGAATCCAGGCTGTAGCACTGGGCTAGCAGGACTCCGGTGAACCGGGCTGTAGCGGGCTAACAGGACTCCGGTATTCATCGCGTGACATTTCCCCGAAGGGACAGACACAGGAACGAAGAAGGACACATGCCGGCCAGCCTAAGTGTTCCGGAGCAGTAGCAATCTACCAAGGCTCAATGGAAACACTAGGAGACATTTCCCGGTAAGAGAGGCTACTAAAGATAAACAACTAGATAGTCAGATCCCACACATACCAAGCATTTCAATAACATACACACAATATGCTCGATATGTGCAATACAACATGGCATCACAAAATGACTCTACGACTCAAGTATTTATTCAATAGGCTCCGAGGAGCGAGATATTACAAACATGGGTCTCATGACCCAACACTCAGAGCATACAAATCAAAGCACAAGCGGAAGCTATCATGTCTGAGTACAGACATCTATAAATGAAAAAGGCTGAGAAGCCTGACTATCTACCAGATCCTGCCAAGGGCACAAGATCGTAGCTGAGGTAACAAGCTAAACGCCGAAGTCCACGCGGAACTACTAGTGAGACTGAAGTCTCTCTGCAAAACATAAAATAGGCAAACGTGAGTACAAATGTACCCAGCAAGACATACATCAGATCTATCTACATATGCATCATTATCAACAAGGGGGTGGAGGGGTTTGACTGCAGCAAGCCAGCTTTGACTCGGTGGCTATCCTGAACTACGACTGCAAGTAACTCTTTTGAAGTGGTGCACACGAGTCCACATATTCACCATATCAATACACCACTATGGATCCGCTCCCGTCTCCCTACGAGAACGCCATCCATAGCACTCACGCTTATCTTGCGTATTTTAGAGTATCCACTTTCACTTGTCTATGAACTATGCAAGGGGTCCAAGTTTCCATATCCGAGGAATCCGGCTATTCGAATAGATGATGTTAACCCTGCAGGGGTGTACTTCTTCACACACGCTTTCGCCACTTACCGCCCTGTACACGTCATGTACCTCGGCAACCTTCAAGCGGAAGCCGGGCGAGGGAGTCGGCCACGACCTGACTAACCGAACAAGTCTCTAGTCCAGGTTTATCGCCTATTCGGGTTCCATCCGCAAGGAGATCCGGCCGGGGTGTCGCTCACGGCCCCAAACGATGTGAGCAGGGTTCCCAAGCCCACCACCCGGGTGCCACTTGGTACACCGTGCCACTGTGCCTAGTCTGTCCCAAGCCCACCTGTACCGGGTGCCACTTGGTAGACTACTAACACTACCTACAAACACCAGAAACTAGTTGCAACTCCTGGACAGAGATCATGTTGATTAATAAGTCGAGAGGGGTCGAGTTACCGGAACCCAATGTGTGGTAGTAACTGGTCATGGATCACAAACACAGAACTCAGTTCCTGAGGACGGCTGCAATGAGACAACCCACCATGTACTCCTACATGGCCTCTCACCGCTACCTTTACCAAATCGTGTTCACACACTTAGCTCACACACAGTAGGACATGTTCACACGCCTCTGATTCATCCCCGATGAATCAGACCTGACTCGACTCTAAGCAGTAGCAGGCATGACAAACAAACATGAATGAGTAGGCACAACAGGGCTCAAACAACTCCTACTCATGCTAGTGGGTTTCATCTATTTACTGTGGAATGACAGGTCATGCAAAGGATAAAGGGGTTCAGCTACCGCAGCAAGTAACAGATGAATCGATGTTGTCCTAATGCAGTAAAAGAGAGCAGGAGCGAGAGAGTGGGATTGTATCGGAATGAACAAGGGGGTTTTGCTTGCCTGGCACTTCTGAAGATAACATTGAGTCTTCATCAGTGTCAACGATCACATCATCGGTATCACGTCTATCGAGAGGGGACAAATACCGGCAACACAGAAGGGAACACAATCAATGCAATGCACAATATGATGCATGATCATGACATGGAAAAATGAATGTGTTTTGGGCTAATGCAACTAGCAACAGATTAAATGAAGTTGGTTTGAATACAAGATTCAAATTCAAACTCCATATGTGATTATTCAAATGCCATTTAATTGATTTGTGCTAAACAGCAGCTATAAGTTGTTCTAACATGCATGAAAATGGTACAGATGGATTCCTTGAATTTTTCTGATAATTTTTCATATATAAATTATTTAATTTGGAGTTACGGTTAATTTTCTATGATTTATTGAAGTTTAGGGCATTTTCTGAAATTTCCTGAATATTTAGAATTAAAATAATTCCAGAAAATGAATTATGGCATCAGCACCACGTCACTGTGACATCAGCAGAGTCAACTGGGCTGGCTCGGGTCAAACCTGACGTGTGGGGGCCACACATCAGTGACACAGGAGCTAATCCCGGTCAAACCCAGCGCTAACTGAGGTTTGACCAGGGGTGGGGCCCACAGTCAGTGGCCTAGGGGGTTGGTTAGGGCGTCATTAGCGCTAATTAAGCATGCCACGTCGGCAGTCGCCGGAGTTTCGCCGGCGACGACCCAAAACGCGGCGGAGACGCACCGGGGTGGCTCGGGTTTCGTCTATACTGCATCGTTCGGTGCGCCCTTTGGCTCTACGGAGAGCTGGCGCGATGGCGCGTCAGATGGTCGTGGTCTCCGGGCCTGGGGTGGCCGGAGTCGACGGCGGCGAGCTCGGTTGCGGCCGCCGGAGCTCGGGTGAGACACGGGCGACCACTAGGGGGCACAAGAGGGCGAGCTGCGGCAGGCAACGGGCTCGTGGAGACGTTCTGAGCACGATGGTGCACTCGGGTGGGAGCTCCAGTGGCTGCAGTGACGGCGGCGATGAGGTCAGCGGCGGCCGGAGTTCGGCCGCGACGGAGCTATGGCCTAGAGGTCGAAAGAGACCAGGGGAGAAGGGGAAGACGACTCGGGGCTCACCGTGAGTCCGTTTGGAGGGTCAGTGGGCTCGAGGGCGGCCGGAGTGCAGCGAATCGACAGCGACGATCCCCGGTGGCCAAGGAGGGGAACGGCGACGTGGACGGCGATGCAGGGCTCCCGGCGTTGCGCAGCTCCATGGAGAGGTCGGGGGCGTCGAGGCGGAGCCTTTGGTCACTCTGGTGGGGTGGAACGACGGTGGTGGCTACGACTGCGACGAGCGGCGGCGACAGCGGTCCTCGGTCGCGCGAGTGAGAGAGCCAGAGAAGAGAGAAGAAGGAATGGGGGAGAGTGAGAGCGGTCCAGGGGGGTGCGTGGCATCCTCAGGGCGACGGGGAGACAGGCAGAGAGGCAGGAGGTGGCCTGGGCGTGTGCCCGCGCGCTCCGGCCACGCGCCTGCGCCTACTGGCGCGAGGAGGAAGGCGACAGGGGGGGGGGAGTGGTGGGCTGGGCCGCTGCTGGGCTGCACAGTGTTGGGCCGCGGGTAAGCTGAGGTAAGTTCTCTCTCTCTGCTTTATTTCTGTTTTGTTTTATTTAATTTATTTTGCCACTGTTTTGAATTTAAAATAATTCAAACAATGCCAAAAACTCCTCTGAAAATATTTATGCTGCTTAATGGACTTTTCCAAAAGCACATAAAAATGTTTCGGGGTATTTGGAAATATATTCTATATAAGTTATGAATATAGTTCCAAATGCAATTAAAGTAATGATTTAAATTCAGTGCTCAAAATATTCCTCAAAAATGTTCATTATTTTTGGTTTGGTGCAAAACCCTTGCCAAAATATAACCAACATTATTTAAGGCCATTTTGAAAACATTGAATGCATTTTCCAGGGTTCTTTGCCCCTCTTTTATTTAAGTTTTTGAGGCTTCCAAAATTCCCTCAGTTCAAATTTCAGAATTTAAACATGATGCACACATGAAGCTAACCTAGAGCATTACCAAAAGCTAGGGATGTGACAACTCACCCCCACTAAACAAAAATCTCGTCCCGAGATTCAAGCGTAGGGTAAGGTGAAGGGGGAACGCAACTAGTACAATCTTCACGATCCAGGTTGCACTTCATAGGAACGTTGATTCGATCACCATCTTTGTCTTGTCGTCTTGCTCTGAGAACTCCAGCTAATCATGACAAGAAGAGGAAAAGAAAACTCTAGAAGGGTCGATCTTCTCGAAGATCGAACAACTCACGGAATGAGACATAGGACCATTTCTCGGGTTGAGACACGAGATACACATCGAGAGGGGTGGAAGAAACGGATGACGAAGGTTCACTAGGTGGACAACAATTCCACACTTAAGAAGGTGGTGATCGGTTGTCAACATAGCGAGGAGTTGAATTGCCATGATACCACGACGAAACATCCTGGAGGAGGGTGATTCATAGATTATTATCTTGAGTGGCAAAAAGAATTACTTTTGATTCAGAGATCATTGAAACTCTTCATACCAGCCTAAGGCAATTCACAACGATCGTTTGGAGAGGGTCGGTAGAATGGCATACTCGGACTTGGACGATGTGGATTACCTTGTTGAAGACAACGTAATGGATGAACTTGCTTACCACCGGAGATGGAAGAGACCCATGGTAGAATGGCACATTGGCGGTGCAAGCTAGGAACAAAATGCAAATGCTGGGAATGATTCTGGTAACTGGGGAAGAACCCAACATCAGAGAGTGAATTCACTGTTTGAATAGGTCATAGCATTTCCGAGGAAACTGAGAGCAAACCCAGCTAGTGCCGAGGATAACACGTAGCGCTTGTGCGTGCTCTCAAGAACTTGAGCATTTCCACAATCATCAAGGTTTTACCAACATCCGTGTCAAGGGTCCTGGCCACACAACTTACTACCCTGATGAATACCGGTGGAAGATGCAGATGCAAAGGAAGATAACACTTTCTCAGATTTCACCTTAGCGAGGCCAAGGAAACAAAATCTGGATGATCGACCGAGAGACATTTAGCACTCCGCTTCTAATGTTCTCCTTGACGTGCTAGTGTAACCCATTCATAGATATGGTTTGATAACTAGAACATCAAGTAAAGGTCGGACTTCGGGAGCAATAGAATCCATAAGGAACAGTTACGGAGGTAAATCCTACGAAATCCTTATGGGGAGGTGGCCAACTTCTTCAAACAAGATACTACAATAATAGGTCTTCCGGCTGGGTGTGTTGGCCACGACATCCACTTTACCGGTTATCGAGGGACCAATATTATAGTTCTTGGGAAATATTCCAACCCATCATATCTGCCTGAGATTCAGATCTGGTTGGTGTCAGGATATTCCAGACTCATCGAGTCTAGGAAGAAAAATGAAAGTTTGCAACACAAATCGACGAGATGACGTTGCGAGATTCTCGAGGGACGAACTGCGATAGCAAGCTCCAAAACATGAGCTGGTTCTGCTAAAACATGTGAACACGCTGTCCTAGACAAACATTATCACATGGTAGTCTTACAATAAAACACTACCGAGTTCAGGTGGGGAATCATAATCGAGGATATTGAAGTCTTGTGCATGACCTAGGATTAGCACATCAACTCCTTTTCCGTGAACAAATCAATCAGTGGCTTGGTGTGCTAGGATATACATATGGAATGGAGGTTGCAAGTCTCCGAACCCCAGAATACTTCGCACGTATGCATGACTGATTTGGGATGATTCCAAAGGAAACAACATTGACTTTCTCGAGTCCACGGCGGCAACTTGCATCCAGTGCACATGAACTAGAGGAAGTCTCTCCTTACATCCGAACATATGCTTCATGAGCTAGCATGAACAAATGCTTTCAAAAGTTTCCAACACTAGCTTAATGCTCAGCAAAATTATGGAGAAGGCAAGGATGTTGTCAATGGGCTCAACAACAATTCATCTGGGTTTCCTTTCAAAAGGAATTCCATAGTTAAGTGAACAAGTGATAGCATTGGTCAGACCCAAAAGATATAATGGTGTATGCTCGAAGGATCAACCACGAGTAAGACAACATTACGAATATCGTTGGTTCTGGTCTGATTGGATGATAGCCCATACTCAAATCAAAGATGGGGTAAGACAATAGGCCCAACAACTGATCACAGGGACCAATCGATGAAGATATCATCTTTCTTCAACACACACTACACAAGGATATCCCTTTGGAACGAACTAAGTCAGGCAAGCTTTTATCTTCCAACTCTCCAAGTTGTTGTCTAGCTTAACCCACTAGCTCCGAGATATCCATCACAGATTCTTGGAGAAAGGGTGGTTCACAAGAACCCGACTTGATCACGAGCTCAACATAGCAGTCAGGTGACAACCTGGTAATACTTCCGAGAAGACATTCAGAAAATCACGAACCACCGGTATGTTACTAAGATCGAGAACAACCTCGCCTTTCAGGGCAAGATGATATGATCAAATGAGCGAGGACTTGACAAAATCCTAACTCATCAATCGAAATGTGCACCAGGAAGATGGACAAGGTAGCACGATCAATCTTAGAATGATGATTCAAGAACCAACACGTTAAGAATGAGGTTATTGTCCATTTAACTACCAAGCAACGAGGTTGCTGGGAGTATTGATTTCACACATCACAATTCATTTGTCGGTATTCCGGTTGCATCAACACGAGGGCCGAGGAATGACTAATGATGGTGAGAAGTATCACTACGTCAAAATTCATGAGAGTTGGTGCAGTTCTCATGACAATTCTGACATAAAGGGGGTAATACTCCAAGGTAGAACAGAACCAAAAGCTGGATTGGCATTTGATCTGCGGAATACAACTACTTTGACCCAATCCTAGATATGGATGAGGTACTGGAGTTTGTTTCTCCAAGTCATTCAGGACAGAATGGCTTGACGGACCACAAGGGTAATAGGCATCGATAAACAAAGGTATGCATACCCTTGACTATCAATTGATAGACGAAGGTCAGTAGACAACTAAAGAGGGACAACTCAAAGGAACATATAATTTTCTGAGTTGTGGATGCATGGTTTAGCATGTTGAACCAAGTTCAACATGTTTCTTCCGGATAACCCATGCAGAAAGGTAGAACTGGCAGAGCCACAATATATAATGGAGAACTCATCAAAAATAATCCTGTTGTGATATTTCAGTTCAACGAGGAACTTCTGCCATAAGTAGTTCATGATATTTGGAAGAAGAAGATACCACGGACTTCAAGGACTATCGCAAAGGTTACTAATATCCTAAAGGCACTAGCAATTACTATCAACATGAAGTAGGTAGAGTGAATCTCGGGTTCAAAACCCAGAAATAGAATACCTACTAACTAAATGGCATCACGGGATGCTTTCGATAATGACGGCCAGAATCATCACACTGGGACACAAATCATGGCTAAATTACTAGATGATCCCCTAAGACACCTAGGGTCATAATACTAGCTCTAACATATATGTCAAGGCAATAAAGTACCTCAACTCACTGATTTGTGTGATTAATCTGACCAAAGGTACATCGGAGACAGGAGGAAGGGATTTGCAATGCATCAGACTCTTTGGAAACCTGGGATGACTCGGACAGCATAACGGCTGTAAATGCTCAGAAAAGATTTGAGACATTCACAAAATGGTGGCATAACCACTCAGAAGCACGATATCAAGGTTTCGAGATCAACAATTAACATACGGAAGTAGTAGAAACTGAACTCAAGCTTAAATCCAACAATCTTATAAGTCTACGGATTAGTAACACGTGATCCTGATAGAAAGAAGAGAAAGCCTAGTTCTTAATCCCCGTAGGAAAGATAAGATGACTCAGATCAGAAGGGCATAAGGTATAAGGAGTAAAAAGAGCCTTACGTTCCATCCCACAATCAATTCCCTTATATAACTAAAGAATTTCTAGACTCAACTTCGACCAGTTTGGCTTGATAATCCTACAGGCAGTCAAGCTCTGATACCAACGCTGTCAGGACCCCGACTCAATGCCACATCGATCTAGCATGTAACACCCCATATCACTTTGCGGCCTCACGCACGGTATTCCCACGGGTGTCGCCTTACCTTTGCCCGGGACCATTTGCGTCTTTTGGCACACGTATATTATAGTGTCGCTAGCATCCATATGGTAAGGAGCCCGGGCTGACATGGCTAGTCGTAAACCCAAAGTGGCACAAACTTACAGGGACAGGCATCCATGACCCAACATCGAACGTGTCGGTCATCAGCGAGTGAATCCAGGCTGTAGCACTGGGCTAGCAGGACTCCGGTGAACCGGGCTGTAGCGGGCTAACAGGACTCCGGTATTCATCGCGTGACATTTCCCCGAAGGGACAGACACAGGAACGAAGAAGGACACATGCCGGCCAGCCTAAGTGTTCCGGAGCAGTAGCAATCTACCAAGGCTCAATGGAAACACTAGGAGACATTTCCCGGTAAGAGAGGCTACTAAAGATAAACAACTAGATAGTCAGATCCCACACATACCAAGCATTTCAATAACATACACACAATATGCTCGATATGTGCAATACAACATGGCATCACAAAATGACTGTACGACTCAAGTATTTATTCAATAGGCTCCGAGGAGCGAGATATTACAAACATGGGTCTCATGACCCAACACTTAGAGCATACAAATCAAAGCACAAGCGGAAGCTATCATGTCTGAGTACAGACATCTATAAATGAAAAAGGCTGAGAAGCCTGACTATCTACCAGATCCTGCCAAGGGCACAAGATCGTAGCTGAGGTAACAAGCTAAACGCCGAAGTCCACGCGGAACTACTAGTGAGACTGAAGTCTCTCTGCAAAACATAAAATAGGCAAACGTGAGTACAAATGTACCCAGCAAGACATACATCAGATCTATCTACATATGCATCATTATCAACAAGGGGGTGGAGGGGTTTGACTGCAGCAAGCCAGCTTTGACTCGGTGGCTATCCTGAACTACGACTGCAAGTAACTCTTTTGAAGTGGCGCACACGAGTCCACATATTCACCATATCAATACACCACTATGGATCCGCTCCCGTCTCCCTACGAGAACGCCATCCATAGCACTCACGCTTATCTTGCGTATTTTAGAGTATCCACTTTCACTTGTCTATGAACTATGCAAGGGGTCCAAGTTTCCATATCCGAGGAATCCGGCTATTCGAATAGATGATGTTAACCCTGCAGGGGTGTACTTCTTCACACACGCTTTCGCCACTTACCGCCCTGTACACGTCATGTACCTCGGCAACCTTCAAGCGGAAGCCGGGCGAGGGAGTCGGCCACGACCTGACTAACCGAACAAGTCTCTAGTCCAGGTTTATCGCCTATTCGGGTTCCATCCGCAAGGAGATCCGGCCGGGGTGTCGCTCACGGCCCCAAATGATGTGAGCAGGGTTCCCAAGCCCACCATCCGGGTGCCACTTGGTACACCGTGCCACTGTGCCTAGTCTGTCCCAAGCCCACCTGTACCGGGTGCCACTTGGTAGACTACTAACACTACCTACAAACACCAGAAACTAGTTGCAACTCCTGGACAGAGATCATGTTGATTAATAAGTCGAGAGGGGCACTTAAGCATTCCAATGTGTGGTAGTAGCTGGTCATGGATCACAAACACAGAACTCAGTTCCTGAGGACGGCTGCAATGAGACAACCCACCATGTACTCCTACATGGCCTCTCACCGCTACCTTTACCAAATCGTGTTCACACACTTAGCTCACACACATTGGAACATGTTCACACGCCTCTGATTCATCCCCGATGAATCAGACCTGACACAACTCTAAGCAGTAGCAGGCATGACAAACAAGCATGAATGAGTAGGCACAACAGGGCTCAAACAACTCCTACTCATGCTAGTGGGTTTCATCTATTTACTGTGGCAATGACAGGTCATGCAGAGGATAAACGGGTTCAGCTACCGCAGCAAGTAACAAGTATATCGTTGTTGTCCTAATGCAGTAAAAGAGAGCAGGAGCGAGAGAGTGGGATTTTATCGGAATGAACAAGGGGGTTTTGCTTGCCTGGCATTTCTGAAGATAACATTGAGTCTTCATCAGTGTCAACGATCACATCATCGGTATCACGTCTATCGAGAGGGGACAAATACCGGCAACACAGAAGGGAACACAATCAATGCAATGCACAATATGATGCATGATCATGACATGGCAAAATGAATGTGTTTTGGGCTAATGCAACTAGCAACAGATTAAATGAAGTTGGTCTGAATACAAGACTCAAATTCAAACTCCATATGTGATTATTCAAATGCCATTTAATTGATTTGTGCTAAACAGCAGCTATAAGTTGTTCTAACATGCATGAAAATGGTACATATGGATTCCTTGAATTTTTCTGATAATTTTTCATATATAAATTATTTAATTTGGAGTTACGGTTAATTTTCTATGATTTTTAGAAGTTTTAGCTATTTTCTGGAATTTATAAATCATTTCCTAATTTATTTTAATTCTAGAAAGGAATTATTGCGTCAGCATGACCTCATGCTGACCTCAGCAGGTCAACGGGTGCCGTCCAGGTCAAACTGACCCGTGGGACCCATATGTCAGCGTCACAGTTAGTTAACAGGGGGTTATCTGCTTAATTAAAGGATTAGGGGGGGGTCGGGGCCCACTGGTCAGTGTTAGTGGCTAATTAGGTTTAGTTAATGGCCTGGGGCCCACACGTCAGTGAGAGAGAGGGGAGGGTCAAACCGGGCAGTGGGTCAACCCACGCCGGTCAAGGGTCAACGGTCGCCGGCGTTTAGCCGCCGGCGAGTCCCGACGCGGTAGTGCGCTGCGGAAATGGCCTATAGAGCGCCGTTTGGCGCGCGGAGCACGACTACGGGATGCGGACGCTCGTCCGCATCCAACCAGGGTGGTGGCGCGGCCGGGGAGTGGCCGGAGAGTGGTCGGCGACGAGCTTTAGCGGCGGCCGGAGTTCGGCGTTAGTGAGGACGGTACTGCGGTGTGCAAACGAGACGGTTGTCGCGCTAGTTTTACTCTACGGGACGTAACGAGTGCAACGGACGCATGCGTGGGACCAAAAGGTCACCGGGGCTTCACCGGCGACGAGCCCGTGCGGCGGAGCGTCTCGGCTCCGGTGGAGGGAGCGGCTGGGGCTCGAAATCGGACATGGGGTTAGGGGGAAACGAAGGCGGGGCTTACAGGGGGTCGATTGGAGGGCCCAGCGGCTCGGGGGAGACGTCGGAGGTGGCGAGCGGGTGCCGGCGATCTCGGGCGGCCGGAGATGGGGAAGACGGCGTGGGCGGCGATGCAGGGCTCCCGGCGTTGCGTAGCTCCATGGAGAGGTCGGGGGCGTCGAGGCGGAGCCTTTGGTCACTCTGGTGGGGTGGAACGACGGTGGTGGCTACGACTGCGACGAGCGGCGGCGACGGCGGTCCTCGGTCACGCGAGTGAGAGAGCCAGAGAAGAGAGAAGAAGGAATGGGGGAGAGTGAGAGCGGTCCAGGGGGGGTGCGTGGCATCCTCAGGGCGACGGGGAGACAGGCAGAGAGGCAGGAGGTGGCCTGGGCGTGTGCCCGCGCGCTCCGGCCACGCGCCTGCGCCTACTGGCGCGAGGAGGAAGGCGACAGGGGGGGGAAGTGGTGGGCTGGGCCGCTGCTGGGCTGCACAGTGTTGGGCCGCGGGTAAGCTGAGGTAACTTCTCTCTCTCTCTGCTTTATTTCTGTTTTGTTTTATTTAATTTATTTTGCCACTGTTTTGAATTTAAAATAATTCAAACAATGCCAAAAACTCCTCTGAAAATATTTATGCTGCTTAATGGACTTTTCCAAAAGCACATAAAAATGTTTCGGGGTATTTGGAAATATATTCTATATAAGTTATGAATATAGTTCCAAATGCAATTAAAGTAATGATTTAAATTCAGTGCTCAAAATATTCCTCAAAAATGTTCATTATTTTTGGTTTGGTGCAAAACCCTTGCCAAAATATAACCAACATTATTTAAGGCCATTTTGAAAACATTGAATGCATTTTCCAGGGTTCTTTGCCCCTCTTTTATTTAAGTTTTTGAGGCTTCCAAAATTCCCTCAGTTCAAATTTCAGAATTTAAACATGATGCACACATGAAGCTAACCTAGAGCATTACCAGAAGCTAGGGATGTGACAATCACACAAGAATAGGTTCACAAACATGGCAAAAGTGCAAAAGATATCGGGTTCACAGACTTGGTGAAAATACTAACATGTCAAAAACAACATCAGGAAGCACTGTTTAGAGCCAGCAAATAACATGCTAATGGAACATATCATAGGAACCAAAGGCATGGCATGATTCTACTTAATACATAGAAAAAATGTTCCTTACTGAACATGAGCCAAAAAGGCACATAAGATATGATGGCACCCATGTAAACATAGCAAGTTTTATTAACAGTTCAGACAGTAGAAAAACAGAGCATGGCATAAACAGATTTATGATAGAAACTTTGCGAGCTCATGCCACTCACCACAAAGCATTGAATGACAACATAAGCATACCAACAGAAAGATGACATGTTCATGAAGCTAACCATGGCAAGAGCAAGTTAATAGGATGCATGGATCACTAGCAACAACCATAGCAATATTGATTAACATGTTAACATTCTGCCAGGAACATTTTATAGGAAACATAGAGCAAGTGAATGACACGCTAGGTCACTCCATAATTGCAACCAGGGGCGTGGATGGATAGATCATAACCACATGTCCAAAACATCCTTACTGAAGTATCTCAAAATAAGCATGGATCTCACTATAGCATCAAGTTTACATGGCATCAAAATAATAGCAGGGAAAAGACTTAGCAAAATCCTAAGTCCCTGAAAACAGAAACATTATGGAGCCTACTTTGCATGCTTGTGCTAGTCACCAAATTGATCCAAAAAATACAACACTTGCACCTTTGTACAGATGGCATGTTGTAGTTCAAAACACGTGTAGACCTCATGCTCATATGATGCACACATCAAATGCAACAAAAATGACAAATCATCATGATCTGATAAGTACCAGCATCTAACATTTTATAGCACTCTCACACCAATTAAAAAGGCATAATAATGGGCAGTAACATGCATGGAAATGCTTCTAACATGAAGAGCTCAAGGAGGCCAACATTTCGACATATCATAAGCAAAATTTGGAGCCACGGTCCTCGAGATATGATGCGTTGAACACAGGCATAAATCATTGTAGAAAAAGACAGTGGGAAATTCGGGGTCAACCTCCTCCCAGATCTAGGGTGAGCATGGATCCCGAGGTTGGTCGGAGATGTCGCCGGAGATGAGGAGGAAGCTGGCCGGAGCTCGAAGGGGAGGTCACCGGCGACGTGGGGTGGCCGGATCCGGGTGGCGCTGGGTGGCGAGGCATCGAGCGAGGCGAGGAGGCGGCATCGAGCGAGGCGAGGAGGCGGCACTGGGCAGCGAGGCGGCGGCGATGGGCGGCGAGCTCAGTGGGCAGCGAAGTGGCGGCGCCCGTGAGGGACGGGCGACACAGGCGGCGGGGACGGGCGGCGTGGCGCGGGACGGGCGGCGGTGGTGGCGCGCGGGCCGGGAGGGCCCCGCGCGGGCCTGGCGGGCCGGCGGCGGAACCATGTGGCGGGACATGGTTGGCTGCTGGCGCGGCAGTGGATGCGTCCGGTGCCATCTGGAGGTGTCCGGCGCGGAGAGAGGAGCGGGGCTAGGGTTTGGACCCGGAAATTTGGCGGGGATGCACATATTTATAGGTAGAAGGAGTTTGGAGTGTCCCAATGAGGTGTGGTTTTCGCCCACACGATCGTGATCCGACGATGGAGGACATGGAGATGGTTTAGATGGGTTATTGGGCTGTTTGGGAGGGGTGTTGGGCTTCAACACACAAGGGGCTTTTGCAGTCACCCGGTTAACCGTTGGAGAATCAAACGGTCTCCAAATGGAACGAAATTTGATAGGTGGTCTACCGGTGGTGTACCAAGGCCACATGACAAATCTCGGCCCATTCCAAGAACGTTTAACTCCCGCTCATGAAAAGACACAAGAGGGGTGCGCCGGTGCATGTGGGAGTGTCGGATTGCGAAACGGACAACGGGGAAAAGGTTCGGATGCATGAGACGAACACGAATGCAAATGCGATGCACATGATGACATGATATGAAATGCATGACATGAACAAAATGCAAAACAAAGACAAAACCCAACCACGAAGGAAATCTCATAACTTAAAGCTGAAAATGGGAAGAGTCGGAGGTACAAATATGGCAAGTTACATCCGGGGTGTTACACTAGGAGAAATGAAGGCAAAGGTTATGGTGCTCCATCAGATAATACAACATGAAAACATAACAGTCAGGTCAAATGAACTGAGCTTCTGAACTTTTGGTGGTGCATTTATCTGCCAGACTGTTAACTTTTATGCCAACCTTCCTTTTGTTTTATGGTTGTAATTTGTTTTGTTTAGATACAAAATTTGTTCTTAACGTGCAGCCACCGGCTGAAGAAAACAGCAAACCATTTTTGTATAGTGTAGGGTGTTCCCTATATTTGCACTGGTGGCGATCTTTGATGCCCAGTGGATATAATCTGTGAAATCGCCTTCATAGCCTAGCGATCGTTTCGTGCTTATTTATTTCTTAGTCTTTGTTTTCCCTGGTTTGCTAGTGGCCGCAACAACCATGGGCCATATACGGACCGTGGTAACCATGACCCTGCTACGGGTCGTAGGATCCATGGGCCTCCTACGGACCGTCTTTAAATGGGCCTCCAACACGGTCGTAGAATCGGTGGGCTCAGGCCGTCAAATAAATGAGTCTACATGGGCCATAAACGGGCATAATTGGTATCGTCCTAGCATGGTAATGGGCCGTTAACAGGCTGGAGGATAACAAAGGCTTAATTCTATCGCAGGCATAACGAGTCATTGATGCGCCAGAATATAGGACGGGCTGGAAACGGTGCAATGGGTTAATAAGCCAGGAATGGGCCGACTCTTGCCACAGGCTGAATTTGGCCCATTAGGGGAACAGGCCAGTAACGGGCCGGAAGTAATCGAGGGCCGGAAAGGAGCCCAAGAACGTATGGGCCGTCAGTAGGCCGAAAGCTAACACTGGCTGGAAACGGCCCATGTGAATCATGGGCCGTTAACGGGTACAAAGAAATTTACTGTTCATTCTGGGCTAGAGTCACCGTGGGCCTTAAAAGCGCCTAAAGATACGAAGGCCTCATATGGGCCAAAAGGCGTCGTGGGCCATACATGGGCCGAAAGTGAAATGGGTTGGTGTTATATTCGACGGCCCACATGACATTGTTGGGCCGATTTCGTGTAGGCCCTAACGGGCCGTGAGTTACCGGGACGTAAAATGGGCTATTTGCGAAGAGACCATTAAGAGGCTTTTCATGGGCCAGCCCGCTAACTTTTTACCAAGTCAAACAGGCCAGCCTTTGTAAGCTAAATGGACCAGTGGTGGGTTATCGCATGTGTCGACATATCATAGGCGCCTATCTGATCCACTAACAAGCTGACACGTGTTTCCTCCGGCCAATCAGAATTTTACACGTGGAAATTTCCCATTGGTCCGGGCTGTTAACGGGTTATCAGATCCAAAACAGGACCCAATAGCTTAACGATGACCCGTTAAAAAATGGTGGATGCCATGTGTCGGTCACCCTTGACGAAGAACTTCCGTGACGCGCAATTTATCGTCATGGAAGTGGACACTTCCGTGATGATAATTTTGGTAATGTCATGGAACACTTCTATGACAACACAGGTATGACTATCTTGATTCTGTCATAAAATCGTCATGGATGTACATGCATGACAGAAAACGTGACCTACTGTGACAAACATGTATCATCACGGAAGTGTCTTTTTTTTGAAGTGAGAGGTAGCAACACCTTTAGCTCTCAACAATAGGACATGTTCATCACCATTCCAATCCATCATAGATGAATCACACCTGGCACAACTCTAAGCATAGCAGGCATAACAAGCAAAACGTGAATGAGTAGGCACATCATGGCTCAAACAACTCCTACTCATGCTAGTGGGTTTCAACTATTTACTATGGCAAAGACAGGTCATGCAGAGGAAAGGGGTTCAGCTACCGCAACATGTAACAGTTGAAACGTTGTTGTCCTAATGCAGTAAAGGAGAGCAAGAGCTAGAGAGTGGGATTGTATCAGAATTTTCAATGGGGGTTGCTTGCCTGGCACTTCTGAAGATAGTATAGTTCTTCATCGGTGTCATCAAACTCATCATCGGAACTACGTCCACTGAGAGGGAACAAACACCGACAACAGAGAAGAACACAATCAGTGCAATGCAACAATAGGATGCATGATCATGACATGGCGATCTGCTGTTGATTGAGCTAATGGAACTATCAACCATATTAAATGAAGTTGGTTTGAACCAAAGGTTCAAATTCAAACTTCATATGTGATTACTCGAATGCCATTTAATTCATTTGACCTAATCAGCAGGTTTAACTTGTTTTATCATGCATGAAACTAGTGCCATTGGATAGATTGGATTTTTTTGATCATTTTTCATATATAAATTATTTTATTCTGAGCTACGGTTAAATTACTATGGATTTTTGAAGTTTAAAGCATTTTCTAGATTTTCTATTTATTTAGAAGTTAACTAATTCCAAAAAATGAATTACTGCCTCAGCACTGCGTGACCATGACGTCAGCAAGTCAACGGGCGCTCTAGGTCAAACTGACTAGTGGGACCTACGTGTGAGTGTCACAACTCATTACTAGAGTTAATTAGTGTTAATTTAATCCTAACTAAAAGTGTTAGTGGGGCTTGGCCCACACGTCAGTGACCTAAAGGGGTTCTTAGGTTAGTGTTAATCGGCGATTAGCCGGGGTTTAGACCGTCGGAGAGGTGCCGCGGTGGCAGGGTGGCTCGGGAATCGCCTGCAGGGCACGGCTCGACGCGTGGGCGACACCGTTGACTGGAGGCGGAGCTAGGCCAAATGGTCACCGAAGACGATGACAGTGACCAAAACAGTGGCTGCCGGAGCTCGGCCAGGATCGGCGACTCACTACAGAGTGCTTCTGGATGAATGGATGGGTGCTACATGCTCCTGGATCCGTGCTAAGCTCGGTGACACGCTCAGGCATGACGTGCATGCACCCTAGCTGCGACGGATAGCCGGCGATGGTGAGATCTTGGGCCTGACGGCCCGATGGGTTAGAGGGAAAAAACGAAGGTGACGTTAGGTGGTAAAGATTTAAGGGCTCACAGTGCGTCCGATGGTGGTCTCTGTGGCCTCGGGGAAGTGTTGAAGGTGAGGAACGTCCACCGGTGATCTCGGCCTTCAGAGGTTGAAGAAGAGGTCGGTGTCGAGGCTGCAGTGCGTCCCGAGTTGTGTGGCTCGGCTTGGAGGAAGAGAACAATGAGGCAGAGCGTTTTGTCATGGTCGTGAGGCGAGGCGTAATCGGTGGATGTGGTGGCAGCGGACGACTTCGACGGTGACGCTCGGGTTCGCATGAGAGAGCGAACCAGAGGAGAGGACGAGTGGACAGACCAGGGGGTCGGGGGGTTGCATGGAAGCGACAGGGGAGGCCAGGGGCAGGCAGGCAACCAGGAGGTGGTTCGGCATGTGCTTGCAGGCACCAGGTACATGCTCGTCCTTCTGTCCGAGGAGGAAGACGACAGGAGGAGTTGCGATGGGCTGGGTCGAAGCCGAGCCGCCAGGTAAGTCCAGGTAAGTGGCCCAGTAGCCTTCTCTCTCTATTTTATTTCTCTTTTCTAATTTTTTCATTTTTGATTTAGTAATAATACTAAACCATTTCCAAAACTCCTGAAATTTTTTGTTGACATGTTTTGAATTATTTCCAACAACCCTCTAACTCAAAAATCCAGAATGGCCTAGAAATATGTGCACTATTTTCGTCAGAGGGTTGGACCAATTTAAAGATGATGAACTTTTGTGAAAGGCATTTTGGGTTCATTGAAATCATTTTTAGTTGATCCTAGTATTTTCTGGGGGGTGCTGGGGTTTGTTGATCCCCATTTCAATTTTCAAATAATTTAAACATGATTCATGGATGCATATCAATGACAAGCAAAGGTTAAAGCTAGGGCTATGGCAACTCACCCACACTAAACAAGAATCTCGTCCCGAGATTCAAGACGTAGGATATGAAGATAGAGGGGACACAAAGGTAACACAATCTTCACGATCTAGATTGCACTTCATAAGAATGCTGATTCATTGCATCATATTGGTCACGATGTCTTTGCTTTCGAGGTCTTCATCCAACATGACGATGATAGAAAAAACAACTCTACAGGAATCGATCTCCTTGAAGATCGAGCACTCAAGATCAACTCATGGAGTCAGACATAGGAACATCTCTTGAGTTGAAACATAAAACACACATCAGGAGCAATGGAAAGAGGTAGAAATGACAAGGTTTAGTTGGATGGGCAAAAATTCCACGCTAAAGAAGATGGTGCATGATTTTAGGATAGCGATGAAATAATTGCCATGATTCCATAACGGGGCACCTTAGAAGAGGTGACTCGTAGGATTATTCCCGTAAGTGGAAAAAAGAATTACTTTTGATACAAAGATCATTGAAACTCTTTATACCAGCCTAAGGCAATCACAATAAATCATTGAAGGAGTTCCAAAGAATGACATATTCGGACTAGGATGGATGATGTCGACTACCTGGTTGAAGACAACGCAATGGATGATTTTAACTTATCATTGGAAATGGATGAGACCCATGGTAGGACCACTTTTGAAGATGATCCTGAACAACAATCACTGAGAGGGGAAGCCCATGGGAAATTGGCAGAATGGAAGGTGCAAGCTGGGAACAAAATGCAAATGCTGGGAATGTTCCAACCATCATATCTGCCTGAGATTCGGATCCGAATTGTCTGAGAAGAAAGTTTGCAACACAAAACGACGAGATGACGTTGTAAGATTCTCGGGAGATGAACTATGATAGCAAGCTCCAAAACATGAGTTGGTTCTTCTACATACATGTGAACACGCTGTCCAAGACAAGCATGACCACATGGTAGTCTTACAAAAAACGCTACCGAGTTCTAGTTAGGAATCATCATTAATGATATCAAAGTCTCCGCGTGAAAGTCTAAAGGATTAACACTTTAGAACAGACTTGTTTATCTTGAACAAATCAATCAGTGGCTTGGTGCACTAGGGAATACATATGGAATGAAGATGATCAGTCTATCAGACCATAGAATACTTCGCACATGCATGAATGACTTGGGATGATTCCAGAGGAAGCAAACCAATCTTTCTCGGATCCATGGCGGAAACTTACATAAGTGCATGAGAATTAGAGGAAGTCACTTCTTTCAACAAAACATATGCTTCATGACCTAGCATGAAGAAATGCTTTCAAAAGTTTCCGACACTAGCTTAATGTTCAACAAAATCATGGAGAAGATAAGGATGTTGTCGATGGGCTCAACAATAATTCATCTAGGTTTCCATATAAATGGAATTCCATGACAATGTGAACAAGGTGGTAGCATTGGTCAGACCCAAAAGATATATAATGGTGTATGCTCGAGGAAACAACCACGAGTAAGACAACATCAAGGACATTGTTAGTTCTGATTTGATTTGACGATAGCTCATGCTCAAATCAAATCTTGGACAGACAATAGATCCAACATTTGGTCACGAGGATCAATTGATGAAGATATCACCTTTCTTCAACGCACAAACACAAACAAAAGATATCCCTTTGAATGAACTAAGTCAGATAAAGCTTTCATTTTCCAACTCTCCAAGTTGTTGTTTAGCTTAACCAACCAGCTCAGGGGCATCCAACAAAGATCCTTGGAGAAGGGGTGGTTTAGAGGAAAACCGACTTGATCACGAGCTCAACATAACGGTCAGGGAACAACCAGGTGATACTTCTGAGAAGATATTCGGAAAATCACGAACCACCGATATGTTACTAAGCTCGAGAACAATCTTGCTTTCCAGGGCAAGAAGATATGATCGGATAAGCAAGGGATTGACACAATCCTAACTCTTTGATCGAAGAGTGCACCAGGAAATATGGACTAGTTAGCACGATCAATCTTAGGATGATGATTCAGTAACCAGCACACTAAGAATGAGAGTATTGTCCATTAACTACCAAGCAACGGAGTTGCTAGGAGTATTGATTTCACACATCAAAATTTACTTGTCGGTATTATGGTTACAATAACACGGAGGCCAAGGGATGAACGATGATGGCGAGAAGTATCAATGTATCAAGAGTTCATAGGAGGTGGTGCAATTCCCATGGCATTCTTGAAATAAATATGGTAATACCCCAAGGTAGAACAGAACGAAAGCTAGATTGGCATTTTGATCTGCAGAATACAACTACTTTGACCAGTCCAAGAAATGGGTGAGGTGCGGGGGTTTGTTTCTCCTAGTCATTCTGAAATAGAATGGCTTGACAGACCACAAGAGTAAAAGGCATCGATGAACACGAATGCACACATACTCTTGACTATCAACTGATAGAAGAGGGTCGGAATACAACTACAAAAGGAACAACTCAAGGGAACACATAACTTTCTGAGTTGTGGATCATAGATTAGTATGTCGAACAAGGCTCAACATATTTCTTCTAGATAACCCATGCCGAAGAGGACGGACTAGCAGATTTACAATGTGGAATGGAGAACTCATCAAGAGCACTCTGGTTGTGATCTTTGATTCAAAAAACTTCTGCCATATTGGTTCATGGTATTGGAAGAATGATATACCATGGACCTCGAAGACTATCACAAAGGTTACTAATATCATAAAGGAACGATCAAACACTACCAACAGGGAGTAAGTAGAGTGAATCTTGGGTTCAAGAACCCAGAAATGGAATACCTACATACTAAATAGCATTCACTACAAAGAAAGACACATCCGTGACATTTTGGGCCGAACGAATTTTTTTTGTCATACATATGACACTTCTATGATGATAATTGTGACAAAACTCGGTATCATCATAGATTTGGTGGGCTCCTACTTCTATGACAAAAAATCATGACAGAAAATGTGCTTTTTGTCCTGGGCGGGCCGGAGACGCAACTGCATGACATTCTTTGGGCCGTCCATGACGGAAAAAACCATGGTAGAAGAGAGGGCGAGGAGAATTTCGGGGAGTTCCCGGTTACGGTGGGAGGTCGGGGGCCGAGTGATGCGCGTTTCTCTCGTACACGTACGCACGTGTGTGGGAGGCGTTGGCTCTAACTGAACCCGAGCGAGGCGTTGGGCTCTAACTGAACCCGAGCAATTGCACTGCAGGCTACGCGTTACTGAACCCGAGCTGTCGATCGATGGCTGTTAACTGAACCCGATCGAGCGATTCCTTCGCTACTGCTGCTAACTGAAGCCAATCGGTTGGATGAACAGTGAGCGTTGCGAGGGGGTTGGATGAACAGTGAGCGGTGGCGTTGCCTCTGGATGAACAGGACCCCGTGGTGTGGAGGGCTGGATGAACAGTAGACGGTGGAGGGGTGCCCGTGGAGGGGTGGTTGAACAGACCCCATGGTGTGGAGGGCTGGATGAACAGTAGACGGTGGAGGGGTGGTTGAACAGTAGCCGGTGGAGTAGCGCGTGGTGGAGGCTCGATGAAAAGGAGCCTGTGGAGGCTGGAGGAGGTCGACGGTAGCCCGTGGAGGCTGGAGGAGGTCGACGGTAGCCCGTGGAGGCTAGAGGAGGCCGACGGTGGAGATGAACAGTATCCCGTGCAGTCCCGTTTTGCGGTACGCCACACCCCTCCCGATGAACAGGACCCCTTTTCGACCATAGGAGGTCCGTTTCATCCATTTTGCGGTACGCCACACCCCTCCCGATCAGCAGGAACCCTATTTCGATCGTAGGAGGTCTGTTTCCTCCGTTTTATGGTACGCCACACCCCTCCTGATCAACAGGACCCCCGTTTCGACCGTAGGAGGTCCGTTTCGTCCGTTTTGCGGTACGCTAGACCCCTCCTGATGAACAGGATCCCGTTTCAAACGTGGCCGGTCGAACACAAGGCCGTTTCCTCCATTCTGCGGTACGCCAGGCCTCGTTTCCATCTCCTGTTCCATCCAAGCCCTCCCGATGAACACGACCACGCATTCCGTTCCGACCCAGCTGGTTGGCTCCCACGCGTTCTGTTGCCTCCCGATGAACACGACGCATTCCGTTGCCTCCCCATGAACACGACGCATTCCATTGCCTCCCCATGAACACTACTACGACACTGTTTCTCCGTTCCGACCCAGCCATGTCAACGAGCCCTTGCCGTATGTATGCACAAGTACGCGTTCGAGACCCTGCCCGTATGTACACATATGTGGCCATATTTTCTTTCTTGCACCCTGGCCGCTGTACGTACGTGTACATGCTACGTGCGCACCTATACTACGACACGTGCTGTAGCGACCAGACCTCAAACAGTCTGATCTCTATGCTCTGGTGTCATCCCTGGATCAGTAATGCTGACACCACACAGTACCCGGAGGATTTATAGCAGAGTGGCAATCACACACTTATTACATCGATTGTCTCCATAGAGAACTTACTACAATAAATATGGCTTAAGGCCATATTATAACGATAACAGCGGAAGGCTTGGAAGATAAGTGAGTCCATCAACTCCAACAGCATCACTGAGTATAGAACCATGACCTAAAAACTCCTTAATCGTTGTCTGAAAAGTCTGCAACATTAATGTTGCAGCCCGAAACGGGTCAGCACATGGAATATGCTGGCAATGTAACACATAGAGAGCAATGGAATGAAATAGCTATACTATATGCATATTTGACTGGTGGAAAGCTCTATGGTTACGGTTTTGCGTAAAGCCAATTTTTCCCTACTTCAAAGGAATAAATTTAATTACTATCATGGTAGTTGTTAAACATTGAGAATGGTTGACAGCATTCTCAATCCCAATTAAGCATCATCATTAAACAAAACCCAACAAAATTAATTTAGAGTAACATGTTGAGATTCACACGATAATCCATGTACTAGATACTCAAGATGTCCATAACCGGGGACATGGCTAACCATGATTAGTTTATTACACTCTGTAGAGGTTTGCGCACTTTTCCCCACAAGACTCGATCGCCTCCATTTGGTTTCTCGCACTACATGGTGTTTGAGAAGACGGATGACCAAGACATAGTCTTTCAGAAGCGCTAGCACCTTACGATCGGGTAGACCGTACCACCTACATCCCCTACATCTGCTAGTCTACCACTGTAAGAATTTGCACGACTTAGTCAACTATGCTAGAGCCCATAATAGCTTGTGGCTGCACACGGAAGTTTCTAGTATGAATAGTCTCATGATCCCTTTGAGCCTGGGTGGCGGTCCAAAAGAAAACAGGCAAGTCCTGGAATACCCAGGTGCCTCAATCTACCCAGATGTGTGTTTAAGTCGCCACCTTAGATAAACCATTAATTAATAAACTCACATCTGTCATGGATATCACTCACCCAATCCACGTCTACTAGCATAGCATGGCATAATAAGCAAACGTAGAAGTAACTCCCAAAGGTTTGATAATAAACAAGTAATAGGTACTACCTCATCTAATTCCCATCCCACAATTTAATTAGAGCCTAGTCATGCAATGTGTGAGGATTGATCTAATGCAATAAAACTGGGTAGTAGAAAAGGTATGATCAAAGTGTTACTTGCCTTGCTGATGATCCGGGAAACCTAGCAATTCGAAGTAACAGGCGGCGCACTCCGAGTATTCTATCACAGACAAACAAACAAGCATACAATAAGTACTCATCTAATGCACAGGTAAAACTCAAATAAGAGATCAAACCAGAAGGTTCAACTTAAGAACTCCAGTTGGCAAAAGAATCAAATCAAACAAAGCAACGAAAGTCAAACGGCGAAAGAAAACAACTTCGTTCTACAAATCTGGATCTAGGGCAAATTTTACAGTAGCAAAATCTTGTTTAAGTTGGTTAAACGGATAGAGGGTTTCAAGACGAAACTCTAGGTGCTTGAAACGCCTGATTCCGATAAACGAGCGAAAAGTTATACTAAAACGAAAATGGGATCAGGAATCGTGATCAGAAAAATCACGGATTTAATCTGACAAAGAGAAAAACGACGAACGTTCGCTGGAACGAACGAACGGACGAACGCTCGCTATTTAAATAAACCGTAAAAACCAATCTATTTAAAAAAACCGAATTTAAAAAACCGACGAAAAACCGATCGGTTTTCTCAAAAAAACCGGGCACGGATTTCGAGGCGGCGGCGAACCTCGCCGAGCGTGCAGCGGGGCGGCGGCGGCGCGTGCGGCGACGGTGGCGCATGCGGGGCGGGGCGGCTCGGGCGGCTCGGGGCTAGGGTTTGCCCGGGTGGGCTGCCCCGGCTTATAAAGCCTGCCGGGCCAGAGTCCCGGACGGACACGGCCCGGTTAGGTCGGTTCAGTTTTTTTTTTATAATTTCGCTCGGAAGAAAAAAATAAAAATAAATACTAAACGGACTCCAAAAATTCCGAAATAAATTTTCACGGGCTTCTAAAATCAAGCCGCACAAGGTGAACATTTATTTGGGACCTAAATGCAATTTGAAAAACGCACATTTTTCCTAAATTCAAATAAAACACCGAAAAACTCCGAAATAAAATCTTATTTATTTTATTACTTAATCCTAAATATTTCTTTATTTTGGGAAAGTCATTTTATTCCCTCTCTCATATATTTGTAATAGAAATAATTGATGATAAAATAAATAAAATCAAATGATCCTATTCTCAAAATTTGAGAAAACTCAAATATGAAATGAACGAAATCCTCAACTCTCTCCATGGGTCCTTGAGTTGCTTAGGATTTCTAGGATCAACCAAAATGCAAAATAAAATAGGATATGCAGTGATGGTCTAATGTATAACATTCCAAATTGGAAATTTGGGATGTTACAAACCTACCCCCCTTAAGATGAATCTTGCCCTCGAGATTCGGGTTGGCTAGAAAATAGGTGAGGGTGGTCCTTGAACATATTTTCCTCTCGCTCCCAGGTGGCTTCATCCTCCGTGTGGTGGCTCCACTAAACTTTGCAAAACTTGATAACCCTGCTGCGAGTGACTCGACTGGCAAACTCGAGAATCTTAATTGGTTTCTCCTCGTACGTCAAATCGTTATCCAACTGAATAGTTTCCAAAAGCACTGTGTCTCTCAAAGGTATGTCAGCCATCTCCGCGTGAAATTTCTTTAACTGAGAAACGTGGAACACATCATGAACTCCTGACAATCCTTCGGGCAATTCCAACTTGTAGGCCACTTCTCCCATACGCTCCAAAACTCGATAAGGTCCTACAAATCGTGGCGCTAACTTTCCTTTAACTCAAAAACGCTTTGTTCCCCGAAATGGAGATACTCGAAGATAAGCTCTATCTCCGACTTCGTAAACTGTCTCCTTACATTTAGAATCTGCATAACTTTTTTGTCTGGTCTGGGCTACCTTGAGCCTATCGCGAATCAACTTCACCTTCTGTTCAGACTCTTTAATCAAGTCAGGTCCAAACAACTGGCGGTCTCCAACTTCGTCCCACGATAACGGTGTCCTGCACCTCCTTCCGTACAAAGCTTCGAAAGGGGCCACCTTTAAACTGGTTTGGTAACTGTTGTTGTAAGAGAACTCTGCATATGGCAAATTATCGTGCCAACTAGATCCATAATCTAGCGCACAAGCTCTCAGCATATCCTCCAAAATCTGATTGACTCTCTCGGTCTGTCCATTTGTTTGTGGATGAAAAGTTGTACTGAATTTTAGCCTGGTACCCAAAGTTTCGTGCAACTGCTTCCAGATCTTTGAGGTAAACTGGGTTCCTCTATCTGATATGATACTCCTTGGAACTCCATGCAAACATACGATCCTGGTCATGTATATCTTTGCCAACTTAGCACTGGTGTAAGTGGTCTTTACTGGGATGAAATGAGCTACTTTCGTCAATCGATCAACTACAACCCAAATCGAGTCATAGCCTGAATGAGTCCTGGGCAATCCCGTGATAAAATCCATGCCTACCTTATCCCACTTCCATTCGGGTATCGGCAATGGTTGTAACAATCCTGCTGGCTTCTGATGCTCTGCCTTTACTCTCTGACATACATCACAAACTGCTACATACTCCGCAATATCCTTCTTCATTCCGGTCCACCAGAAAATATCCTTCAGATCCAAGTACATCTTGGTATTTCCTGGGTGAATTGAATACGGTGAATCGTGTGCCTCTTGCAAAATCAACTTCCTGATCTCCGGGTCATTGGGCACGTAAACGCGGTCTTCAAACCATAGGGTATCGTGCTCATCCTCACGAAATCCTTTAGCTTTTCCTTTGCTCAGTTTCTCCTTAATAGCGGCAATCTCTTTGTCGGTCTTCTGAGCTTCCCTGATTCTATCCATCAAGGTCGACTGAATCTCCAATGCTGCTACATAGCCTCTCAGAACTATTTCCAAACATAGTTCACGAAGATTTACTACTAACTCACTTGGTATTTCTCCCGTCATTAACGTATTGACATGGCTCTTACGGCTTAATGCGTCAGCTACTACATTAGCATTTCCGGGGTGATAATGCAATTTCATATCATAATCCTTGATAAGCTCCAACCATCTCCTTTGTCTGAGATTTAACTCCTTTTGTGTGAAAATGTACTTCAAACTCTTATGATCCGTGTACACCTCACAATTGGTTCCAATGAGGAAATGTCTCCATGTTTTCAATGCATGCACTACGGCTGCTAACTCCAAATCATGCGTGGCATAATTCAACTCATGAGGTTTCAGTTGTCTTGAGGCATATGAAACAACTCTCCCTTCCTGCATAAGCACTGCTCCAAGTCCTCGACGTGAAGCGTCGCAATACACCTCATAATCCTTGGTCTGGTCTGGCAAAATCAACACTGGTGAGGTAACCAAGCGTTTCTTCAACTCCTGGAAACTAGCCTCACATTCCCCTATCCATATGAACTTGGTATCTTTCTTTAACAACTCTGTCATAGACTTCGCAATCTTTGAGAAATTCTCAATAAATCTCCGGTAGTATCCCGCGAGTCCAAGAAAACTCCGGATCTCTCCAACTGTTGTTGGGGCTTCCCACTTGGTCACGGTATCAACTTTAGTGGGATCAACTGCTATACCTTCTCCAGATATAACGTGTCCGAGGAATCCTACTTCCTTCAACCAAAACTCACATTTGCTGAACTTGGCATATAATTGATGTTCTCTAAGCTTTCCAAGTACCAAACGCAAATGCTCCTTATGCTCCTCTTCATTCTTCGAATAAACCAGGATATCATCAATGAACACTATGACGAACTTATCCAAGAACTCCATAAACACTTTGTTCATCATGTTCATAAAATAGGCAGGTGCGTTAGTCAGACCAAATGACATAACTGTATACTCGTACAGCCCATACCTGGCGGTAAAAGTTGTCTTAGGAATATCCTGTTCTCGAATCTTCAACTGGTGGTATCTTGATTGCAGATCAATCTTGGAAAAAACCTTAGCTCCTTGCAATCGATCAAACAGATCGTTGATCATTGGTAGTGGGTACTTGTTCTTGATCGTTACTTCATTCAATCCTCGATAATCAACAACCATCCTTAATGATCCATCTTTCTTCTCCACTAGTAGTACTGGCGATCCCCAAGGCGAAGAACTTGGGCGAATATATCCTTTATCCAGTAACTCCTTAATCTGCTTCTTAATTTCCACCAAATCCTTTGCTGGCATCCTATATGGTCTCTTAGATATTGGCCCTGTGCCTGGCAATAGCTCAATCAAAAACTCAATATCTCTATCCGGTGGCATGCCTGGCAACTCCGCTGGAAATACTTCAGGAAAATCCCTTACCACTGGTAGTTCCTCCTGCACAACTCCTGTTTAGCAATTTACTCGGGTCCTCTTTGGCACATGCCGGGATACATACTTGATCCTTCTCGCTTCTGGGGTGGTAAGCAAAATTGACTTACTAGCGCATTCAATATTCCCTTCATACTTTGATAACCAATCCATGCCTAATATCACATCCAATCCTTGGGATTCCAATACTATTAGGTCAGAGGGAAAAACATAGTTACCAATCCTTAATGGTAACCGATCACACCATAGACTAGCCACATACTCTGCTCCAGGCGAGGTTACTAACATGGGTGACCTAAGGTCTTGGGTTGATAGGTTATACTTATCCACAAATCCCCTTGAGATGTATGAATGCGATGCACCAATATCAAAAGAACGAGTGCAATAAATAACTTAACCAAAAACTTACCTATTACTGCATCGGGCTGAGCTTCAACCTCCTCCACGCTAACGTGGTTCACCTGTCCCCTGTTGAAAGGGTTCGGCTTCTTCCCAGAACTTCCATTGCCATTTTGGCCTTCAGGACATTCATTGGCATAATGTCCGGTCTTCTGACACTTAAAGCAAGTGACTTGGCTTAGGTCCTTCTTGGCTGGGGTTGATGGGTTGGTGCGATTATGGCCGTTGCTTCCTCCATTGCCATTACCATTCTTGGTGCCATTGTGATTGTGCGAGCTACCTCCTCCATGGGTATGCTGAAAATGTCCTCCCGGTCTAGGGGTAAAACGTGGTTTCTGCTGAGCTCCTAAATTGTACTTCCCTTGTCCATACTTCCTCTTGCGATTTTCAATTTGCTGCCGCTTCCCTTCAATCATAAGAGCACGATCTACCAACTCCTGGTAGTTGTTGAAGGTTGCTACCATCAACTGCATGCTCAACTCATCGTTCAGTCCTTCTAGAAACTTCTCCTGCTTAGCTGCATCCGTAGCAACGTCATCTGGGGCATAACGTGCTAACTTACTGAAGTCCTCCACATACTAGCCTACTGTCCGTCCTCCTTGGCGCAAGTTGCGAAACTCACGCTTCTTCATGGCCATAGCTCCTGCTGAAACATGTGCAATATGAAAAGCCTGCTGAAACTGGTCCCATATGACAGTGTCGACTGGTAAAGTGGCTGTGAAATTCTCCCACCATGATGCTGCGGGTCCTTCTAGCTGATGTGCGGCAAACTTCACCTTCTCCGCATCTGTGCATCCTGCTGTGGTAAATTCCCTAGCTGTCTTGCAGAGCCAATCATCTACTACTATCGGCTTAGTGCTACTGGAAAACACCGGCGGATTTAGTCTAAGGAAACGGGCTAAGTGATCAACAGGTGGTGGTGGTGGTGGGTTGTTGTTGTTGTTCCCCTGATTCTGATTCTGGACTAGCAACTGCATCAATGTGTTCTGCTACTGGATCAACTGGGTGAGCTCCAGTGGAAAGGCAAATCTGGGGTCACGTCTCGGAGGCATCTGAGGGTTTAGAAAATATGAGATGTAAGAATAGAGGGGGTCTAAAGAGAAAACACTACCCATATGCACATGAGGCAAAAACAAACAATTCACTTCATTCAATCAAACAAGGGCATACAAACGATCTATCTATCACAAAAGTGCTCGGACTACTATATTTACATGGTGGACTACTACTACTAATGAGGTGGTCTACTAGAAATATTCTTCGGTTGCAGACTCCATGATATCTGCTCCAGCTTCATCAACATAGTCATCATCGCTACTATCTGGATCTGAGTCGGTGTCGTCGATGATGATTTAGTCTTCCGGGCTAATCTCCTTGGGTTCTTCGTCTTCCTCTACTTGGGTAGGGCCTCCCATAAATATTCCAATCTTCTTGATCAGGTCATCATTCTTCTCCACCAATACTTCAATTTCCTCTTCATAATCTTCACATGTAGCCTTGAGTTCTTCCTCCAGTTCCTTGATTCTAGTCTTAGCCTTCTTCAGATCTATCATGTCGGCATACATCTGATTCTCCTGTCGTCGGATGTGCTGATTTAACTCCTAGATAAAAGCTGCAATTGATTTATCCTTCCTGGTGCTGATCATCTCCCAGTGCTCATCTCGGCGCCCACAAATCTGGTAGATAGTATCCTTGAGATCATTGCGGTAGACTTCTCCAATGCGTCCCATGGCGATGTGAGCTGCCATGCTCTTTCCTAGACTCCAAGTTGGTGCATCAAAAGAAAACTCTATGGGCTCAATGACTGGCATGAACGTCCTTCCTGGAACTTGAACTTGAATCATCCAGTGCTCCTCTTCAGGTAAAGTGGCGTTGTAGGTTCCGGTGAATCTTGGTACTCCTATGTTCAGGTATCTAGTGACTTCCTTCAAGTGACGTCCAAAGGGTGTATCTTCATCCGGTTGCGTGAACTTGTTCCTTGCATCCGCCATCCTAAAAGAGTAGAAAAGATGAGAAGTTAGAAGAGAAGAGAATGGATAGTGATCTAGGTCTTTAGCTTAGTGGTCGTGTCCTACAGTCAGCGTGTGCTCTAATACCATCTCTGTAGCGACCAGACCTCAAACAGTCTGATCTCTGTGCTCCGGTGTCATCCCTGGATCAGTAATGCTGACACCACACAGTACTCGGAGGATTTATAGCAGAGTAGCAATCACACACTTATTACATTGAGTGTCTCCATAGAGAACTTACTACAATAAATATGGCTTAAGGCCATATTATAACGATAACAGCGGAAGGCTTGGAAGATAAGTGAGTCCATCAACTCCAACGGCATCACTGAGTATAGAACCACGACCTAAAAACTCCTTAATCATCGTCTGAAAAGTCTGCAACATTAACGTTGCATCCCGAAACGGGTCAGCACATGGAATATGCTGGCAATGTAACACATAGAGAGCAATGGAATGATATAGATATACTATATGCATATTTGGCTAGTGGAAAGCTCTATGGTTACGGTTTTGCGTAAAGCCAATTTTTCCCTACTTCAAAGGAATAAATTTAATTACTATCATGGTAGTTGTTAAACATTAAGAATGGTTGACAGCATTCTCAATCCCAATTAAGCATCATCATTAAACAAAACCCAACAAAATTAATTTAGAGTAACATGTTGAGATTCACATGATAATCCATGTACTAGATACTCAAGATGTCCATAACCGGGGAGACGGCTAACCATGATTAGTTTATTACACTCTGCAGAGGTTTGCGCACTTTTCCCCACAAGACTCGATCGCCTCCGTTTGGTTTCTCGCACTACATGGTGTTTGAGAAGACGGATGACCGAGACATAGTCTTTCAGAAGCGCTAGCACCTTACGATCGGGTAGACCGTACCACCTACATCCCCTACATCTGCTAGTCTACCACTGTAAGAATTCGCACGACTTAGTCAACTATGCTAGAGCCCATAATAGCTTGTGGCTGCACACGGAAGTTTCTAGTATGAATAGTCTCATGACCCCTTTGAGCCTGGGTGGCGGTCCAAAAGAAAACAAGCAAGTCCTAGAATACCCAGGTGCCTCAATCCACCCAGATGTGTGTTTAAGTTGCCACCTTAGATAAACCATTAATTAATAAACTCACATCTGTCATGGATATCACTCATCCAATCCACGTCTACTAGCATAGCATGGCATAATAAGCAAACGTAGAAGTAACTCCCAAAGGTTTGATAATAAACAGGTAATAGGTACTACCTCATCTACTTCCCATCCCCAATTTAATTAGATCCTAGTCATGCAATGTGTGAGGATTGATCTAATGCAAGAAAACTGGGTAGTAGAAAATGTATGATCAAAGTGTTACTTGCCTTGCTGATGATCCGGGAAACCTAGCGATTCGAAGTAACAGGCGGCGCACTCCGGGTATTCTATCGCAGACAAACAAACAAGCATACAATAAGTACTCATCTAATGCACAGGTAAAACTCAAATAAGAGATCTAACCAGAAGGTTCAACTTAAGAACTCCGGTTGGCAAAAGAATCAAATCGAACGAAGCAACGAAAGTCAAACGGCAAAAGAAAACAACTTTGTTCTACAAATCTGGATCTAGGGCAAATTTTACAGTAGAAAAATCTTGTTTAAGTTGGTTAAATGGATAGAGGGTTTCGAGACGGAACTCTAGGCGCTTGAATCGCCTGATTCGGATAAACGAGTGAAAAGTTATACTAAAACGAAAATCGGATCAGGAATCGCGATCAGAAAAATCGCGGATTTAATCCGAGAAAAAGAAAAACGATGAACGTTCGCTGGAACGAACGAACGGACGAATGCTCGCTATTTAAATAAACCGGAAAAACTGATCTATTTAAAAAAACCGAATCTAAAAAAACGATGAAAAATTGACGGAAAACTGATCGGTTTTCTAAAAAAACGGGCATGGATTTCGAGGCGGCGGCGAACCTCGGCGAGCGTGCGGCGGGGCGGCGGGCCGCGGCGCAGGCGGGGCAGGGCGGCTCAGGCGGCTCGGGGCTAGGGTTTGCCCGCGTGGGCTGCCCCGGCTTATAAAGCCTGCCGGGCCAGAGTCCCGGACGGACACGGCCCGGTTAGGTCGGTTCACTTTTTTTTTTTAATAATTTTGCTCCGAAGAAAAAAAGAAAAAGAAATACTCAACGGACTCCAAAAATTCCGAAATAAATTTTCACGGGCTTCTAAAATCAAGCCGCACAAGGTGAACATTTATTTGGGACCTAAATGCAATTGAAAAACGCACATTTTCCCTAAATTCAAATAAAACAACGAAAAACTCCAAAATAAATCTTATTTGATTTTATTATTTAATCCTAAATATTTCTTTATTTTGGGAAAGTCATTTTATTCCCTCTATCATATTTTTGTAATAGAAATAATTGATGATAAAATAAATAAAATCAAATGATCCTATTCTCAAAATTTGAGGAAACTCAAATATGAAAATAACGAAATCCCCAACTCTCTCCGTGGGTCCTTGAGTTGCTTAGGATTTCTAGGATCAACCAAAATGCAAAATAAAATATGATATGCAGTGATGATCTAATGTATAACATTCCAAATTGGAAATTTGGGATGTTACACGTGCGCGCCTCTACATCCACCAGTATATATGTACGTACACGTTCGCGACCAGAATGCCAACGCTACGTACGCTTCGACCAGGTGGGTCCTAACTGTCAGGCACTTCTTTGCGTGCGAAGATTGATGTAGGGTAGAGACCCTAATTGCCCGATCTTTCACGAAAGGAGCGGATCCTGGGGAAAACACGAAGAACACGGGGATGAACGGAAGGAAAACACAAGAGGAAATCACTAAACCGACACGAATAAGTCACACATGGGCTAGATCCTCGAGTACATAGAACGATACACGAATCCACGGACAACTAGGGACGATACATGGTAATCGGTTCTTCTCTGTGAGGAGGTCTTGAATCCACAAGGGGATCTTCCCTTAGAAAGGGGTCTTGAATCCAAAGGTGGATCTTCTCCGAAGAGGGGCCGCGGTTTCTCGCAAGGAGTAGATCCTATATGGATGAGCGTAGCTCTATCTCTCAAATGAGCTATCACAACACTAACCCTAGCTAGGATGAATGGGGGGGGTCTATTTATAGTCTAAGTGCAAATGGGGGCGAAGTGAAGGGGTACATGGCCCTCGGGCCCGAACACTATGCGCAGACAGGTACCGGACGTCCGCTGGGGACCGATCGTCCGGTGTCTCAGGAGCTGCCGGGCGTCCGGTGTCCTGGGGGGGCCGGACGTCCGGAGGCTCCGGACTTCCGCTGACTTTGGCTCGGGTGCGGTCGCGCCGGTCGTCCGGTCGGGGCCGGATGTCCGCTCATTGGTCTCGGGTGCGGAGGCACCGGTTGTCCGGTCTAGGCCGGACGTCCGCTAGCTGGAGGTCGGCTGACGCTTCAGGCGTCGGACGTCCGGTCTCGGCCGGTCGTCCGGTGGCTGGGAATTTTCCTGCAGCTCTTCTTCTTCTCCGTCTTCTCGTCCATCTTCCTCTTCTTCTTGTCCTTTCTCCTTAGCTTCTCCATTGTACCTGAGTATGCACAAGATATCCATATGAGTGCATCGAAGTGGAATTGTGAGAGGAGAGATGTCCCCTCGGTTTCAAGGGCTCTTGCACATGATCGAGTCATGGGCCCGGTAGGCACTTGATGAGACGATGGTAGGTCCATGGGGATGACCTTGGGATGCTCCGCATCATCTCCCCTCCCTTGGGGAAGATCTATCCTCGGATCAAAATCTTCATCACCATGGAAGGGAGAGAGATCTTTAACGTTGAAGATGTCGCTCATGTTGTACTTGTAGCATGGGAGGTCGATCTTGTAAGCGTTGTCGTTGTAGCGTGCAAGCACCTTGAAGGGTCCATCCGTTCGTGGTCGAAGCTTGGATTTGCGTTCTTGTGGGAAGCGGTCCTTGCGAAGGTGGAGCCACACTCGATCACCAATGTTGAAGACCATCGTTGCTTGTTGATGTTGAGCTTGGTTGCAAGGCGTTGAACTTGGCGCTCTATGGTGTTTCTTGTATCTTCATGCATCTTCTTGAGATGTGTCACACGCGCACTTGCGTCCAAATTGATGCGCTCTTGGAGTGGTAGAGGAAGAATGTCCAATGGTGACAATGGGTTGAATCCGTAAACGACCTCGAAAGGCGACTTGCCGATTGTAGAGTGTCTTGCACGGTTGTAGGCGAACTCGGCGATAGGTAGGCACTCCTCCCACTCCTTGATGTTCTTCTTGATGAGTACTCGAAGTAGAGCGGAGAGTGTGTGGCTTGTCACCTCCGTTTGGCCGTCGGTTTGAGGATGGTACGCCGTGGAGAAGAGTAGCTTGATTCCGAGCTTGGCGCATAGGGTCTTCCAAAAGTACCTAAGGAACTTGACGTCGCGGTCCGAGACAATTGTCTTTGGCACACCATGGAGACGCAATATTTCCCTACAAAAGAGAGTAGCAACATGTGAAGCATCGTCTATCTTGTGACAAGGAATAAAATGTGCCATTTTTGAGAAACGGTCCACAATGACAAATATGGAACCATTCCCATTGCGAGTTCGAGGTAAACCAAGTACAAAGTCCATGCTAATGTATTCCCATGGTTGGTATGGAATCGGTAGAGGAATATAGAGGCCATGAGATTGAGCTTTGGACTTAGCTTTGCGGCATGTCGAACATCGATTGGTGAAGCGATTGACGTCCCGAAACATCTTTGGCCAAAAGTAGCTCTTCGAGAGCGTAGCGAATGTATTATCGCGTCCAAAGTGTCCCATTAATCCTCCTCCATGCGATTCCTGCAAAAGCAATAAACGAAGGGACGACTTGGGGATGCAAAGTTTGTTAGCTCGCATAAGATAGCCGTCTTTGATGTAATAGCGTTCCCATGATGTATTCGACAAACAATTTGCATAAGGAGTGGCAAAAGTGTCATCATGCTCATACAATTCTTTTATATGCTCAAAGCCAATGACATCTAACTTTGCATGACTAGCATGCATATGCGGGAAAGAGCATCCGCGATGATGTTTTCGTTACCCTTGATGTACTTGATGACATAGGTAAAATACTCAATGAATTCACTCCATTTAGCATGACGCTTGTTCAACTTAGTTTGACCCTTGAGATACTTGAGGGTCTCATGATCGGTATGAATGATAAACTCATGGGGACGAAGGTAATGTTCCCATTCATGTAAAACGCGGACTAAAGCATATAGCTCTTTGTCATAGATGGGATAGCTGAGTTGCGCTCTGGAAAGTTTCTCACTAAAGTAAGCTATGGGGCGCTTCTCTTGCGTTAACACACCTCCTATGCCATTACCGCTAGCATCACAATGAATCTCAAAAGGCTTGTCGAAGTTGGGTAAAGCAAGCACGGGAGCATGAGTAAGAAAATTCTTAAGCTCATTGAATGCGATATCTTGGGATGGTCCCCAAACAAAAGGCGCATTCTTCTTGCTCAAAGCATGTAAAGGTGAAGCAATGGTGCTAAAATCCTTCACAAAGTGACGATAGAAACCCGCAAGACCAAGGAAACTACGGACTTGATGCAAGTTGGTTGGTTGCGGCCAAGTCTTAATAGCATTGATCTTGGACTCATCTACATGAACACCCTTAGAACAGATCACAAAACCCAAGAAAATTAGCTTATCAACACCAAAAAGGCATTTCTCCATATTAGCATAGAGACGCTCTTTCCTAAGAGTTTGCAAAACGGTGCGGACATGGGTGACATGCTCTTGGATAGATTTGCTAAACACAAGAATGTCATCGAAGTAAACCACAACAAATATACCAATGTAAGGGCGAAAGACATGATTCATAAGCCGCATAAAAGTGCCCGGTGCTTCCGAGAGACCCATAGGCATGACTAACCACTCATAGAAATCAAACTTGGTTTTGTATGCGGTTTTCGTTTCATCACCCTCTTGTATGCGGATTTGATAGTAACCACTCTTAAGATCAATTTTGGAAAATATAGTGGCACCACTAAGCTCATCTAGCATATCATCTAGGCGTGGAATGGGATACCTATAACGAACGGTGATAGCATTGATAGGTCTACAATCAGAGCACATGCGAAAACTACCGTCATGTTTTGGCACAAGAATGACTAGTACGGCACAAGGGCTCAAACTTTCACGCACATGACCATGGTCTATGAGATGCTTTACTTGCCTTTTAATTTCTTTGGTTTCTTCGGGGTTGACGTGGTAGGGAGCTTTGTTCGGAAGTGGTGCTCCGGGGATGAGGTCGATGCGGTGCTCAATGCCTCGTAGTGGAGGTAGCCCGGAGGTAGCTCATCGGGGAAAACATCTTGAAATTCCTGCAAAAGAGAAGACAACACTAGAGGAAGAGTGTGAGGAGTGTTAGTTTGTGGTGTGTTGTCCTTGCACACGAGGACGTAGTGTAGGACACTAGATGGGTTCTCACACACTTCTCTCATCTCACGTTTGGTGGCAAATAGAACGAAGTTCTTGTTTTCGCTCATCGTGGAGGCACTCAATTTGGGCTTGTGGCGCTCACTCTCTTTTTGGTGGCTCACTCTCTCACCATTCTCTCCATGATGGGTGGCTTGCTTATCGGCGATCACTTGGCTTGGAGACATGGGTCGTAACACAAACTCCTTTCCTTGCATCTTGAAGCTATAGTGGTTTGTATGCCCATTATGGATGACTCCTCTATCGAATTGCCATGGCCGTCCAAGGAGAAGATGGAAAACGGTCATTGGGATGACGCCGCACTCCAAGGTGTCTTCGTAGGCGCCGATTTTGAAGGATACTTGTACTCGGTGATCGACTTGGATAGTGCCGGAGTCACAAAGCCATTGCACTTTGTATGGATGTGGATGCTTCGTCTTGGGCAATTGGAGCTTGGAGCAAAGTTCTTCACTTGCGAGATTGTGACAACTCCCTCCATTGATGATGACCTTGACGGATCGTCCATTGATGCTGGCCTTGGTGTGGAATATGGTGCATCTTTGGTCTTCTTCTTGGTGATGTTGGAGAGTCAAGACTTTGGAGACAACAAGTGCGGGACTTGAGTCTTCATCACAAAAGACTTGTTCTTCTTCATTGTTCACTTGGCGGTGCATGGTGACTTGCTCAAGGGCTTCCATTTCTCCATCTCTCATGGAATCATAAGTGCCATCATCGTTGAAGATCATGGTGCGCTTGTTGGTGCACTCATAGGACTTGTGGCCTCGGCCTCCGCAAGTAAAACACTTGAGGGAACTCGTCTTGACGGTCTGATCGGTTGGGGTAGATGATGATGAAGCTCTCGGCTTGAAGTTGCTCGTAGGAGGATGACTTGTAGTGGACGAAGCTTTCTTGGAAGTCGGCTTGTCGATGTTGGAAGGAGACGGTCTTGTAGTCGGTGTTGGAGTCGTCGAAGCTTGGTATTGGAGAAGCCGTAGGACTTGGATGAGAATTTGGCATACTTGAAATCATCTTGCACTTGGCGTTCCGCTTTGGTAGCTTGGTGCACGAGCTCGATGAGATTTGAGTATGGTTGGAAGTCGGCAATCTTCTTGATGGGATGATTGAGTCCATTCAAGAAACATGCCATAGTTTGCTCATCATCTTCCGTCACATTGGCTCTTATCATTGCAATCTCCATCTCCTTGTAGTATTCTTCAATGCTCTTGGTTCCTTGCTTGAGTTGTTGGAGTTTCTTGAAGAGGTCACGGTTGTAGTAGGTAGGCACGAATCGTGCTCTCATGACATCCTTCATTTGTGCCCAAGTAGTGATGGGTGGATCACCTCTTGCCTCGTGGCGCTCAATGACTTGTTCCCACCAAATGAGGACATAGTCTTGGAACTCAAGGGATGCCATCGCGATCTTCTTCTCTTCTTCATAATTGTGCAAACGGAAGATCTTGTCAACTTTCAATGCCCATGAAAGGTATTCTTTGGGATCGTTGCTTCCGTTGAACTTGGGCATGGTGAACTTGAGCTTGCCATAGAATTGCTCTTCATTGTGTTGGGGTCGTGGATGATGACGCCCATGTTGTAGATGATTGTCCAACTTGTGGTGCTCTTGTCGCGGAGGGTTGTCAACCTCGTGTTGCTCTTGTCGCGGAGGATTCCCATTGTTTTCATGCGCTTGATGAACTTGATGGTCTTGGCGAGCTTGTGGAGGAACGCGTCGAGCTCGAGGGGGAACTAGACGATGCATGCGAGCTTTAAATCGTCATTCATGAAGTTCTTCGCGAAGTGTTTCCTCTTCTTCATGGGCTTGTCGGCCTCGGTCGGCAACGGCTCGACTCGCATCACATAGAGCTTGTTGCGCCTCTAGTGCTTGAGCGTCACGGAGTTGTTGTTCTTGACGTTGAGCCTCGGCATTTTGTGCATTTTGGTGTAGACACGCGCGTACTTCCTCTTCATGTTGGCGTTGTTGTTATCATTCTTGAGCTAGCACAAAGGCATCTTCGGCTTGACGTCGCCGGTGTTCTTGAGAGTCGGTGTCCCGAAGCGGATTGAGGTTTGCTTGACGGTCGGTGTGCGCGGCTCGACGAAGAGTGTTTGATGTCGGTGTACTTGAGTCGGAATGGCGACTTGAACGGCTCCTTCTTGAAGTGGAAGAAGAGCGATTGAGCAACAAAGCGCGAATCTCGTCCATCCGTGCGTCATTCTCTTGCTTGTGATCGTCGAGCTTGTGGTCGAAGTAGTCCCTTGTACGTTGCTCGGAAAGTCGCAAGTCGGCGGCAAGGTTGTCGATGCAGTCACTCATAGCTTGTTGCTCTTGATGCAAAGCACGTTGTGCACCAAAGAGGTGACTCTTGGTAACGAAGGAGTTCATGTCATCGTCTTGCTCCATGAAGAGTGGGTTGGTAGAAGTACTTGGCCTATCCATCATTCCAAGACAAGTGTGAGTGGTAGAAAGAGAAGAATGAATACCAAATGTACCTTGACCGAAGTTGAAAGTGAATCGATGATCACTCCAATGTAGGACAAGGAAATAGCCCAATTGGTACGAATTCTCGTCAGTTTGTCACACCTACACAAGTAAAAGCTTATGGTGGAGCTTGGTTAGGATGGTGGCACAATTTTTAATGTTGGAGAAGATTCGCAAGATGCATTGTAACAAGTAGACCAAGCATATACGGTACACGGAAACACACGCGCAAAAAGACAAGTGGGGTTGTGCAACCAAGGGTGAGCCAAAATGTGGAATCCACAAAAATGCTCTTGTTGCACAACACTAGAGAGACGCTAGCACGATTGCACGATAGGCAGATACAAGAACTTGTGCACAACCTACTTAGCAAAAATGCAACGACTTCTATCCCAAATATGTTTTATGCAAGGTGTTGCTATGATATGATCCAAGATGATCGAGTATGACAATCTTAATGTTGCAAGATGCTATGGTTCTTGCTTAAAAGCTCTTTGCTTATCTTTCCTCTTTGCTTAAAAGCTTGGTTGGCTCTTTGATGTTTGAGCTCTTTTCTTATGCGATGCTTGACGAACCAAGATAGCAAGTGAGTATGTGATGGCAACTTTGTGACACAAGAGATGATACCAATATAGGCAACAATGATGTATGTATGTATGCTATGGGAAGTATGATCACTAAAGTGCACAAGTCTCATTGCCGGCAATACTCAATGGCTAGTCTCGATGGGTAAGCAACGCAAAGGAAACGGGGCTATGATGGCTAACAATGTGATGGCAAGAGTGATATGTCCAATACCAAGATGAGGTTACCGGTCTTGCTTCCGGTATGGTGTCAAAATGGTGGCACGAATACCAAGTCGTAGTCGAGGTGGTCGTTGTTGATGACCGGTGTTGATGACGCGTCTGTGGCGAAAATGAGCAGCGGTGGTGTCGATGTCGAACCGTACCTAGATAGCCGAAACACAAAAGGATACGGTACCGCAACTCAAATTCTCAAAACCAAAGGCGATCAAAATCGTCGGAGTAGGTAGCGGTTAGGTGGTGCTGTGGGTTGGGATAATGGAAAAGATTGCAGAAAGTCGGTGGTGGTGTAGCGGATGAAGTGTTGGAAGAAGCGGTCGTCGGTAGTGGACGGATGTCCGGTCGCCGGTCGTCCGGTCGGGTCGGACGTCCGGTGCTACCTGGGTCGCCGGACGTCCGGTGAAAGTGACGGTCGTCCGGTGGTCGGGGTCAACGCGAGATTTCAGATCTGATAGGCAGTTTTGGGTGGAATATGGGGAATTTCAAGGTGGAGATGGTGGGGGAAGGCTAGATCTACTTGCAACGCAACAAATTCATGGATCAAAACCAACAAACATCATCAAAACTCGCAAAACACAAGAAATTTTTTTGGGGCTATTTTTGTGGGGATTTTCGGATTAGGACGAAAAACAACAAAATCAAGCTAAAAACGAAGAGGGGGGCTCCGAAATCATGATCAACCTTGCTCATGATACCAAGATGATGTAGGGTAGAGACCCTAATCGCCCGATCTTTCACGAAAGGAGCGGATCCCGGGGAAAATACGAAGAACACGGGGATGAACGGAAGGAAAACACAAGAGGAAATCACTAAACCGACACGAATAAGTCACACATGGGCTAGATCCTCGAGTACATAGAACGATACATGAATCCACGGACAACTAGGGACGATACACGGTAACCGGTTTTTCTCCGTGAGGAGGTCTTGAATCCACAAGGGGATCTTCCCTTAGAAAGGGGTCTTGAATCCAAAGGTGGATCTTCTCCGAAGAGGGGCCGCTGTCTCTCGCAAGGAGTAGATCCGATATGGATGAGCGTAGCTCTATCTCTCAAATGAGCTATCACAATGCTAACCCTAGCTAGGATGAATGGGGGGTCTATTTATAGTCTAAGTGCAAATGGGGGCGACGTGAAGGGGTACATGGGCCTCGGGCCCGAACACTGTGCGCAGACAGGTACCGGACGTCCGCTGGGGACCGGTCGTCCAGTGTCTCAGGAGCTGTCGGGCGTCCGGTGTCCTCCGGTCGTCCGCTGGTTCCGCTCTGTGATGGGGGGCCCGGATGTCCGGAGGCTCCGGACTTCCGCTGACTTTGGCTCGGGTGCGGTCGCGCCGGTCGTCCGGTCGGGGCCGGACGTCCACTCAATGGTCTCGGGTGCGGGGGCACCGGTCGTCCGGTCTGGGCCGGACGTCCGCTGGCTGGAGCTCGGCTGACGCTTCAGGTGCCGGACGTCCAGTCCCGGCCGGTCGTCCGGTGGTTGGGAATTTTCCTGCAACTCTTCTTCTTCTCCGTCTTCTCGTCCATCTTCCTCTTCTTCTTGTCCTTGCTCCTTAGCTTCTCCATTGTACCTGAGTATGCACAAGGTATCCATATGAGGTAGTAGCCATGCTTCATGTGCATCGAAGTGGAATTGTGAGAGGAGAGATGTCACCTCGGTTTCAAGGGCTCTTGCACGTGATCGAGTCATGGGACCGGTCGGCACTTGATGAGACGATGGTAGGTCCATGGGGATGACCTTGGGATGCTCCACATCAAAGATGAAGCTGGTGGGTCCCAACGGTCAGCGGGGCAAATCGTTTTTTTTTTGCCCGGACGCACTTCCTTTCGTGCGAAGGTGTAGCTGGTGGGTCCCAGCAGTCCGGGGGGAAACATTTTTTTTGCGAAATACGGTGGCCCGTCCGATGGGTCCCCGCTGTCAGGTGGAGGAATAATTATTTTGCGCGTAATAAGGAGGAACTTCCTTGCTGCGGCCGTGGACCCAGCTGTCAGCGTCTCCACGCACAGTACTCTTTTGATGGAAGTCGGTTGTTGACCACATTGACCATGCCGCGCCGAGAACACCACAGTGGTGGACGACGGCGAGGCCTAGGAAGGGGACGCCATGGAGGCAGGGAAGACTCGCAGTTGTTTCCCACGCGGAGGGGAGTACGACTGTACGAGGGTTTACTGGTTCGTCTGCCATCGCCGGAGAATAACAGCAGGTGTGGGTGAGTAGAGGGATGGCTAGGCCGGCGATGGGAGTACGGTGGGGCGGTGAGGCCGGCGCGGCAGCACAACCGACCGCGGGGAGGAGGGAGCAGGCAGTCCTGCCGGCGCTTGTTTGAGCGGCTGGAGCAGGAAGAGCAGAGATTGAAGGAGCACGATGGCCGTTGGATGGACATCCAACAGTCAGTGCTTGTGCGTCAACCTTTTTTTAGGAAAGCCTCAAATCCGTGGAAAATAGCATACAGCCCATCTGCCATTATTTCTAATAATTTACAGCCCATTTGCTAATTCTTAAGGTTTTTTTGGAGCCCATATTCTTTTTGTTAGCATTACAGCCCATATTGTGGCCACGGTTAAAAAATTATACGAAATTTTGCATATTTCGGTGCGGTCCGAACTGTTTTTAATCCCGAAATTTCGACTCACATTCAAACTGATTTTAAAAATAAATGTATATCAATATAAAATCCAACATATTCTCCACGCATAAAAATTAATGTAATTTAAAATCTTCAAATGAAAAAATAAAGATATTTGAAACTAATTGCCGGTTTGATGTGTTTTGAAAATGTACAACCCATTTCTCATTACTGATGGGCCATTTTCTCGGCTAGCCGAATGAAAGCTCTCCTCGTCTTGAAAGATTTGCAGCCCAACGGGCCTGACAAAGTGACTTACTTGGCAAATCACAAAAAAACTAGGATGTGGCCATGGACCCAGCTGTCAGCCTCTCCACGTACAGTACTCTTCCGATGGAAGTCATTCTTTGACCACATTGACCACGCCGCGCGGAGAGCACCACGGCGGTGGTCGACGACGAGGCCTAGGAAGGGGACGACGCGGAGCCAGGGAAGAAGCGGCAGTGGAAGCCCGCGCGGAGAGGAGTACGGGGGTTCACTAGTTCGGCTGCGGTGTGAGGCTGCCGTCGCAGCAGGGCCTGGCCAGCGGTGGGAATAGTAGGGGGCGGTGAGGCCTCTGCGGTAGCACAGCCGGCCACGGGAGGCAGGAGCATGTGACACGACCGGCGCTGCTTTCGGTGGCTGGAGCAAGAAGACCAGAGGTTGAAGAAGCACTATGGTCGTTGGATGGACATCGTACGGTCACTGGAGCTAGAATCATTCATATTGACTAAGTTGACAAAGCCCTTCGTCCCCATCAACTTAGTGGGCCCACAAGTCAGCCTACCACCAAGGTGGGTCCCAGCTAGCCAGGGTAGTATTCATTTTTTGTGCATAATAAGGAGGCACTTCTGGTGGGTCCGAGCTGACAGCGGGGGGAATGTTTTTCGCGAAATATGGTGGTCCGTCCGATGGGTCCCAACAGTCAGGGGGAAACGATTTTTTCACAAAATACTGGTAGCCCGTCCGATGGGTCCCCGCTGTCAGGTGGAGGAATAATTATTTTCCGTGTAATAAGGAGGCACTTCCTTGCGGCTATCGTGGACCCAGCTGTCAGCCTCTCCACGTACAGTACTCTTCCGATGGAAGTCGGTCGCTGACCACATTGACCACACCGCGCCGAGAGCACCACGGCGGTGGACGATGGCGAGGCCTAGGAAGGGGACGACACGGAGCCGGGCAAGACGCGGCAGTGGATGCCCACGTGGAGAGGAGTACGAGCATTCACTCGTTCGGCTGCGGTGTGAGGCTGTCGTCGCCGCGGAATAACAGGGGGTGTGGGTGAGTGGAGGGATGGCCTAGCCAGTGGTGGGAGTAGTATGAGGGCAGTGAGGCCTCCGCGGTAGCTCAGCCGGCCACGAGAGGCAGGTGCAGGCGGCACGACCGGCACTGCTTTGGGCGGCTGGAGCAAGAAGACCAGAGGTTGAAGAAGCACTATGGTTGTTGGATGGACATCATACGGTCATTGGAGTATTAACTAAGTTGACAAAGCCCTCCGTCCCCATCAACTTAGTAGGCCCACAAGTCATCCCAACAATATGGTGGGTCCCAGCTAGCAGGGGGTATTCATTTTTTTGGGCGTAATAAGGAGGCACTTCCTTGCGTGCGAGGATATAGCTGGTGGGTCCGACCTGTCAGCGGGGGCAATGTTTTTTTCGCAAAATACAGAGGCCCTTCCTGTGGGTCCTAGCTGTTAGGTGGAGGAATCATTATTTTGCGCGTAATTAGGAGGCATTTCCTTGCGTGCGGCCGTGGACCCAGCTGTCAGCCTCTCCATGTACAGTCCACTTCTGATGGATGTCGTTCATTGACCACGTTGACCAGGCTGCGCCGAGAGCACCAGGGCGGTGGACGACGGTGAGGCCTAGGAAGGGAACGACATGGAGCCAGGGAATACTCGACAGTTGTTTCCCACGCGGAGGAATACGAGGGTTTACTGGTTCGTCTGCCATCGCCGGAGAATAACAGCATGTGTGGGTGAGTAGAGGGATGGCTAGGCCAATGATGGGAGTACGATGGGGCCGTGAGGCCTGCGCGGCAGCATAGCTGGCCGCGGGAGGAGGGAGCAGGCAGTCCCGCCGGCGCTTGTTTGAGCGGCTGGAGCATGAAGAGCAGAGATTGAAGAAGCACGATAGGCATTGGATGGACATCCAACAGTCACTGCTCTCGTGTGTTGACTAAGTTGACAGGGTGTTGCATGTGCGTTAACCTTTTTTTTATGAAAGCTTACGCGTCAACCTCTACTAGACGCACAACTTAGCCTCAAATCCGTGGAAAACAACATACAACCCATCTACCATTATTTCTAATAATGCACAGACCATTTGCTAATTCTTAAGAAATTTTTTGGAGCCCATCTTCTTTTTGTTAGCATTACACCCCATATTGTGGCCACTGTTAAAAAGTATACGAAATTTTGCATATTTCGGTGCGGTCAACTATTTTTAATCCAGAAATATCGATTCACATTCAAACTATTTTAAAAAATAATTTATATAAATATAAAATCCAAATAATTGTCCACGCATAAAAATCAATGGAATTTAAGATCTTCTAATGAAAAAAAAATTGAAACTAATTCCCGGTTGGATGTGTTTTAAAAATGTACAGCCCATTTCTGGGCAAACCGAATGAAACTCTCCTCGTCTTCAAAGATTTGCAGCCCAGCAGGGCCGATAAAGCAAGTAGGCATTGTTTGGGTATTTCTTTTTAAAAAATAGAACTGGGCTAGCCATTTTCAGCAAGAAAAAAATCACAACTGGGCTCATGATGTGGTAAACATAAATAAAACCCTGGCTAGATGGGACACAGCCCCCGCACAGCCCCGTTGTTACCCTGATGCGTCGCTAAAACTAGTATAAATAACAACTGCTTGTTCCTCAAAAAAAACTATGCGACTTGCTGGGTCCCTGGTGTCAGCCGCTTGTAGTGTAATTCTCTCGTTTATTGACTACGTTGACAATGGCGTGAGCCCCAGATGTCCAACCATTAGGAGGAACCATATTTTTGGGCTTCTACTATAGAAGCACTTGCTTGCGTACTGCCATGACGGTGGTGGGTCCCTACTGTCATCCTCTCCACGTACAGTCATCTCCTTGTTCCTCTCGGTTGTTGACGATGTTGACAATGCAAGAGGGCAGCGCACCGTGCACGGCGGGCGAACCAAGGCTGCAAGGCGGAGGACGACGGCGAGGCCTCGGACGGAACGAACAGGAGTCGTTGAAGATGCACTGGTCCAGTCGCAGGTGGAGGGGAGTACGAGGGTTAACTGGTTCGGGCGCGGGTGTGTGTTGGGGCTGACATCGCCGGAGAATAACAGGACGTGTGGGGGAATAGAGGGAGGGATTGGCCAACGTTGGAGGGTACGTACAGTAGGGCAGCGGAGGCGCAGCCAGCCATGGGAGGCAGGAGCAGGCGGAGCCGACGGGGTGGTTTGGTTTGGGCGGCTGGAGGAAGAAGAAGACAGGAGATAGAAGATACACGACAGATGTTGGATGTCAATCCAACAGCTGGTAGGCAGAATCGTTTGTTGACTGGCTAGTAAGTCGACACCACCTTGGATAGGCTATTTCCTCACGGGTCCCAAATGTCAGAATCCAAATCTGTCATGGTCATGCAGCCTTTCCTATGAAAATTTACAGCCCATTTGATGTGCTAGTTCGAAATAAGTTTGTGTGTTCTGGTGGGGGCTAATCACTTGGCTTCTGTAATGCACAGTGAGCTCAAGCAGCCGGCGAGAGTGATGTTATTTCCCTTGGTTGGGATTTGTTACAATATTTCACTCTAAATTAAACGAATGCCTAGCCATTTGCCTTGTTTCAAAGAAAATATGATAGTCACAGCCGACTTGAAAAGGGCAGGAACATCTAACTCCAGCTTACAAACTGTACAAAAGCATGAGGGTTAATTGTTCATCAGGTTTACAAAAAAACTAGATTAAAAAGGGCAACAACATCAAACTCCAGCACTGTTTTCGACAGTCACAGTCAAATGGATCGGTCGGGTCCATAGAATGAACATCCCGGGTCGTAAAATTTACTGGATTATGACCACAATATGTTGTAAATAGAAGCCCGGCACATTCAGAAGCTCTTTTGCCCACCTGAAACTCCTTTTTTTGCTCTTCGACATACCCATCCGTCAATTCAGTAAATATATGGGCTTTTGAATTGATTTTACTATTTACTAGTGTGGATGGGCTGTTTTGTCTTGGGCCCAGAGAAACAATTACTACTAGTACAGTGGAGACACTCTACAGCTACCCAAAAAAATAATTACTACTAGTATAGTGGAGACACTCTACCGCTTCTGGCTCCTCCTAGGTCATTGAAACGTCTTCCTCTACTGAATGATGTTATAATTTTGTTCACCGACATGCGGGCCATGCAGCGCGCGGGCCCAAATGCCATCCACCAAATTAGAAGGCAGTATGTAGGCGAAGAGTCACCCCGGTCGGAGAGCGGCAGTAACGAGTCATCGTATCACAAAACCCCACCTCCCCACAGTCTAAGTTTGACGGACGAAGCAACGATCATTTCACTCTTTGCTGAAACCCCTTCTCCCTCACCGTCTTCAAGAAAGGCAACACTCACATCTGCCACTGTTCTTCTCTCCGAACAAAGGGAAGGTAAGCGGATCCGTGATGTTGGTATATTTTTGTTCAGAGAAAAAAAGAACTTTTGCAAAGCAGTAACCGATCCTCACTCTATTTTTTGTTTCATTGTCATTGCGATTGTGTTTTCCTTTCAGTGGTCGCCTAGTATTCGTCAGTTTCATGATGTACCAAGGAGAACCAGGCAAAGATCTGCTGATATTGGAGCAGACGCGGGAGGCTGATCCCCATGAGACAGAGAGCTCCAAGAAGATGGAGGCAATCACCAAGCCGACCCCAGATACGCTCACGGCCACTACTGAGATGGTCAACGCCCCGTTTGAGGTTACATCCCCTGTGGCACTGCAGGAGCAGTTTCCCCCTTCGAGGATATGCCCCCCACCCCACTGAGCTGCCCAAGGTGATTTCCTTCTTTGCCGATCTCGATTGTGGTTTTTCATCTAAGTATGTGGTGATTTTTTTAGAAAAGGAAGTATGTGGTGATTAATAATGCAAAATTTTATTAGCTTCGATGCCATGCTATACATAGTGGTTTAAATAACTTGTGTTTCTTATACTGAAAAGTAATTCAGAATTTGTTTCTGTTTCAATTAGAGCCCTGATGCAGACAAGGATTGTGTGGTTGTACATGTCACTTGCTATGAGGCGGACGACCTGAATATACGCACTGGGAAAACAGAGTTCTTAGGCTGTTGGATCCTGGAAGCCATTTGCGGTTATACCAATGAAGGGTTGTATTCCAGCCTCAATGTTGTTAGGCGTGTTGTCCAGGGTGTACTGAAGCACAAGAAGTTCAAAGCTACTCCTTTGTTTGTGAGGCATACTGTTCTTGTCAAGCTTACGCAGGAAGATGACGTGGCATGCCTCCATAAACAAGTTTATCTGTGGCAAGGCCACAAGGTTGTCTTCATGAAGGTTCACAGGATTGAGCTGCTGCGGGACGTCCTCGATGATGTTCATGGCAAGGTCCGTCTTGTGTCCAGCCCAAATTAGATCGAGGCATGAAATAGTTGCCCCAGCTAGTGTTTAATAGTAGTTTGGATTGTGTCTAATTATCCGAACCTTGCCTATTATCGACCCCTCTGGGGCTAGTACTCTGTTTGAATCCGTCTATGGGAACTGCTACTACTTTTGTGTGCCCGTGAATCAAGGGAGAACCATCATAATTGTTGCCGAAACAGATGCGTCCTCACTAGTTTTTTCATCAATATGGCATGGTAAGACATAAGTTGTCACGGTTTATCATACGTGCAGTGTGTGTTTTGATGAAATAGAGCACTCGTTCGAGAACCGTGCGCCGACGTATACATAACTACTTGTAAACACTGTTGGTGCTACCCCACTTGTAAGCAGTTGTGCAAAACACGGCACATTGGCTCAGCTCGCTTCAACACTAGGCTATCGACCAGCTAACAATCAACAATCCGATGTCTGACATATAAGTAACTATGTATCTTGTTACAGTGGTTCATGCAGTTAATTGAGGCCACAATGTAATAAATTCCAAACGTTCACACGCTAGTCCTGCGCTCATGTGGAACACTCACATTAAACTCGTCTTCATAAAAAAAAACTTGAAAAGCATAAGCTAAGCAATTTTATACATCTCAATGATTCATAGAACATAACAAACATATACTAGTTCACAGCAAAAGAAGAAGGTTTACAAATCAGGAAAAAACAAGCAAGGCTTCTCTGAGCAATGGGCCTCTCGGCAGGCTTAAATTTCCTGGAGTTCACTCTGGTTTTTTCTTGTTTCCACCATCCAGGGTTAGGTTCTCGTATTCTAGAATAACCAATTATAATTGTGGTCTCAGCTGGAATGCTGAACTAAACCATGCAGTGTACTGACCGGCTGAAATGCTTGTGCATTCCACTAAATTTAAGCACCGCTATTTGCAGAAATAAGCAGACCACAATGCCTCTTGTCCGTGCACCTATCCAAAAAACCGCCGTGCAGCCGTGCCAGCTAGTCCTCGGTCCATGGATGAACTGGTAGAAAGTGCATTCCGGACTAGGATGCAGTTGTTTTCGCTCGTCCCTACACTGCAATCAGGAAGTAAAACGTATGAATCAGCTTCTTTTAGATTGCGTTGGTCATTCCACCCTAGTTACTACCAATGTAGGGATACCTTGAAGACAGGAGGTTAGACGACGACAATGAGGGATAGCCATCTCATTTTGCGAAGTTGTACTAAAACTGAGGTGTGTGCTTTTGATTGCGCGGATAGAAACGATATGGAGACAGACATCCCGAAACGATATGGAGACAGACATCCCTGTTTGCGCAAATACGAAATACAGTTATTTAAACTGTGATAGATATTACTACTTTCCCCCGTTTCCTCTTAGAACCAAGTCCTAGATTCATGCTACAGCTTTCCCACTTTCTTCCCTGTTTGAACCAACGCTTTGAGTCGACTGTATGAACTAGCTTTACTTCTAATAATAGTAGAAGTCTAGGTGGATTTGGAACAGCGGACGGAAGTAGAAAAGGATCCACACGAAGAGAGCTGGGGCAGTAGAGCAAGGCAGGTTTCGAAGGAATATATACCTGAGGGTCGTCAGCATGTGGAAAAGATGGCGTCGGGAGGCCGCATCTTGGCCACAATACTGCAGGGAGGAAGAAGGGGTCGGAGGCCCTCCCGAGCCGGTGCTCTCTCGGAGAGAACGGCACGGCCGCCGATCGGGACGCACGGGCAGCCGTTGGTCTCCCCCCTCGCCGTCGACGACAGCGTGAACGATGCACCTACACCCCTGCCCCAGTCGAGGTTGTCCGGCCGGACTTGTGACCAGCCGTGAGCTGAGAGAGAGTGTGGCCACCTATGTGTTGCTTAGATCTGGAGAGCATGAGAGAGTGAACGAGAGGAACCCTAGTAAAGCAAGCGCTAAGGCTCCCACTTTTATATATAGTGGAGTGATTTTGTTGTACCAGCTTCAAAAAAATGCGCTCCTACGTGTACCCGCGAGTGGGTGTGAGAGAACTAGTGCGTGCGTGCACCGCTTCTCTTCGTGAGAGTACATTATACTATGCCCAAAGAATGTTTGCCGCAAGAGTAATAGTATAAGTGTGTGATGTGTGAGCTAAAATAAAATGTGCACGCCGTCTTTTGTTTTTTAGAAGTTTTGAGGGTAGGGTGTGAGGAGCACATATGTGCGTGACGTCTACCTGTAGATAGACGGTGGGTGCGACATGCGAGTCTGCGAGACGACTCGGGAGAGTCGTGACTCGTGAGGGTGCATGTGCGTGAGAGAGAGGGGGGGGAACGTATCAATGCAATGCATGTGTCCGTAAATCATTATCCGACAAACGTTCGCCATAAGACTTTTCCTGACGAACACCGTAAGAACCGTTAGATCGGCATCCGACAGTGTCAGTTTTGCCATGTCATTTAACAGAACATCCACTCCTCCTACACACAAATCTTCCACGTGAGTGTTAGCAACTGCCGTATGCTCCCTCCATTCCGAAATGCAGTTCATATAGCTTTATTGAAAATTCGAACCTCGCAAACTTTTACCGAGTTTTCGTGTACCAAATTGCACATGTAGAATACCATGTATATATCATTTCATTCATCTGCGAGAGGTAACTATAAATATGGGTGAGGAGTCTACAAAGAAAGACCATCGTATCACCCGCAACAATTTCAAGCATCCTTTAGTGTCGAGTAATATCATAGGAACTCTATATGATATGATTTTTATAGGATTTTTTCCTTTAGAGCCAATTGGTTCATAGCAATAGATTCATATAATCCACATTTCAAAGGAAATAAACATGATATCATTTCTATAGCTTTAGAGCCACTTGGTTCATATGAATGGATTCCTATACTCCCTTAATTTCAAAGGAAAATAAACATTAGCGTATATTCAATAGAAAAGTTCCTATGATATGAACCAAATTACATCTCTTTTCTAATCCCTCCTCATAGGAATTGAGATACATGTCATCTCTAGATTCAATAGAAAAGTTCTCTTTTTCAATCCCTACTCATAGGAATTGAGATGCTCCATGTCATCTCTTTCCCTACAACTTCCATGTATACATCTTCTATTCCTAAATAGATAGTACAACCCACTAGTAGCTTTTTTCCAAAACATGCAACTATGTCACAAGAACTATATAGTGTGCCAATAACTTTCAAAGATGGTCGCTGGATGAAGCTAACCCGACAGTGCAGAGATAGGCAAATCCGAGCACTCCTGGCCGTTGGATATCATCAACATTCCACCAGATCTGCCACATGTACAACTTAGAAGACTCCATGGTTGAACTTAAGCATAATGCACAAACCTCAAAACACAAGCACTTCTCCTTTGTTCTAGAATCTTCTGTATCATAATTGATTATTATTTTCTAAATGAATTGCCATTATTTGTTTTTTACTTTATGATTTACAATGCACAACTCCATGAATCTTAACATTTTTATAAAACTAATTGATTTTGAATGAGATGAACTATAAGAACTAAACGAACATCTACATCATGCATATATGACTCAAAGCTTTACATGCTATAGTGTGTATTTATTCATAATTTGCTTTCGAAATATCATGCGTTCAATACATGTGTACCTTACTAGTTTTGAGTAGAGTAGCAAATTTCACGCGGCCCCGGGTATATCAAAATGTAGGGCCCATGCATCATTGCCTTTCGGTCGAACCTACGTCCACAATTTTTTGTACGTACTATATCTCCACTAGTCACCGAACCCAAAATGCTGCCTCGTTCCCGTAAAACCAAGCGGGTCACACATATTTAAGGCGTCGACTCGAACCCGTTTACTACGACGTGTCCCCGCATGCCGTAGTACCCCTAGAAACCCTACTGCCGCACTCATCATCGGTTTTCTTCAAGAGGACAAGGGAGAAGCCGATTTGTAGTGGAGGCGCTTTCAAAAAAAGGATCTATACTGGAGACCCCTACCCTAGGGTGCCCTAGGTAGCTGACGCATGCATCATTGTTTTCTCTTTTCTTTATGCTCTTGCACCCTAGAGTGAAATGATGGTTGCTTCGTCCGTCCAGCTTAATGCGGGAAAGATGGGGCTTTGTGATTTGACCCCTCATCGCTCATTTTCTACTACTGCAGCGCTACGACCGGGGTGCCTCCAATTCCAACCGCTGCTCCGAACTGTAATTTGGTGCACCGCACGTGGTACAAGACGGTGGATGAGCCACATGTCGGCCAAAGGGGTCCTGTTAAGTGTGTCGCCATTTCGTGTGCGGACTGACCCTGCTTGAGTTGCTACGCCAACACGACAGGAGCAGCCTACCACTTGGTTTTGCTCCTTCGTGAATCCCGACTATATTGATCTAAAAAGATACGTGCTGAACTACCCTCTCCGTCTTGGTTTTTTTATTTTTAGGCGTCTCGGTTTATAGGGCCTGCACATAGTTCTAGGTCATCCATTTGACTAACTAAATATGTGTTACTATGTCACAAAAAGTATATCATTGGATTCTTAAGCGGATGTAGTTGTATTTAAAAGTCGAGGGCGGGGCTTTTCCTGCGCGGTAGGCGGGGCAGTTCCGCCTAGTCGGTTCGACAGAGACGCGAGAAGACGAGGGAGTAGGCTGCTGCAAACGTAGGGCTGTGTGATTTACAGTGAGTTACTACTGGACAGGTGGGGCCCCGTGATTTGACTTGCCATTATCATTTTAACTGTGGCACTATGACCAGCGTGAGTCTCCCGATTCCTGACCACCTCCATACAGGTGCCTCTCCCAATGCTCCACCATGTAGTAGAGGCTGGCTCTTGCATGAGAGCCCACTTCTCCACTTTTTCCTTGCCTCTCTTTCCTCCACATATGCAAAAATGCCATGTAAAGCGCACTATTGTACTTACTTTTACTTGCTCCTATAGGTGCTTAAGCTTGCCACATAGGCATAAAGTCTGATGTGGCAAGTTAATCAAGAAGAGAGAGACTAGTTTGGTGACCCAAGGAAGAAACGGTGCTAAGCGCGTGTACCTAGGTGAAAAGACAATTTTGAGTCTATAGCTAATTAAATGAAGCAAACTTAGCAACACCATTTCATTGGAAGAAGTCACTCCTTGGCAAATGCAATAAATACTAGTACTCCATGTGTCCCATAATATAAGAACGTTTTTGGCACTACACTAGTGTCAAAAATGTTCTTATATTATGGGACGAAGGGAGTACGAAGAAAGAGATAGAGAGGAGTAAAAAAATACACTTATAGCCAACCATATAGCCAACCTTGTTGTAGTATGAGTGACTAAGTGATGACTATGTATGACATGCCAATATCAGATAGCCTAACGCACCGTGTTAAATCTCCAAGGGCGCGACCGCGCGAGCAACGCGACGGTCGTGGTAGGCGCGACCATGATACGGGCTGCTGGCAGCCCTTGGATCTGAGATCAAACGGTCGCATGCTAAGTTGCTGAAAATTTGCAGAATAACCCTCCAAGATAGGATATTCACCCATGGGTCTAGAAAAATCACGCCATGCAACCGTTCGATATCAGATCCAAGGGCTCTCGGAAGCCCGTATCATGGGAGAATGGAAAGCCACTACCCTGCCATTCGCATGCTGGCAGTTCGCTCCTACTCGTCCCCGCACATCCTTCAATACTACGGCGGTACACTCCTAGTCGTCCCGTCCATTCACATTACGGTAGTTCCACTAATCCTAACCCTCCTCCCAAATCCATGGCATCCCAAATCTCCACGATTGGCAGTGAGTACAAGGTTAGAACCATCACCGGCGATGAGTCCGATGTCATCTACACCCGTTCTTCCGCGACGGTGAAAGGATGCCTTTCTCACTTCAGACGCATGTTCAAAGACTCAGATGATGAGTGGGTCGCTGGGCTAGATATTGAGTACACCACAGTCCTGGGACCAGAGAAGGATCTAAAGGACGAAGAGAGGAAGAAGCCCGCCATGATCTAGGTTTGCGTGCATGACTTATGCTTGGTCTACCACATATGCCATGCCGATGTTGAGTGCCAGGATTTTAAGAACTCCCTCTAGAGCAACCTAGTCAAATTCGTTACTGTAGACTTCGGTAATGACAAAGAAGTCCTGCATCGGATAGGCCTTGTTGTAGGAAACACCTTCGACCTCCAGAAGAATCGGCTGTTGTCCTCTCGTCAGCCTTCAATGATGACCCTGGCAGGAGCCATGGTTCATCCTTCGTACGGTAAACTGGAGAAACCTCCATACACATTTCATCATCATGCATGGCAGCGGAATGTACTAGATATAGACCACATCCACTATGCTGCAATGGATGGCTACCTTTGCTTCAATATCTACAAGGGTTGGATGAAGAGCAACAACCAAGTGTGTGGTTCAAGCAAAGACGTATCGGCCAAGAGGGAGAGGGACAAGGACGAAGTCAAGGACGTGGACGAGGACTCCGAGTAAGGTGGCAGTGTCGTTGCTCATGGTGGTTCTAAACTTCTAATGCGGTGTCAACCGGATTAGTTGCATAGTTTAATTTCAGGTGTGCTTAGTTTAATTTGAGGGGTGTGTTGTGCTGAGCCCCCCAGCAGAACTATGTTATGTTTGTTCTCGTTACTTTAACTCTTCAGTATGTACATACTACTAGTATTTCTTTAATAGAATTTAGCACCCCAATTAAGCACGTACTAGCTTTTTTAATAGTACTATATGCATAATTTGGCGACGAGCGCTCTCTATATGTACCACCTTTTTTCAATTTCAATTTTTGCTCCATGCTGCAATCCATCGATAGTACTACTGTACAAAAGTATACATTTTAAAAGGCTAGAGTACTCTTCATCACATATATAGCCAGTTAAATTCTCAACCTAGAACGACGTGCATGCCATGTAGTAAACCGATACGGAGGAAGTATAGTAAAAATGAGGTGATTTTACCGAGCGATCGGCGGGGGAGCATGGCCTGTCATGCGGTCCCACATGTCATGATGTACCAAGGCGATGCGCGTGTCCCTCTTGAGGCAGAAGCAATACTACGTGGTTTGAGATGATGGTGAACCGAAGTGGAAATAATGGTTGCTTCGTCCGTCTGGGAAGGTGCAGCATTGTGATTTGACGTCTCATTGCTCATTACTACTGCTGGGCCGGTACGAGTGGGGTGTGTCCCCCCTGCTGTTCTGCACTGTTATTAGGTGCTTGACACGTCGACCCGGTTGCTATATGTCCCATGTGTCGGCGATAGGAAGTACAGAATTCATGAAAGGGAGCGTCGACGGAGGAGTATACTATAGAATTCATGAAAGGGAGCGACTTAGTTTTGGAAAAATCTATTTTTATGGAGTACGTACCAACTAGGGTTTATAGGCTCATCTAAAAAACATTCGTTTTTCCGTTTGCTAAGTATCAATTCTACTATACTAGTAGTAGTACCATACATGTTGGATTTCAAGGTGCGTTAGATCACCCGACGCAAGCAGTGTCAAGAGGAAACTAACCAATGCATGTACAGGTTCATGGAAATTTAGTGGTCGTTCATGCATTCGTTCTAATTAATTCCTCGGCAAACATAACTTATTGAGAAAAATGAGCGTACTAATTACTTGTGCAAACTACGAAATTAATTCGACCACTCACCATCTACCTTGGTTCGAGAGATTTTGAAATTGAGCCATAAACTAGAAAGGAGGGAGGAGTAAGTTTTGTCTCGATTACTATTTGTGGCCTTGTATAGATGAAAAATGTATTTTTTTATAGTGGCCTTGTATAAGTAAATGGAGGGAGTACTAACCAAAGTACGTAGTAGGGACGAGGAGTAAACGGAGGGAGTAGTAAAATTTTCTCCTCGTGCTGCGAGCCACCGCACGCGTGGGCGAGGGAGCGGGCGTAGAGGCGTACAGTAGTAGTAGTAGTAGTAGTAGTAGTAGTAGTAGTAGTAGTAGTAGTAGTAGTAGTAGTAGTAGTAGTACTCGTAAGCAAGCTTCACCTCATCCTGCGAGCCACCGCGCCCGTGGGCGGGGGAGACGGCATACTAAGAAAGCTTCTCCTCGTTCTACGAGTTGACAGGACACATCAAAAGTACTCCAGTGTATAGAGCCTTGCCTCTAAGGTAGGCCCCACATGGTTTGCCTCTTTTTTTAATCAAACATAACGTGTCAAGTCGCAATTTGTTTGTTCACCCGTGGTAGACGATCCTCCCTCCACCAAGTGGACAACCAGTACACGTGCCAAATTACCACGTGGGCTGCCTTTTTCCTACAGAAATGAGCTCCATCGTGTACCCGCGCGGGTGTGGTTGGGAAAGAGACGGGAGTACGTGCGCCGTGCGTGCACCTCTTCTCTTCGTGCACGTCCCCCACCTACGTGGGTGTGTGAGAGAGAGATACAAACCTAGACATAATGCACCGTCCATCCCCATGCCTCCGCCCAGTCCGACCACCAGTCACCACCACGCCCCACTCCTCCTCACCTTATCTCTAATCTTTCTCCCTCCATTTTTATATAAAAGGGTCCACTATCAAAATTACAATTTGCAGATACACAAGGCCACTAACACTAATCGATGCAATATTAATGGTGTTTGCCTCGTGGTACTAGCAAAGGAGGACATTAATTATCCCTTGCATGCATGCGGGAGTTTGTAAAAAATGCATCTTGATGTTCAGTGCAATGCACGGGCATCTTGCTAGTCCATGAAAACAACACATGGCAAAATTCCACGGCAAACGAGGGATTTGAACCTGCTGGGAGGGGCTGTTTGGATCTTTCCCGGGGTAGCCAAAATATTGGCGACCCTTTTATCCACCGGTGCCTTTGCCACCGATGAACGAGGAATGGCTCGAGTGCTCATGCTGTCATGCATCCTCCAGCGCGCACGTTGGAGACGAGCTCGCACGAGCTGTGTTTTTTTGTCCCACAACGCCGCCCGAGCCGCCCGCAGACTGACCGGTGACCCGCAAATTATGCCATCCAACCGTAGCCGCACACATTATGACAGCAACTCAACCAACCGGATGAAATTCACACAAACACGTAGACAAACTGATATTTCATATAAACAACGACGGAAATCATATAAAATACCGGATTTTCATACAAACATGACAGATTTCATTACATTCAAATGAACTACGCGGTGCTAGTTCTGGACAGCACAGGTATATAATACCTGGCCTAAATGGTCGCCTGCCGATCGTTTGTGTTCCTCATGTCTGGCAGCACGATCACCGGACTGCCGGGAGCCCCAGAGGTATATGCTTCAGCGCAAAGGACGGCTCGCTTCCCCACTACCCAACTGATATCATTGGCTGGTGCCGAAGATGATGATGGTCGGCACCGGTTCGAGTTCATCACCAGCCACTACTTCTCCATGGCCGGCATCGGCTCGAGTTCATCCTAACATTCCCCTCTTCCGTGGAGCCCATGCGGGGTCGACGAAGGTCCTCGCAACAAAAGGATCCGGCAAGACACCTGTTGTGTACGCTGGTGTCGCCTCCGCGGTGGCCTTCATGGGACCCAAGCGGCGGCGGCCTCCCGTGTTCTACTTCTCCTCGATGATGGCGGCGGACGCGGAGGCACTGGCCACCGACTGGTCGCTCTCTACACACCCGGCTTCTGTCGCTGCTTGCATGGCGCGGCCGCCGGCATGGGAGTCTCGGCCACAGAAACGGGAGACGCGATACGAGGCGGCAGCGTGGACGGCAGCAATGACGCCCGTGCGCCGCTCCTCATCGAGCTGGCCTGGAGCGGCGAGTTGTTGAACCGCGCGCCGGCTTGGGGCGGCAACTGGCTCCGTCGGGCAAGGGGAGGGAGGTGGATCAGCGAGCTGCATAGCTTGTATCCAGCGGGCTACCCAGCCGGCTTGGATGCGGAATAACTACTCTTCGTAAGCCATTGTAAGAGTGGACAAAATGGTGGAGGAGATAGGGGAGCGGCGGAGGTGTGCGATTCTTGGTCGGCGTTTGGCCTCATTTAAATAGGAGATTAAATAGACGACGGACAGGAGGAGCTCGGCCGGTGTTGCATTTAACGCCGGCCCGGTCATGAACGGACGTGTGTCCAGAATGGGTTTCTCGGCTTCCACATGGGCGGGTTTCATGGAGGCGTTCGAATGCGGCACGACAGTGTGTTTAGTTGGGCGTGCCGCGAGTGGCGCCCTCGACTCTGACCTAGAACACCGCGCCGTTCTTCCACTAACATGTGGGCTCTTTGGGTGCATGGCATGCATGTCAGTGACCCAATGTAGTCAGCGCATAGAAGAGGAACCTTTGGTGGGCCAGGGCGGTCAAAAGCAGGCATTTCATAAACCGATGATTGTTCATTGAGTGTGACGTCATCTTTTTCATGTAGATAAGCCTACAATGTTGATAGCCCGTTCGATACGTTGTGATTCATAAAGACCGCTGCAAACATCAATGTTCTGCTTATCACAGATAAGATTGATTAATACCCGTAACAATCCATGTCTTTAACAAAGGGTGCATGCACGTATAGGTTGAGCGTGTGTCTTGCATCGTGTGTTGTGTGCATGCAAGCGTGCGAGTGTTGCGTGTGTGCAAGGGTACGTTTCAGTGTTGCATGCATGGGTGCGTATGTGCGTGTGTTCGTGAGTGCATGTGTACGTGTCAGTGTTGCACGCCAGCATGCGTGCGTGTGTACGTGTCAGTGTTGCACGCCTACATTCGTGCGTGTCTTCCGTGCGTGCATGTGTACGTGCGGGGTGAGGCTACACATCAGTCAACTGACTTTTTCATCTCCAGTTTATCATCAAACTCCACCCCCCTGAGCCGCCAGCCACCACCGGCCGAACCACCAGCCCCCGCCGCCCGCGGCCGGCCCGCCCTCCCGAAACCACTCCCCACCG